>NC_041393.1:332679626-332720126 GCF_002162155.2 Triticum dicoccoides
GTGTGGATCAGGCGTCGTTCAAGCAAGTTTTCGCCTTACCGGAAAGCAAACGACAGAAAAGCTAAGTTGCCAAAGTTTGAGCAATCAGTTTTTAAATTTTAAAGTTATCTTCCTTGAACGACCGTGCTTTGTATGGAAAACCTGTGCGCGGAGGAACCAACTCGTAGGTAGTTGCACCCTTACTTTGTTTCGAGTCCGCTCAACAACTTAAGTGAGCTGCTACTAGTTGCGACAAGGTTTCTTGTCGGAAGCGGCACCGCCAGCAGGCTGCTGATGTCCCGCACTCAGCGTTCGCGGCAAAGGTACCTGCGCCGTCAAGTTCCCTAAAAGCGCAGGGTAAAAACATACAAAGGAAGGGAGCAAGTAAAGGAAATAACATAACAATCTCTACCAAAATAAAGTTATATTACAAGATAGCTTGTCGCAGCTCTAATAGATTGTTCTCGTGACATAACCAGCAGCGACAAAGAGAAAAAGGAAACGGGCGGCCTAATCTACGCGATCGCCCTCAACCCTCTTAATCTCGCTCACCTTGTCCACAATGGGTGCGACAAGGGCCTTGAGCGCATCCAGATCAGCATCCGGCGGCAAGGATTTGAGGACGTTGGTGAGGTTGAGGCCTGGATTGCGGAAGGCCACCTTCACCAGCACCTTCTGAAGAACCCCCACGCAGATCCTGCGCGACTCGTCGGCCAGCTGATTTGGGATCTTCTCCCGGAGTCGCTGGAGTGCCATCGCCACGCCCTTGAAGAACAGGCTGAGCTTGGCGCTGGGTTGGAGGTGCTCGTCGGAGGAGTACCCGAGCTCCTCCATCCCCAGCTGCGCCAGCTCCCCATCAATGGCGGCGGCAATATTCACCAGACCCTCAGTCCAGTGCTCCATAGTCTCCCTGAAGGCGTCGTGGGCGGCAGCAGCATTCGCCAGCAGCGCCTCGTTGGCCTTGATCTTCTCCGACAAGGCCACCTCCCGCTCCCTGGCGCCGTCCAACGTCTGAGTAGAGGTGGCCAGCTTCAACTCGAGGTCCGCGTTGGAATCCTTAGCGGCGCTGAGCTCCTTGCTCCTCTCTGCGAGAAGGCCCTGCAGTTCACCATGAGCGGCGGCATCCTTCTCGCGCTCACGCTTGAGAGCGGCAAGCTCCTCGCCACTCGCCCTGAGATCAGCCTCCAGCTGCGCTACCTTCGTCTCCAGCTCCTTCTTGGCGGCCTCGGCAGCTTCGGCAGCATCCCTCGCTTCCTTGACAGCCCCGCCAATTGCTTGCTCCCGCGCGGCAAGTTCCTCCTCGTGGCTGTCAAGGTTCACCTTGCGCTGCGCGAACTCTCCTTCCTGCGCGAATAAGTTTTTGGCGACAAGCCGTTGCTTCTCTTCAGCTTCAGCCTTCTTGAGGAGGAAGGCTTTCCGCTCCTCGAGAAGTTGCTCCCGCTCCTCCGCCAAGGACCGGAGAGCTTCCTGCCTGAGGCCTCGGAGCTCCTTCGCGCGCTTCTCAATATCAACCCCCGCCTTCGCAACAAGCGCCTCTCGGGACGCCAGTTTGGCTTGGCGGGCGCGGTAAAGCGACGTCAGCTTCCGCAGCAGCCGCTCCTCCTCAGGCTCGTCGCTGCTGCTGCTTGGCGTGTCGACCACCGTCAGCCCAGCAGAGGCGAGCACCTCTCCGTCCAGGATTTCTCCCTCGACCGGCGCCCTGGAGCTTGACGCCCAGGTGAGCTTGATGAAGATACTGTCACCGGCCTTCAAGTAGGCGCCGGGCTGGGGCTCTTCGGAGCCTGGCGCTGCAGCGTCGGCGGAGGGATCGGCGGTCGGCGCAGCGCCTGGCTCTCCTGCAGCCTCGGCGCCGTCAGTGCGATCGCCGGATCCCTCGCCCGCTTCTGCGGCGGCAGCCTTGGCGGCCTCTTCGCCGGTGGGATCATCAGCACCGGCCTCTTCTTCGGTGGCGGCGGCGTCGTCGTCGTTGCCGCGCGCGTCATCCTCGCCGGCGGCCTCGGTTTCCATCGGCTCCGTGGCGGGTGGATCTGACGACCGAAGAGGGGAGAGAAGTCAAGCAAATATACAAGAAGAAAATCAAAAGAAGAAGAACCCAAGGGGAGTTTTTCAGGCAAAAGGGTTACCTGTACTTGGATCTGCAGTCGTGGTCTCAACCACCGGAGGATCGCTGGCGCTGTCCCTTGCCGGAGAACTGCCCCTTGCCGGAGAGTTCTCCCTTGCCGGAGAGCACTCCCTTGCCGGGGACTCCTCCCTTGGCGGCGTAGTCAAAGCAGATGGCGCTTCGGGAGCAGCTTCCGGGCATTCCTGATGAGGCTGTTCTGCTCCTACACAAATCCAACAGACAAGATATCAGTAGAGAAAAGAGCACCCATGCGCACCTGACAGCAGGAAGTTAACTATAAACTTACGCTGGGGGCTGCGCTGGGGGCTGCTTTGGGGAGTAGTTGCCGGGTCCGTCAAGGTGGTCTCAGACACACCCCCTGCCGACACGGTGGGATCATCTTCGATGACAATCACCGGGGCCTTGGCTCTCTTCGCCGCTCTCTGGGCCAGCGCCCTGAAAAGGAATGGATTCAGATCGAAGCAAGTCAGATACAAGACGAAAGCAACAAGATAACAAGGTTGAAGAACTACGAGGACAACAAGGAGATCTTACTCTTCTTCTTCATCGTCGGAGCTGAGCGCGGAGAGATCGAAGTCCGGCTCGCCTCCAGTGCGGCGAGGCGGAGGAGTAGGCTCCGTCGCCCGCTTGGCAGGAGAAGTGGTGGCGGACCGGGAAGACCCCGCTCCAGTTGCCGCGGCGGCGTGAGGCGCTCCCGCGGCAACGGTGCTTGCCGCGGTAGAGCGTGTCGCGCGGCTCGACGGCTGTTGACCCGTCTGCCGCCCCGCTACGTCCGCGGCCTTGCAGAGACGCCTTCTTGGCGGGGCCGGGGGCTCCGCCTGCGGCAAGCTGTCTGAAGGTTCAGGCTCTTCCTCGCCGGGCTCGCTCGGCTCAGCTTCAGGACTGGCAAGATCTTCCTCGCCGGCAAACTCCTCGCGCTCGGAAAGGCTTGCCGCCTCTGCTGCTTCTGCCTCCTCCTGGTGGCGATGCACTGCATCTCCGTATCGGTGGTGTCGCGGGTGAGGCTCTTCTGTTCGTCAGCACGGACCGACACTTCTACCAAGTCGTCGAAGAACGCCCGCACGATGTCGTCTGCAGGTTCTTGCCAAGTTGGGGCGATTCTGTGAGAGTCACACAACGGCATCATCGCGCGGATGCGGTCAAGTGAAGAATTGTTGCACAGCGGAACAACATTCCGCGGCAACATAAATGGGTGCTGAGGGTCGCGCTTGAACAGCTCCAGAAGCACCGCGTCCAATTCCAAGACCGTGAAGTTGAAATTGAGGCCCGGGCGCAGCCTCATGATATCCGCCGAGTTCTTGAACTCCCAGGCGGGTCTCCCCCTCTCCTGCAGGGGGGCGATACGGCGGCGAAGGAAATCTGCGCCTACAGCGCCTACAGTGAGACCGGCAAGCCTGAGGCGAACGATGCGGGTGACGGCAATCTTCAGCCTGTCATCTTCTGGGGCCACGTTGCTCCAATCATTGCCACGTACTATTGGGGCTTGGCGCACAGCAGTGAATGGCTGCGGGTCCTCCTCAACGATCCAGCACCACTCTGCTCTCCACTCCTCCCACTTGCTATGGAGCTCACCCTCCAGATATGCTTCCTTCTTGCCGACTCTCGAGATCCAAGCGATCCCGCCGGCAAGAGGCTCTCCTCTCTCGACTCGAGGCATGAAGAAGTGGTGGAAAAGGGCTACGTTTGGGTGGACTCCGACAAAGTTTTCGCACAGATATGTGAAAACTACCATGGTCAGAACGACATTGGGGGTGAAGTCAAGGAGGCGGAACCCGTAGGTGTTCATGATGTCGCAAAAGAATTCAGAGAAAGGCGGGCAGAGCCCGCAGTAGAAGAACATCGCGAAAAAGGGGTACCCGTTCGGAGCCAGTCTCGAAGCGGTGGCCGGGAGTACCCTCGTGCACGGATGCGCTCGCGTCTCCGTCCACCAGAAGAGGTAGTAGTACTCCCTCAGCTCCTTTGCACCGAGCTGAGGGGAGAAGAGGGCCCGCTCCTTCCGCAGTGCCGCGAGCCGCTGCGCCTCGGCCGACTTCACACCCTTCCCCTTGTCGGCTTTTGGAGCCATGGCGGAGGTGGTGGAGGAAGTTGGCGGCGTTGGTGATGTTGGTGGCAATGGAGGGCGGAGCGCTGCTCTCCTTCGGCTTCGGGAAGAAGGAGGGGAGCGGCGGAGATTTTCGAGAATGGAGTAGAAACCGGCGAAGTGGGGAAACTGCCCCTGCTTCCCCTGCTTATAAAGAGGGAGGGGGCGGACGTTTCGCCCTTCTGAATAAAGAAACCACCCATGATCTCTCCCACGTTGCCGCATTCAACACGTGCCGTTCGTGGAGGGCGCGGTGGATACGGAGTAAGATTCAGCGTTACCCGGGCCGCGCGTGCCCGTGCCCTGTTTTGGGCCTGGCCCAACAGCGCTCGGCACCGTGTGTGGCCCAGGCCCGGGGGCTCCTGTCGGTGTACTAGAATAGGGGTACCCTAGTATCACGTACTTGTGCACGGGCAGTAGCAGCATCCCGCGGCAAGGCTTGCCGGATGACCGCCACGGTCCTCCGTGGTTCCTTTGGAGCCATTCAAGAACAAAGTATTCAAGCCAAGGAGACAAGGCCCCGGCAAGAGGAGCTTGCCGGGAAGGCCAACCAAGGCATCCCAAGGAACTTGCCGCGACGCGCCACGCGTCCCGGCAAGGCAACAAGACCCCGGCAAGAGGAGCTTGCCGGGAAGACCAACCAAGGCATCTCAAGGCCTGGTGAGCGGCAAGCTTCCGGGCACGACAAGACGACGACCGCGGCAAGGCGCTTGCCGCGGCAAGTAACCACCCTGTACCCACGCTCCAGCGCATCCACCAACGTGTCGCCCCGGGGCTCCTCCAGGCGCGCGTGGCAGGAGGCTATGCAGCCAGCGGTGCACGGTGGCATGCGACGCTGACAAGATCGCCATCGTAGCGAACGGTGGCGTCCCTGACGGTCCCTTTCTGCACTGTTTGGGCGACACAGACGGGCATTCAATGCCCTTGTCCCCTGCCGTCAGGGTTAGGTAGGATACACTATGCAAGTAGGTGTACCAACCACAACTTCTTTTCCATTTTTACCCTTCTCTGTGTTTCCACCTGTCGGTGACCCCTTGAGCATATAAAAGGAGGCCCATGCGCAACGTAGAGGGGGTTGGACTCATTCGGAAGCCAGAAAAACACTTAGTTCTCTCGAGCAAGAACACAATACAATCAGACAAGCAGCAGTAGGAGTATTATCTCCCCGGAGAGCTCCGAAGCTGGGTAAACTGCTCGTGTGCTTCGCCTCGATCTGCTCTTCGTGCGCTCTCCGCCCCCCGCCGAACCGAAAGGGGCCCGGTCTGCCGGCCCCATAGTTGTTTGTGGATCAGTTTCCCCGACATTTTCTTTTCTTTCTTTCTATCTTACAAGTACTGCCTTCGCAGTTCGAATTGTACGGTTAGATGTCTTGAGATTACGAGAAATAATAAAAATACCCTTTATGGTGTTCGGATATCTGCATCCTGCGACTCGTTTATTACCTTTCCGATTCTCTCCTTGCTCTTCGAACAGCCTGGCATGAAAACATATTAATTATTCAAGAGTTCGATTTATATGTCAGCTCAATATCTTCAAGTCCGGCACCGCTTTCCGCTAGGTGTTCGACGTCTCGGATATTGCACTATATGCATCTGTTCTGAACTATGCCTTGGGTCAATAGTTGGGTTGCCCGGCTCCTGTGTTTGCCCCTTATGTTCTGCATGTTCGGCTAAGAGGGCAAAGAGAGAACCCCTGCGATTGTACTACTGGTTTGCCCGGTCAAGTACATCAGGAGGAAAAAACCAAAAACTGACCGTCAAAGTAAGCGTGAACGGGTCCGTGATCGAATGACGAGGTTTGACTCTAAAAATAGTTGGCGATTTCACCGTGTTACAGGAAGGGTTCGTCTTAACACAAACCATGTGATCAGAAAGGGAAAGCTTTGATCCCTAAGTACATCACAATACACCGGGGGCTAGTCCCTAGTTCCCACCGTCAAGCTCCTAAGGCTGACTGAAAGCAGTAAAACTGAATAGTCTGATTGCCTGGTTTCGCTCCCGCACTACCGCCTCCGAGCACAAAGACGTTGGCTAAGGGTAACAGTGCCGAGACGAAACACCCCTCGTGATATTCACTCGGGGGCTAAAGCCGACGACTGGTAGCTTTCAGAATAAACATACGACCACACAGGAGTCAAAATTTAATCATTACAATATCAAATAAGTTCGTCAGGCGCATAATGAAGCATAAGTCCCACTTGATACAAACTTACTACAACTACTCAAGCATTACATCTTTCGAACACTAGCCCTCTATCGCCCGCGCTTCGGTCATCACCTGTGCGAAGTACTTCTCGAGGCGGCGATGCTCTTTCCCCTTGGGCGGAGGACGAGTGGACATTTTCATTGGATTGATCCTCGGCCAATGCACCATGGTCTTGGCAAGAAGGAGCCTCGCCCCCTTAAGGCACGCAGACCGCTTTATGGTGTCAACCCGGAGCGGCGCCTCCCGCAGTTTCTGCACAAGGCCGAAATAGGTGTCCGGAATGGGCTCGGCCGGCCACAGGCTAATACAGAGGTCCTTCAAGGCCAGCTCGCACATCCTATGCATCTCCATCAACTACTTCATTTGATCGCTAAGGAGGGGCAGACACTCCGAGTCCAGAAACAGTGACCAAAAGAGCCGCTGCATGGAGTCCTCCTCATGGGTAGCATAGTGCCTCGCCGTGGCCCCCGCATTCTTCAGGAGTTCAGTGAAGACGCCTGTTGAGCGGCAGACCCTTGCCAGCAGGGCAAACCTGTTGCCTCTGAACACACTCTGCAGTAAGTATTTCTTACCATTGGCAATTTGGGCGGCTTGCCGAAGCTCCTCCCGGACGCCTCAGGCGTCAATCGTCGCCTCCTGGGGCTCCTTCTCCGCCTTGGATAGATGGGAGTATTGCTCCTCCCGCCCTTCTCAAGGGCCTCAAACTTCTCGGCGGCATCCTAGAGCTCCCTTGGACCTCGGTTACCCGATACTCCCGCTTCTTAGCAGCACGCTTGGCCTGCTCAAGCTCGAACACCGCCCTCTCAGCGGCTGTCCTCTTCTCAGCCGCCTCGGTCGTGGCTTTCTTCAGGGCCTCCTTCAAGCCCTCGACCTCGGTGGCAGCAGCTACAAGATCATCAAGATAAAGGATCAGTAAATGGTCCGGCCAGTCAATATCCGACAAGCACACATCTTTTTACAGGGCTTACCTTGCGCCTCGTCAAGCCGTTTGTTGATGAGGTCAAGATCTTGATCGGAAAGCTTGAGCTTCCGATCCATCTCCTCTAACACCGTGGCATTAGCAGCCACGACCATGGAAGATGCCTGAGTCAACAACAGAAATGTCGACATTATTAATTGGCCTACCAAATTTTATCCTCTACAGGCCTCTCCGAGGTCTTGGCAGAGTCTTGGGGACTGCCATGTATACGGCCTACCTAATCTACCAAATACAATCGCATTATAAGGAAAGAGCATTACTTGACTTACCTCAAAGCCTGTTAAAAGGCCTTGGACAACGTGTTCAGTCCGGATTGGACGAAACGAACGCTCTGCATAACCACACTCATTAGAGTGCGATGCCCATCAATGATGACAGAGTTGTTCACCAACTCCTCCAGCACGTTTGGCCAGCCAGCTGCTGCCAGTGTGGAGGTGTTCGGCACTGGCATCGCCCCCCCGCGCCTTCCCCGTTGGAAGGAGCTTGTTCCGTCAAAGGCCTTGTGGGCTCAGGAGCGATCGACGGTTGGGGTCCGGATGGTTCGGATTCCTTCCCCTCGTCAGCCAGGAGGGACCCTCCCTCCGAGTCTTCGGTGACCGTTGTGTAGACCTCGACCATTACGACATCTACCTCCCCCTTTGTATTTGGGGGAGGAGGAGTCCTTTAGGACCACACCTCCTCAACTTCTTCGGGGATCGGAGGAGGCATGGAGTGCGCCATAGACCCACTGTGCGCTAGTTCGGCGGGCGAAGACATCCCCTCCGAAGTCTGCTCGGTGGGGCGTTCATGTGGGGGGCTGCAACTCGGAAGGGTTAACCTCCAGCTAAAGCAAATTACTGAAAACGAGATAGCTAAAAATGCCAACGCCTTACCTGCTGGCCGGGGACTTGACCCTGGGGTGCTTCTCCGGAACCTTCTCGGACACTTCGAACTCCTTCGAACGGTCGGATAGGACCAGCTTGGGCCGGCATCATCTCTTCGGGGCTGGAGAAGGTTTGACCTCCTCGACATCCTTGGTCATCACCCTCTTCTTGGAGTGCGAGGAGGCACTCTCCTTCTCATCCCCATCCTTGCCCCCATCCTGCATGGGTGAGGTCGTAGCGTCTCCGGACTGATTGCTCGGATGAACCTTGCGGCGGAGCCCCTCCCTGGCCTTCGACACATCCTTCTTCTTGCCCTTCTTGGCGGGTGCTTTATAAGGCACCACGAAGAGCAGCTTTTCCAGCTGCTCCGATTTGGACCCTTCTGGCAGAGGCGCTGGGCCGCAGATCTTCTTGGCCTTGGCGAGCCAGCCCTGCAAAATACACACACCAGGGTTAGAACGAATCAAAAATGACATGAATATCCGAACACTCCTCGAAGAAAAATGCCGCTCACCTCCCTTGCAGGGGGGTCACGGCGTCGAAGCCGATGTCCTTCCCCTCGACTGGCCATTCCTTCTAGGCTGGAATAGTTGGCCCCATATCTTGTTGGGAGTTATGCCATAGAGGTGTCGCATCGTGGCCGGATCCTCGGGCTCATACTCCCACATGGTCTTGGCCCTCTCCTGGCAAGGGAGGAGCCGGCGGTGGAGCATACTCTGGACCACGTCGACCAACTTCATGCCAGAATATATTATGTTGTCAACGTGCTTCTGCAGCGCTTTCGTGTCAGGAACACATCCCTAGTCCGTGCTCTTGGTGGTCCATGAGGCCAATCTGGTGGTGGGGGGTCCAGACCTAAATGCGGGGCTCGCTCCCCATGCGGCCTCCCTCGGCTCAGTGATATAAAACCACTCCTTCTGGCACATCCGGATGGTGTTGACGAAGTGGTCGTCCGGTCACTAGACCCATGTCAGCTTACTAATCATGGCCCCTCCACAGTCTGTGTGCTCGCCGCCAACCACCTTGGGCTTGACATTGAACACCTTCAGCCATAAACAAAATTACGGCTGGACCCAAAGGAGTGCTTCGCAGATGACAATGAAGGTCAAGATGTGGAGGAGGGAGTTGGGGCTAGATCGTGAACATCCATCCCGTAGTAGAACATCAGCCTCCGCATGAAGGGATGCAGGGGAAATCCAAGCCCCCTAAGGAAATGGGGGAGAAAAACTACCTTTTCGCCTGGCTCGGGCATAGGGATGATCTGGCCCTCTTTGGGGGCCCGATGGGCGACATTGGCCGATAGGTAGCAGGCCTCCTTCAGCTTTAGAATGTCCTCATTGGTGACAGAGGAGGCCTCCCACTTCCCATTGGCACCAAATCCGGCCATGGTTGAAGAAGGTGAAGTGGTATTCACTGTGGAAGTAGAGAGAAAGGGTGCTGGAGCTCTAGAGGTTTGCGTGAGCGGAAGGTGGAAGAGGGCGTGGGATGCGGACTATAGCCACCCCCGTTTATAGGCTATTGACATGCTAAGGATTCCTTTTTCCATGCCGTTGGCCTCTCCACTTCTCTATGTCTCCGCAACATTATGAGCGGGGAAGGGAATCAAAATCATTAACCATATAACCCTAAAAGTGGGACAAGATCTCCACCTTGAGGGGATGTGTCAAGCAGGGCGTCATCCTCGAGCCGCGTTTTGGGAAATAATAACTACTTGACATTATGGCCGGAAGCGACTCTTTGATTGAAAGAGAAAAAGTTGTCAGATAAAGGCGTTATATGCGCTTGGGCAATGTTTATTGTTACCTTTGATTTTAAGTAAAACAACCGTTTCAGATTCCGGACATCACTTGGTTCCAAACAGGGGAGAAACATACTGAGGAGCTCGCCCCGCATGCCGAATACTGGTCAGATGAATGGATACCGGATACAAGTCTTGGCGTTGGAGGCAAGTTTGGGGGCTACTGAGGGAGTAGTGAACTAAGGGGTCCTTGGGGTGACGGCCCATTTTACATGGGCCAGACTGGTGGAGCCATACTATGACAGGAGATCTATGAAGCCTGGTGTGCCCTCCAAGTCAAGAAGGTGGAGGATCTCTTTGATTCCTCATTGTAATCTATCTTCGGTAACCATAACCCTATCGGTGTCTATATAAACCAAGGGTTTTTAGTCTTTAGGGATAGATCTACATTCATCACCTTATAGCCTAGGGTTTAGCTCATGCTGATCTCGAGGTAGATCTACTCTATAAACTACATTATACATTCAATACAATCAAGCGGGACATAGGGTTTTACCTCTTCGAGAGGGCCCGAACATGGGTAAACACTGTGTTCATCGTCCCTTGTTATCCATCGATCCTAGATCCATGGCTCGGGACCCCCTACCCTGAGGTCTGCCGGTTTTGACACCAACATTGGTGCTTTCATTGACAGTTCCGCTGTGGGGTCACTCAAAGGATCGATGACTCGCCTGGTCATAGGACAAAGCATCGGATCCGGGGACTTCTTCGTTAGTCCCAAAAATGATATAAAGTTGCTATAAGATGATTATAAAACATCCAAGAATGATAATATAACAACATGGAACAATAAAAAATTATAGATACATTGGAGATGTATCAAGGCCCCATGCACGGGCGCATCCGATTGGCGCAACAGAACCAGTCTAGCTGGTGAAGACACTGACACACGGACCCTGTTCTCTCACATGAGTCATGGTGTGCTTATTAGGGGCACTCCTTGGGCTTTCTAGTCTTTTGCTTACGATGGTTGTATTTTCTTACAAGTTTGTTATTTTATGCCTCACGCTGGACGTGGTGCATGCTCGCTCATTGTTCATCCAGCTTTCTCGCCGGTCATATGTTCTTTCCTTCGTCGGTCGGTGCACAATTTTCTCCTCCCACCAAGTGAGGTTGAGATACTCTCCTCTTGCTTTTTCACTGATATGATGCCTTTGCTCATAGTGCCGCTCCTTGCCTCTCTGTGTTTACATGAGTTTTGGCTCGTTGTTTTGTGCATCGGCTCTGGGTGTTCGTCTTCTTGGCTCCATGCACCGCCTAAGGCTTAGAAGGGAGAGCCGACCGTGAAACTTGATGAACTCATTGATGTTATGAGAGGTAAAGAAGATGTAAACATTAATGCAGTTACTGAAGAAGATGTTAATAATGTTAGCTTCATTGCTCGAAATAGCTATAATCTGACGATACAAAATACCGTCAGATCCCTCGGTAGGGGTCCAAACATATCTAGAAGTCCTAGATCGGAGGTCACACAAGGGGTTTATCCAGGTTCGGCCCTCTAGAGAGTAATGCCCTAGATCCTGCTAGTTTTCATTATTCATCACTAGAAAATTTGCTCTATTTTGCGACGATCCACTTGTGTCATGTATAACTGTTTTTGTCACACAAAATGTACTGGGACATTTTTCGGCCATCACCCCCACCGTCATCGTAGTGCCATCATAAAAAAAATCTTAATAGTACCACTTCCTCCGTCATGCAAGATGGCATCTTAGATGACGAACAAAAAATCATCACCGAAACTATCTCCAGTGACAACCATTTTAATGTCACTAGAGTTGAACCTTTGACTAACAACTGATATGTCTCCAATGTATCTATAATTTTTTATTGTTCCATGCTGTTATATTATCAATCTTGGATGTTTTATATACATTTGCTAGCAACTTTATATCATTTTTTGGGACTAACTTGTTGACATAGTGCCCAGTGTCAGTTGTTGTTTTTTGCTTGTTTTTACTTTGTAGAATATCAATACCAAACGAAGTCCAAATGCCACGAAACTTTTTGGAGATTTTTTCTAGCAGGAAGACACCCAGGAAGCTTATGGAGGGCACGAGGGAATGCTCGTGGGGCCCACTAGAGACCAGGGCGCTCCAGGGGCCTCCGGCATGCCTTGGTGGGTAGTGGGGCCCACAGGCACCCCCTTGACCTATGTCCGCCTCTATAAATACTCTAAAATCCTCAAAACCCTAGGCGAGTCAATGAAATACATTTTCCGCCACCGCGAGTTCCAGAACCACGAGATCCAATCTAGAGGCCTTTTTCGACACTCTGCCAGAGGGGCAACAATCACGGAGGGGTTCTTCATCATCCTTGTTGCCCCTCCGATAATGCGTCAGTAGTTTACCACAGACCTACGGGTCCTTAGTTAGTATCTAGATGGCTTCTTCTCTCTTTTTGATACAATGTTCTCCTTGATGTTCTTGGAGATCTATTTGAAGTAACTGTTTCTTGCGATGTGTTTGTTGGGATCCGATGAATTGTGAGTTTATGATCAGTTCTATCCATGAATATTATTTGAGTCTTTGCTGAACTCTTTTATGCATGATTTTTATAGCCTCGTATTTCTTCTCCGATTTATTGGCTTGGTTTGGCCAACTAGATTGAGTTATCTTGCCATGGGAAGAGGTGCTTTGTGATGGGTTTGATCTTGCGATGCTCAATACCAGTGATAGAAAGCGACATGACACGCACGTATTGTTGCTATTAAGGGTAACAAGATGGGGTTTATTCATACTTGAGTTTATCTTGTCTACATCATGACATCGTTCTAATTGCATTACTCCGATTTCCCATGAACTCAATAAACTAGACGCATGCTGGATAGCGGTTGATGTGTGGAGTAATAGTAGTAGATGCAGGCAGGAGTCAGCCTACTAATCTTGGACGTGATGCCTATATACATGATCATTGCCTTGGATATCGTCATAATTATTTGCTTTTCTCTCAGTTGCCCAACATCAATTTGTTTATCCACCGTATGCTATTTTCTTGAGAGAAGCCTCTAGTGAAAACTACGGCCCCCGGGTCTATTTCCTATCATATATTAAATCCAAAATACCTTGCTGCATTTTTTCTTTATTTAATTTATTTTGTATTTTTGTTAGATCTATTTATCAAAACCTATACAATTTAATCTATCTCGATACCGTTGAGGGATTGACAACACCTCTTACGTGTTGGGTTGCAAGTTTTTGTTGTTTGTGTACAGGTGTTGTTTACATAGTGTTGCTTGGTTCTCCTACTAGATTGATAACCTTGGTTTAATAACTGAGGAATACTTACCTTTGCTGTGCTGCATCATCCTCTCCTCTTCGGGGAAATACCAACGCAGATTACAAGCATCAGGAATAATTTCTGGCGTCGTTGCCGGGGAGACTGATACGTCTCTAACGTATCTATAATTTTTGATTGTTCCATGCTATTATATTATCTGTTTTGGATGTTTTATATGCATTAATATTCTATTTTATATTATTTTTGGGACTAACCTATTAACCTAGAGCCCAATGCCAGTTTCTGTTCTTCCTTGTTTTTGAGTTTTTACGGAAAAGGAATATCAAATGTAGTCTAAAGGGAATAAAACTATCGTGATGATTTTTCTTGGACCAGAAGACACGTACATAACTTGGAGAGAGGGACAGAGGAGTCTCAAGGAGGCCACTAGCCTACAGGGCGCGCCCAGGGAGGCGCCTCCCAGCTTGTGGCCCCCTCGGAGGTCCTCTAACCCTAATTCCACCTCTATAAATTCCAAAATATTCCCCAAACATCAGAAGTGTCCACAAAAATACTTTTTCGCTGCCGCAAGCCTCTGTTCCAGCGAGATACCATCTTGGGGCCTTTTCCGGCGATTTACCGGAGGGGTATTTGATCATGGAGGGCCTCTACATCAACCTTACTGCCATTCCGATGATGCGTGAGTAGTTTACCACAGACCTACGGGCCATAGCTAGTAGCTATATGGCTTATTCTCTCTCTTTGATCTTCAATACAATGTTCTCCTTGATGTTCTTGGAGATCAATTCGATGTAATACTTTCTTGCGGTGTGTTTGTTGAGGTCTGATGAATTGTGGATTGATGATTAGATTATCTATGAATATTATTTGAGTCATCTCTGGACTCTTTTATGCATGATTAAGATATCTTTGTATTTCTCTTCGAACTATCGGTTTGGTTTGGCCAAGTAGATTTGTTTTTATTGCAATGGGAGAGGTGCTTAGTTTTGGGTTCAATCTTGAGGTGTCCTGACCCAGTGACAGAAGGGGTAGCGAGGCACGTATTGTATTGTTGCCATCAATGATAAAAAGATGGGGTTTATATCATGTTGCTTCAGTTTATCCCTCTACATCATGTCATCTTAATTAAGGCGTTACTTCGTTCTTATGAACTTAATACTCTAGATGCATGCTGGATAGCGGTCGATGTCTGGAGTAATAGTAGTAGATGCAGACATGAATAGATCTACTTGTCACGGACGTGATGCCTATATTGATGATCATTGCCTTAGATATTGTCATAACTTTGCGCTTTTCTACCAATTGCTCAACAGTAATTTGTTTACCCACCGTATGCTATCTTCAAGTGAGAAGCCTCTAGTGAAACCTATGGCCCCAGGGTCTAATTTCCCTCATATATTCTTAGATATGTAAACCAAAAAACCCAAAAATACCTTGCTGCAATTTATTTATATTTACTTTAGTTTGCTCTTTTATTTATCTTTTATACCTATCTCTTTTTCAGATCTCACTCTTGTACATGGCCATGAAGGGATTGGCAACCCCTTTTTCGCCTTGTATGCAAGTGTTTGTTAGTCTATGTAGGTGCATAGATTGGAGACTTCCTTGTGCCTCCTACTGTATTGATACCTTGATTCTTAACTGAGGGAAATACTTATCTCTACTTTGCTGCATTGCCCTTTCCCCTTCAAGGAAAAAATCAATGCAAGCTCAAGTAGTAGCAGGAAGAATTTCTGGTGCCGTTGCCGGGGAGGTTCTACATCAAGCCTACCAAGTACACATCATAAACTCTCATCTCTCGCATTAGATTATTTTCCATTTGCCTCTAGTTTTGCTCTCCCCCACTTCTAAAATGTTTTGAGAAAAACACAAAAATATTTGCCTTTTTATTCACCCTTCTTTCGTTCGACTTTTTGTTTGCTTGTTTGCTAGATTAGTTTCTTGCCATCATGTCTAAATATGGGGAGGTTATCATTGAAAATTCTGAGGATCTTGCTAATAATATTGAGGAAAAATTTGGATCTGGTTCTTTAGATCATGAAACTGAAACTCCCTCTAATCTTAAGGAAAAAACTTTTCATGTATGAGACCGTAATATTATTGGGAAGAGTGTTATTCAAGAATTCTTTGATTGTATGGGAGTCATGCCAATTAATAAGGTATCTATTCTTCTTGATACAAATTGCTATGCAGATGCTATTGCTATGCTTGTCATTAAACTAGAGAGAAAATTTGTGCATATTCAGCCCGCTTTACAAAAGATATTTTATGAACTTCCCAATATACTCCATCCTAAGGCTAAAAAGATTGCAACTATCATACTTATGTGAGAGTTTGACTTCATAATAAAATAAGCTAGAGAAAATTTTGTTTTCTATAATAAAAATATTGAGCATGCTCCAGTTGAAGAAATTCTCCATGATAAAGAAACTTTGCGTAGTCTAGAATCAGACATTATCATTCTTACAGTAACAATCTCAGGAGAAGAGTTCCCTATACAGAAATTTCTCAAGCCCTATACCTTGACACTTATGATAAATTTGATTGGGTAACTAAGGGAATTTATGTAGGATTTAATGACGAATGGATGGAGGAAATGTCTAGGGAACCCATTAAGGATGAGATATGTATCTTATATGAGGATATTTATGGTGATGATCCTGAGTATGGAATTATGAATGTTAAAATCACTAATATAGTCCTTTACATGAATTGAGTTCACCTATTAGTAAGGAAAGCAAAGAAAAAAGAGATTTGTTAAGAAAAGTTTTGGAAGATTTGACTAGGAAAGAATTGCATCCCAAAGATGACAATACCAAGATCTATGTTTTATGCCTAGCTAGGGGCGTTAAATAATGGCGCTTGTTGGGAGGCAACCCAATTTTATTTTTATGTTTTTGTTTTTGGTTCTGTTTCTAAATAAATACAAATTATTACCTCTGTAATAATTGTGTTTTTTGTTTTAATTAGTGTTTGATCCAAGTGAGACCTTTGGGATGGTCTACGGTGATAGTTGATTTGGTCTTGCTGAAAAACAGAAACTTTTGCGCTCATTGCCAGATATTTAGAAAATCAAAGAAACGTTCTTTGGATCTAAATTTTTTACACACGGTTGGTATACAAGTTACCTAAATGTTACTAAATTTTTAGAGTTTTTTGAGTTACATAAGTATACAAAATTTCCAGATTACTACAAACTGTTCTATTTTTGACAGATTCTATTTTCTATGTGTTGTTTGCTTATTTTGATGAATCTATGGGTAGTATCCGGGGGTATGAACCATGGAGAAGTTGGAATATAGTATATGTAACACCAATATAAATTAACAATGAGTTCACAACAATACATAAAGTGGTGATTTATTTTATTGTACTAACAGATCTTATAAGTTTTCTGTTGAGTTTTGTCTTGTGAAGTTTTCAAGTTAAGGGTAAAGATTTGATGGACAACATAATAAGGAGTTGCAAGAGCCTAAGCTTGGGGATGCCCATGGCACCCCAAGGTAATATTCAAGGACAACCAAACATCTAAGCTTGGGGATGCCCCGGATGGGATCCCCTCTTTTGTCTTCAATCCATCGGTAAATTTACTTGAGGCAATATTTTTATTCACCACATCATATGTTTTTTTCTTGGAGCGTCTTGTATGATATGCGTCTTTGATTTTTAGTTTGCCACAATCATCCTTTCTGTACACACCTTTTTAGAGGGTCACACATTAATTGTGAATTTATTAGAATACTCTATGTGCTTCACTTATATCTTTTGAGCTAGGCAGTTTGCTCTAGTGCTTCACTTATATCTTTTTAGAGCACGACGGTGACTTTATTTTACAGAAATTTTTGAACTATCATGCTTAACTTATATTATTTTGAGTCTTAATAAGCATGGTAATTTTCTTACGTTATGAATTTATTAATAATATGATGGGCATCCAAGAGGGATATAATAAAAACTTTCATATAAAGAGCATTGAATGGATGAGAAGTTTGATTCCTTGCATTTGTTTTGAGAAATAAAGATGGTGATATTAGAGTCATGCTGGTGAGTTGTGGATTGTTAGAAATACTTGTGTAAAAGTTTGTGATTCCCGTAGCATGCACGTATGGTGAACCGTTATGTGATGAAGTTAGAGCATGATTTATTTTTTGATTGTCTTATGATTGGCGGTCAGGGACGAGCGATGGTCTTTTCCTACCAATCTATCCCTCTAGGAGCATGCATGTAATACTTAGTTTCAATGGCTAATAAATTTTTGCAATAAGTATGTGAGTTCTTTATGACTAATTTTGAGTCCATGGATTATACGCACTCTCACCCTTCCACCATTGCTAGCCTCTCTAGTACCGTGCAACTTTCGCTGGTGCATTAAACCCACCATATAACCTTCCTCAAAAGAGCCACCATACCTACTTATTATGGCATTTCCATAGCCATTCCGAGATATATTGCCATGCAACTTCCACCATTTCGTTTATTATGACACATATCATCATTGTCATATTGCTTTGCATGATCATGTAGTTGGCATAGTATTTGTGGCAAGGCCACCATTCATAATTTTCATACATTTCATTCTTGAATATTGCACATCCCGGTACATCGCTGGAGGTATCTTGCATTCTTAAGAATTTGATCCCCACTACAGCCAATTCTCTCAACATGCAGCACATCCACATCATCAACTGGCCACTCATCAATTCTCCTCATGTAGTATACATGCATGCATCCTTTACGCAGGGCTTGTGTTTGGCAACTGAATGCATGCAGAGGTTTACTTCTTTTTTCAACGAAAATGAAGCCTGATTCCCCTTCGCACTGATTGTTGCCCCTTCCTTTCATCTCCCCTCCAACAATAAATCTCCAGCATGCTGTTCCCAATTCTTCCCCTTCCTTATTTATTTATGCCATACTTCTCCTCATATTCTGTCGCCGCCAGGCGCCAGCCAACCCTTCTTTGGTCATCGACATTAGAGACTTGCACGCTGCCGCTCTTCGGGATCACCATGACCACCATATGTCGTATCATTGACCTGACCTCTCGGCAAATCACGTGTGCCACCATCAATGTCCTCCTTCAACACCACATGTGTCAAAGGTGAGACCTCTCCTCCCTTTCTATCTCCTTGGATCTGAATGACATTTAGTGAGCTTTGGTGGAAACCATGATTTCCGATCAGAGTAGCTCGCACTGGGAAGTGCTAGGCTACCGGCTCCAAAGTGTAGTTTGGCGGTATGATGGATCCAGAGTACCAGACCGATGCCAAGCATTGACAAGTCTGCCGGACCCCAGAAGATGAAGTTGTTCCAGTATTATATTTGGTCAGATCTTTAAGCCTATGTTGTTCCCCTGAAGGCATATGTGTTTTTATTGGAGATGCATACGTACTGTGAATGCCTATGAGGTCGTTCCCGTTATATACTTGTCCAGATCTTTGCTGCATGGGCCTACTGTAAAAGTGTAAATGCACCTTACCTTTTCATTTTTTTGTACTGATTGTTATGTGGCTCGTGGTCATGTACAAATTCTAAGATGTATGGATGTGTAGATTGGAAAATTCAACACAATATTGCATGGGTGGTTCTATCATCTAGCATCCAAATTTTTGTGCATTATATTATTCAGATTTTCTCTGTTTTAAGTTTATGTGCAGCCATTTCATTTGTGGTTAAACTTAATTTGCGGAGAGTTAGTTGATCTACTTGGATAACAATTGAGGAGATGCTTTCAGGTAGAGCTAATGAATTTCTAATGTGCAATTCAGCACCTTCAGAGTAATAATCTGTAAGATTTGTCATATGATAAAAAATAGTGCATTTTCAAATATTTGTGGCTGGTGTTTTCCTTTCATTTTGGTTACACATTCGTTCAGTTCTCCCCCTCTCTCCATAAGTGGTAACATATGACTTGATGGTGATTAGTTTTAACATTTGTGAAGCCAGGCTATGTGTACGAGTTTTGCAGTTCTTTCTAGACATGCCCAGGATTACTTTGGGATTTTTTGGTGGAATCCTTTCTAAATCCGCTTTATTGTAATTTAAGCTAGATTAACTTTTTTGCTCTCACCCACTTGATGATGAGAAGGCAAACAATAGGAACAGATAGGCATGTGTAGTATTAAATTTGCAGTTGGATATAGTACATTTGTCTTCACCATTCAGTTATTCAAGAATAATTTATTTTCCCTAGAGTGCATTTTATCAGGCTATGTTCCCTTACTCTTTATCATACGTTGTTTCCCTTCTTTTGGCTGATGGTTTCATTTTCAATGGAAAATAGAACCGAGTTGTTCCTCCCTGTTCTAAAAAAATATTTGTTCAGTAAGAAAAGTCATTTGTCTAAACCAAGTGAGCACCACATAGTTTTGCTATGGAATTTTCCAAGTTTTGTTTAGCACGTCGAAATGTATTTACATAACATTTATTTCCATGAATGTTCAATTATTTTGGTGTGCTAAGGGGTTTAAAGTTTTGTTTGTTCGCAGTTTTGCTCACCATTTCAACACTTCCAATAGCCAGTGTATGAATTGTGTTATGCTCTAAAGAGATGCACAACAAAAGACTACAAATTTTCGCAGCACCGCGCGGGGTATCTACTAGTTCATATAGAGTCATATCTTGTTCTAGTGTCGAGTTGTAATTCTTGAGTTGTAAGTAAATAAAAGTGTGATGATCATCATTATTAGAGCATTGTCCCATGTGAGAAAACGATGATTGAAGCTATGATTCCCTGACAAGTTGGGATGAGTCTCCGGACTTTACAAAAAATAAAAGAGGCCAAAGAAGCCCAAACAAAAAAAGAAAAAAGAGAGAAATGAGAGAGGGGACAATGTTACTATCCTTTTTACACACTTGTGCTTCAAAGTAGCACCATGATCTTCATGATAGAGAGTCTCCTATTTTGTCACTTTCATATACTAGTGGGAATTTTTCATTGTAGAACTTGGCTTGTATACCAATGATGGGCTTCCTCAAATTTCCCTAGGTCTTCGTGAGCAAGCAAGTTGGATGCACACCCACTTAGTTTCTTTTTGAGCTTTCATACACTTATAGCTCTAGTGCATCTGTTGCAAGACAATCCCTACTCACTTGCATCGATATTAATTGGCATCTCCATAGCCCATTAATTTGCCTAGTTGATGTAAGACTTTCCCCTTCTTTTTGTCTTCTCCACAACCACCATCTTCTATTCCACCTATAGTGCTATATCCATGGCTCACGCTCATGTATTGCATGTAAGTTGAAAAAGTTTGAGAACATCAAAAGTATGAAACAATTGCTTGGCTTGTCATCGGGGTTGTGCATGATGAAATACTTTATGTGATGAAGATGGAGCATAGCTAGACTATATGATTGTGTAGGGATAACTTTCTTTGGCCATGTTATTTTGAGAAGACATGATTGCTTTATTAGTATGCTTGAAGTATTATTGTTTTTATGTCAATATTAAACTTTTGTTTTGAATCTTATGGATCTGAACATTCATTCCACAATAAAGAAGATTGCATTGATAAATATGTTAGGTAGCATTCCACATCGAAAATTTCGTTTTTATCATTTACCTACTCGAGGACGAGCAGAAATTAAGCTTGGGGATGCTTGATACGTCTCAAAGGTATCTATAATTTTTGATTGTTCCATGCTATTATATTATCTGTTTTGGATGTTTTATATGTATTAATATGATATTTTATATAGTTTTGGGGACTAACCAATTAATCTAGAGCCCAGTGCCAGTTTTTGTTTCCCCCTTGTTTCTGAGTTTTGCAGAAAAGGAATATCAAATGGAGTCCAAATGGAATAAAACTTTCGCGATATTTTTTCTTGGACCATAAGACACCTATGTAACTTGGAGAGAGGGCCATAGGATTCCCAAGGAGGCCACAAGCCTGCAGGGTGCGCCCCCGTGGCTTGTGGGCCCCTCGGAGGTCCTCTAACCCTAATTCCACCTCTCACTACAAAAAAAGGACACATCCGTGACATTTTGGCCTGAACGAAAACTTTTTCTGTCATGCTTATGACACTTCTATGATGATAATTGTGACAAAAACATGTATCATCATAGATGTGGTGTGCTCCTACTTCTATGACAAAAAATGATGACAGAAAATGGGCTTCTTGTGCTGGGCGGGCCAGGGACGCACCTGCATGACATTCTTTGGGCTGTCCATGACGGAAAAAAATCATTGTAGAAGCGAGGGAGAGGAAAATTTCGGGGAGTTCTCGGTTACGGTGGGTGGTCGGGGCAAAGCGATGCATAGAGGGATTGGGCGTTTCTCTCGTACACGTACATACACGCGTGTGTGCGAGGAGTTGGGTGTAATTGAACCCGAGCGAGGCGTTCACTTACTGAACCCGAGTGATCGATTCCTGGGCTGTTAACTGAACCCGAGCGATTCATTCGCTGCTGACTGAACCCGAGCGATTCCTTCGTTGCTGCTGCTAACTGAACTTGAGCGATCAATCACTTTTGCTGCTTACTGAAGCCGATCGAGCCCCTGTGTGA
Source organism: Triticum dicoccoides (assembly GCF_002162155.2). Taxonomy (NCBI): domain Eukaryota; kingdom Viridiplantae; phylum Streptophyta; class Magnoliopsida; order Poales; family Poaceae; genus Triticum; species Triticum dicoccoides. The sequence continues at coordinate 332,701,399 of NC_041393.1, forward strand.
GATGTAGCCAACCGGTGTTGGGTTGCCTCTCGATGAACAGTGACCTTTGCTACCATGCGCGCGATACGTAGAACGAGTCAAGATGTGGTGAGTCGAGCCAGTTGGTTGGCTGTGGATGACAGTTCCCGGTGGGCGTTGGATGAACAGGGCCTCGTGGTAGTAGGTTGTTGCCATTGGATGAACATGACCCCGAGGAGGCCGCCGCACCCTAGCCAGTTGGGGGTGGATGAACATGACCCCGTGGAAGCTCTATGAACAGTAACCGGTGGAGGCTAGATGAACAATATCCCATTGATGAACAGTAGCTGGTGGAGGCTGGAGGAAGTCGACGGTGGATGAATAGTAGTAGGTGGAGGATGGAGGAAGTCAATGGTGGATGAATAGTAGCCCATGGAGGATGGAGCAAGGCACTAGACGATGGATGAACAGTAGCCCGTGGAGTCCCGTTTTGCGGTACGCCACACCCCTCTCGATGAACAGGACCCTGTTTTGACAGTAGGCGCTCCAACACAAGTCTATTTCCTCCGTTTTGTGGTACGCCACACCCCTCCAGATCAACAACAGCCCATTTCGACCGCAGGCACTCAAACAGAAGTCCGTTTCCTCCGTTCTGCGGTATGCTAGACCTCGTTTTGGCTGTTCCATCAAAGCAGGTAGGATCCCGATGAACACGATGCATTTCGTTGCCTCCCAATGAACACGATGCTGTTTCTCCGTTCTGACCCAGCCGATTGGCTACCGATGAACAGGGCGCCATTGCTGCCGTCCGTTGCCTCTCCATGTACACGAGCCATGGCCGTACATATGCATGAGTTGGCATTCAAGACCCCACCCATATGTATGTACGTGCCCGTATTTTTTAGCATGTGGCTGTACGTATGTGTACACGGTTTAGAAGGGACTGCCTGAACTACTACGTCGGGGGCTCTACTACTACACATGCCTCTGCTTGCTCGGCCACGGTTCATGTTGCAGAGAGACCGATCGACTAGTATGTTCGTACACGTTTGCGACCAGACAGACAACGCTAAGTACGATTCGACCGGGTAGGTCCCAGCTGTCAGGGAGGATAAGGAGGCACTCCCTTCTGTACGAAGATATATGTGGTCGGTCCCAGCTGTCAGGGGGAGGAATCATTTTTTGCGCATAATAAGGATGCACTTCCTTGCGTGCAAAGATGTAGCTGGTGGGTCCAGCTGTCAGCCTCACCGTGTATAGTCGTCTTCCAATGGTTGTCGTTCGTTGACAATGTTGACCACACTGCACGGAGAGCACCAAGACGATGGACGATGGTGAGGCCTGGTAAGGGAACGATGCGAAGCCGAGGAAGACGAGGCAGTGGATGCCCACGCAGAGGGGAGTACGACGATTCACTAGTTCCGCTACGGTGTGAGGCTGCCATCGCCGGAGAATAACACAGGGTGTGGGCGAGTAGAGGGAAGGCCTGGCCAGCACTAGGATTAGGGTGGGGCGGTGAGGCCTGCGCGACAGCACTGCTGCCCATGGGAGGCAGGAGCAGGCAGTCCCGCCGGCGCTGGTTTGTGCGGCTGGACCTAGAAGATCAGAGGTTGAAGAAGCAACACGACTATTGGATTAACTTCCAACGGTCCAGCTGCTAGAATCATTTCTTGACTAAGTTGACAAAGCCCTGTGTATACGTCAGCTTAGTAGGCCCACATGTCAGCGTAATAAGGAGGCACTTGCTTGTGTGCGTCCCTACTATCAGCCTCTACACTTACATCCTTCCTCCAATGGTTGTCATTTGTTGACCATGTTGACCATGCCATGCCGAGAGCACCAATGCGGTGGACAACGGCAAGGCCGAGGAAGGGAATGACCCGAAGCCGGCGAAGCCACTGCAGTGGACGCCAACGCTGAGGGGAGTACGAGGGCTGACTGTTTGGTTGCGGGGTGAGGCTGCCGTCGCCTAAAAATAACAGGAGGTGCGGGTGGGTAGAGGGATGGCCTGGCCAGTGGTGGGAGTAGGGTGGGCCTGTGAGGCCTGCGTGGCAGCACAACCGGCTACGAAAGGAGGGAGCAGGAAGTCCCGCCGGCACTGGTTTGAGCGGCTAGAGCAGGAAGAGATTGAAGAAGCACAATGGCGGTTGGATGGACATCCAACAGTCACTTCTCTGTGTTGACTAAGTTGACAAAGCCTTGCGTACGCGTAAGAAAAAATTAGGACATCGTCATCATCAACCTAATAGGCCCACAAGTCAGTCTCCAAATTTGTGAAAAACAACATACAACCCATTTGCCATTATTTTTAATAATTTACAGCCTATTTGCTAATTCTTAAGGATATTTTGAGGCCCATATTATTTTTGTTAGCATTACAGACCATATTCTAGCCACTGCTAAAAAGTTCAACAAAATTTTGCATATTTCGGTGGGGTCCAAACTCTTTTAATCACGAAATTTTGAGTCACATTAAAAATAATTATAAAATAATTTTATTTCAAATTAAAATGAAACGAAATTTTCCCCGCAAAAAATAATGAAATTTAAAATCTTGAAATCCTGAAAAAATGAAATTTGAATCTAGTTGTCGGTTTTCTATGTTTGTAAAATTCACAACCCATTTCTTACTACTTATAGCCCATTTTCTGGGGAAGCTGAATACATCCCTCCTCGTCTTTACAGATTTGGAGCCCAGCAGGGCTGAGAAAAGCAAGTAGGCCTGGGTTGGGTATTATCCAAAACAAAATAGAACTGGGCTAGCCATTTTAAGAAAGAAAAAAAGATATCAACTGGGCTCGTCATGTGCTTAAATAAAAGCATGGGTTCCGTCTCTACAACTGGGCGAGCAACTAGGTCCCTATTGTTACAATATTTCTCTCTTTAATAAAGGAAATGGCGAGCCATTTTCTTTGTTTCAAAGAAAATATGACAGTCACAGCCAAGTTGAGAAGGGCAACAACATCCAACTCTAGCTTACAAACGGTATGAAAGACCAAGGATTAATTGTTCATGAAATTTAGACAAAACCCAGATTGATCATGGAAATAACATCTAAACCAACCACTGTTTTTGGCAGTCACAAACAAATGGATCGGTCTGATCCATAAAATCAACATCCTGTGCAAAAACTTTTACTAGAACATGACCACAAGTTGTTGTAAATAGAAGCCGAGCACGTTCAGAAGCCCATTTGTCTACGTGAAACTTCTTTTTTTGCTGTTCAACATATCCATCCGTGAGAAATTTCTTGTTGTAAAACTTAAGCCTCATGGACAATAGTAACCTCGCATTCAACAGGAAGAATGTGACAAAGCTTTTGTTTGCCTGGTTGGATGCATATCCTTCCATCGTTATTGTCCTCAATGAATGTCAGGAGAACTGAGAAAATCTCGGTTCTTATTACGCTGGTGATTGGTTATATGTTTTTCTCCATGTGTTCATTCCTAAGTAGACATGAAGATTGAAAATAGTTAAGGTCTAAAAAAAGAGTATGTTGAATGAGCGACAGCTGAACGGTTAATTCTAGTACAGTATATACGGGCTTTCGATGGCTGAATTCAATGTGCATGAAATCATCACCTTTATATACAAATTTTCCAGACATGGAAAGCATCGCAACGAGCCAATAATTGTGTTCAAATCATAACTAAACAATCAGAGGATCTTGATAGAATCTAGCACCATTGATAGGCTATCCATGGACGAACTCTTCAGTGAGCATATAACATAATATTAGTACCCAAAGTGTACTCCAAGATGATATAAAACTTATGCGCACAAATGAAAAATTCAGCTTATGATTACAAATGTGTAGATGATAATATACGGTACTTGAATAAGTGTGGAGCCAAACACCAACTTCTGATAATTAAACGGATCAGGAATTACACCCAAGGTCTCTAGTTTAGGCATAGAGATGACAGTTATTTGCGAAGGTATATAACAATAATGAAGGAGCAACCTTTGAAGTGACGGGGCATCTTCGATGATGAGCTGTTGTCCTTCAAAACAAATTCCAATGCTTTTAAGGTGAGGAGACATTATTTGGAGACAACTGATAGGGATTTCTATTCCCAAAACAATTGTCAAGCGCTCCAGGACAGGGTAACTGGAGTGGATGATGCTGTGTAGTGAGGCCTCTGACAGATAAACCACCACAAGCAAAAGTTTTTTTAGCAGTGGGAGTCGAAGCATTTGTACCAGATCATCTAGTAGATGGCACCGGGCGAAGGTGGTGCTATGGAGAGAGGAGGAAAACCACGAGATGGACAATGGTGGTGTGGGCATAAATTTGTGGTATGTAATTTTTGTGGTAATGGTAGAACTCAAACTGCTGGAGATTTTTGAATTCAGGGGATGTCAGCCAGGCGTCCACCATGCATGGTATGGACAGCAGGTAGCTTGTTGGGTTGTAGAGGCATTAAACGGAGCCCTAGTGGGAGGAGATGATGGCTCTAAGGAGTTCAAAATCATGAACGACAGATATCTGACGACAGTCGAGATTAAGGGGTGTGGTGCGCTATAGAGGGCACCATCGAGTTGAGAGGACTTGGGTGCGAAAGCAATCCTTGGTGGGGAGAAGGGAGATGATCTCCCTAAGGATGTCATTCGGGAGATCGCTGATGCGAATCACCCAAGATTCTACGGGTTCTTCAAATCCGGTGGGGGGGGGGGGCTCGCTGCTTCTCCCCGCGCTCACTGGGAGCCTCATCTTCTTGGCGCTGGGGCCAGCTGACTCCATTTTCCTTACGGGCGTGCTACGTCTTGAGCTTGCGTTGGTTTTCCTTGAAGAGGAAACGGTGATGCAACAAAGTAGCGTAAGTATTTCCCTCAGTTTTTGAGAACCAAGGTATCAATCCTGTAGGAGGCTCCTCAGAAGTCCCACGCACCTACACAAACAAACAAGAACCTCGCAACCAACGCAATAAAGGGGTTGTCAATCCCTTCACGCCCACTTGCGAAAGTGAGATCTGATAGAGATAATATGATAAGATAAATATTTTTGGTATTTTTATGATATAGATTAGAAAAGTAAAGATGCAAATAAAAGTAGATTGAAAACTTATAAGATAAAAGATAAACCCGGGGGCCATAGGATTCACTAGTGGCTTCTCTCAAGATAGCATAAGTATTACGGTGGGTGAACAAATTACTGTCGAGCAATTGATAGAAAAGCACATAGTTATGAGATTATCTAGGCATGATCATGTATATAGGCATCACGTCTGTGACAAGTAGACCGACTCCTGCCTGCATCTACTACTATTACTCCACACATCGACCGACTCCTGCCTGCATCTAGAGTATTAAGTTCCTGAAGAACAGAGTAACGCATTAAGAAAGATGACATGATGTAGAGGGATAAACTCATGCAATATGATATAAACCCCATCTTTTTATCCTCGATGGCAACAATACAATACATGCCTTGCTGCCTCTGTTGTCATTGGGAAAGGACAACGTAAGATTGAACCAAAGCTAAGCACTTCTCCCATTGCAAGAAAGATCAATCTAGTAGGCCAAACCAAACTGATAATTCAAAGAAACTTGCAAAGATAACTTAACCACACATAAAAGAATTCAGAGGAGATTCAAATATTTCTCATAGATAAACTTGATCATAAACCCACAATTCATCGGATCTCGACAAACACACCGCAAAAAGAGTTACATCGAATAGATCTCCAAGAAGATCGAGGAGAACTTTATATTGAGATTCAAAGAGAGAGAAGAAGCCATCTAGCTAATAACTATGGACCCGAAGGTCTGTGGTAAACTACTCACAACTCATAGGAGAGGCCTTGGAGATGATGTAGAGGCCCTCCGTGGTCGATTCTCCCTCCAGCGGAGCGCCGGCGAAGGCTCCAAGATGGGATCTCGCGGATACAGAAGGTTGCGGCGGTGGAACTAGTTTTTCGTAGTGCTCCTGTATGTTTTCAGGGTACGTGGGTGATACGTCTCCAACGTATCTATAATTTTTGATTGTTCCATGCTATTATATTACCCGCTTTGAATGTTTATGGGCTTTACTTTACACTTTTATATCATTTTTGGGACTAACCTACTGACCGGAGGCCCAACCCATATTGCTGTTTTCTTGCCTATTTCAGTGTTTCGAAGAAAAGGAATATCAAACGGAGTCCAAACAGAATGAAACCTTCGGAAAAGTTATTTTTGGAACGGAAGCAATCTAGGGAATTTGGAGTGCAAGTCAGGGAAGCTTCGAGGAGGCCACGAGGCAGGGGGGCGCGCCCACCCCCCCGAGCGTGCCCTCCACCCTCGTGGGCCCCTCAAGGCTCCCCTGACCGACTTCTTTCGCCTATATAAGTCCATATACCTTAAAACCTTGGGGGAACACAATAGATCAGGAGTTCCGCCGCCGCAAGCCTCTGTAGCCACCAAAAACCTCCCGGGAGCCCGTTCCGGCACACTGCCGGAGGGGGGGATCCCTCACCGGTGGCCATCTTCATCATCCCGGCGCTCTCCATGACGAGAAGGGAGTAGTTCACCCTCGGGGTTGGGGGTATGTACCAGTAGCTATGTGTTTGATCTCTCTCTCTCTCTCTCTCTCTCTCTCTCTCGTGTTCTTTGCTATTATAGTTGGATCTTATGATGTTTCTCCCCCTCTACTCTCTTGTAATGGATTGAGTTTTCCCTTTGAAGTTATCTTGTCGGATTGAGTCTTTAAGGATTTGAGAACACTTGATGTATGTCTTGCCGTGCTTATCTGTGGTGACAATGGGATATTCACGTGATCCACTTGATGTATGTTTTGGTGATCAACTTGCGGGTTCCTCCCATGAATCTATACATAGGGGTTGGCACACGTTTTCGTCTTGACTCTTCGGTAGAAACTTTGGGGCACTCTTTGAAGTACTTTGTGTTGGTTGAATAGATGAATCTGAGATTGTGTGATGCATATCGTATAATCATGCCCACAGATACTTGAGGTGACAATGGAGTATCTAGGTGACATTAGGATTTTGGTTGATTTGTGTCTTAAGGTGTTATTCTAGTATGAACTCTATGATAGATTGAACGGAAATAATAGCTTCGTGTTATTTTACTACATACTCTTGACTAGATCGATCATAAAGGATAACTTTGAGGTGGTTTCGTACCCTACCATAATCTCTTCGTTTGTTCTCTGCTATTAGTGACTTTGGAGTGACTCTTTGTTGCATGTTGAGGGATATTTATATGATCCAATTATGTTATTATTGTTGAGAGAACTTGCACTAGTGAAAGTATGAACCCTAGGCCTTGTTTCGTACCATTGCAATACCGTTTACGCTCACTTTTATCATTAGTTACCTTGCTGTTTTTATACTTTTAGATTACAAAACCTATATCTACCATCCATATTGCACTTGTATCACCATCTCTTCGCCGAGCTAGTGCACCTATACAATTTACCATTGTATTGGGTGTGTTGGGAACACAAGAGACTCTTTGTTATTTGGTTGCAGGGTTATTTGAGAGAGACCATCTTCATCCTACGCCTCCCACAGATTGATAAACCTTAGGTCATCCACTTGAGGAAATTTGCTACTGTCCTACAAACCTCTGCACTTGGAGGCCCAACAACGTCTACAAGGAGAAGGTTGCGTAGTAGACATCAGTGGGTATATATAGGAGGAAGAAGTAGGTCGGTGGACGCTCAAGGGGCCCACGAGGGTGGGGGCGCGCCCACCCCTAGAGGGCGTGCCGGGCACCCTCGTGGCCACCTCCTCTGTTTCTTGACATCCACTCCAACTCCTCTGGATCACGTTTCTTCCAGAAAGATCGCTCCCGAAGGTTTCATTCCGTTTGGACTCCGTTTGATATTCCTTTCCTTCGAAACACTGAAATAGGCAAAAAAAAACAGCAATTCGGGCTGGGCCTCCGGTTAGTAGGATAGTCCCAAAAATGATATAGAAGTGTAAAGTAAAGCTCATAAACATCCAAAACGGGTAATATAATAGCATGGAACAATCAAAAATTATAGATACGCTGGAGACGTATCAAGCATCCCCAAGCTTAATTCCTGCTCGTCCTCGAGTAGGTAAATGATAAAAATAGAATTTTTGATGTGAATGCTACCTAGCATAATTCTCAATGTAACTTTCTTTATTGTGGCATGAATGTTCAGATCCAAATGATTCAAAATAAAAGTTCATATTGACATAAGAAATAGTAATACTTCAAGCATACTAATCAAAGCAATCATGTCTTCTCAAAATAACATGGCTAAAGAAAGTTATCCCTACAAAATCATATAGTCTGGCTGTTGCTCTATCTTCATCACACAAAGTATTTAATCATGCACAACCCTGATGACAAGCCAAGCAATTGTTTCATACTTTAGTAATCTCAAACTTTTTCAACTTTCAGGCAATACATGAGCGTGAGCCATGGACATAGCACTATATGTGGAATAGAATGGTGGTTGTGGAGAAGACAGAAAAGGAGGAAGATAGTCTCACATCAACTAGGGGTATCAACGGGCTATGGTGATGCCCATTAATAGATATCAATGTGAGTGAGTAGGGATTGCCATGCAACGAATGCACTGGAGGTATAAATGTATGAAAGCTCAACAAAAGAAACTAAGTGGGTGTGCATCCAACTTGCTTGCTCACGAAGACCTAGGGCATTTTGAGGAAGCCCATCATTGGAATATACAAGCCAAGTTCTATAATGAAAAATTCCCACTAGTATATGAAAGTGACAACATAGGAGACTCTCTATCATGAAGATCATGGTGCTACTTTGAAGCACAAGTGTAGTAAAGAGGATAGTAGCATTGTCCCTTCTCTATTTTTCTCTCATTATTTTTTATTTGGTGGGCTCTTTGGCCTCTTTTTTTTATTTGGTGGGCTCTTTGGCCTCTTTTTTTTATAAAGTCCAAAGTCTCATCCCGACTTGTGGGGGAATCATAAACTCCATCATCCTTTCCTCAATTGGGACAATGCTCTAATAATGAAGATCATCACACTTTTATTTACTTACAACTCAAGATTACAACTCGGTACTTAGAACAAGATATGACTCTATATGAATGACTCCGGCGGTGTACCGGGATATGCAATGAATCAAGAGTGACATGTATGAAAATTATGAAGGTGGCTTTGCCACAAATACGATGTCAACTACATGATCATGCAAAGAGCAATATGACAATGATGATGTGTGTCATAATAAATGGAACGGTGGAAAGTTGCATGGCAATATATCTCGGAATGGCTATGGAAATGCCATAATAGGTAGGTATGGTGGCTGTTTTGAGGAAGGTATATGGTGGGTGTATGGTACCGATGAAAGTTGCGTGGCACAAGAGAGCCTAGCAAAGGTGGAAGGGTGAGAGTGCGTATAATCCATGGACTCAACATTAGTCATAAAGAACTCATATACTTATTGCAAAAAATCTACAAGCCATTGAAAACAAAGTACTACGCGCATGCTCCTAGGGGGATAGATTGGTAGGAAAAGACCATCACTCATCCCCGACCGCCACTCATAAGGAAGACAATCAATAGATAAAATTGTGCTCCAACTTCATCACAAAGCGGTTCACCATACGTGCATGCTACGGGAATCACAAACTTCAACGCAAGTATTCTTTGAATTCACAATTACCTAACTAGCATGACTTTAATATCACCACCTCTATATCTCAAAACAATTATCAAGTATCAAATTGATCATAGCATCCAATTCACCTTCTATGATAATTTTTATTATACCCAACTTGGATGCCCATCATTCTAGGACCAATTTTATAACCATAGAAAATACCATGCTGTTCTAAGAGACTCTCAAAATAATATAAGTGAAGCATGAGATATCAACAATTTCTACAAAATAAAGCCACTGCCGTGCTCTAAAAGATATACGTGAAGCACTAGAGCGAAACTATCTAGCTCAAAAGATATAAGTGAAGCACATAGAGTATTCTAATAAATTCTAAATCATGTGGGTTTCTCCCAAAAGGTGTGTACATCAAGGATTATTGTGGTAATCTAAAAATCAAAGACTAATATCATACAAGATGCTCCAAGCAAAACACATATCATGTGGCGAATAAAAATATAGCTCCAAGTAAAGTTACCGATAGACGAAGACGAAAGAGGGGATGCCTTCCGGGGTATCCCCAAGCTTAGGCTTTTGGTTATCCTTGAATATCTTGGGGTGCCACGGGCATCCCCAAGCTTAGGATCTTGCCACTCCCAATTCCATAGTCCATCAATTTTTTATCCGAAACTTGAAAACTTCACAACACAAAACTCAGCGGGAAATCTCATAAGCTCCGTTAATGCAAGAAAGAAAAACCACCACATAAGGTACTGTAATGAACTCATTCTTTATTTATATTGGTGTTAAATCTACTGTATTCCAACTTATCTATAGTCCATACCCTTTGGTACTAGCCATAGATGCATCAAAATAAGCAAACAACACACGAAAAACAGAATCTGTCAAAAACAGAATAGTCTGTAGAAATCTGTAACTCTCGAAAACTTCTGGAACTCTAAAAATCCTACAAAAATAGGAAGTCCTGGGAAATCTGTCTATTGATCTACATCAGAAAGAATCAACGCAAAATCACGTTTCAGTGAATTACTAAAATTATTTTCGTGCATGCAAAGTTTCTGTTTTTCAGCAGAATCAAATTAACTATCACCGTAGGTTACCCTATAGGTTCTACTTGGCACAAACACTAATTAGAACATAAAAACACATCTAAACAGAAGCTAGATGAAATATTTATTACTAAACAGAAACAAAAATCAAGAAACAAAAATAAAATTGAGTTGCCTCCCAACAAGCACTATCGTTTAACGCCCCTAGCTAGGCATAAAAGCGAGGATACATCTAAGTAGTGCCATCTTTGGCACTCAATTATTCAATAGAGCACTTATAATCCTTAGGAGTTTCTTTCTTTTTAGCAATGATTAAATTCCTAGGTAAGAAATCAAGAAGTTTGTTTGTAGCAAAAGGTTCCTTAATGATAGCGAGAAAATTGGGATGAACACTTATTGATTTGAGATCGGTACTTTCCTTACTAGAAGATTCACCCTTATTTTGAGGAACATACATAACTTTGGCAATTTTGGTAGGGGGAGTTGGGGTGTTTTTCATAGATTAAAAGGCAGAACCTAAGTTGGTGATAATGTCCTACAGTTAACCAATTCTTGTAGAATATGGATCTATTCTTTCATTAACTATAGGTTCTTTTTCTTTAAAAAAATTCAAAGTAACTCCAACCCTAGATCCATATTGGGTAACTTGGTTGTGGATCTTTTTATCCAAATTTTCAATTAACTCAACAGTGGCAACTTTATTTTCAATAATTTCGAGCTTTGGATCACATGATCCAAGGTTAAAACAGTTCCATTAACCAAAAGAGGGGGCGGTCCAAACAAATCTAACATAGCATTATAAGGATCAAAAGTATGGCTACCCAAGAAATTCCCTCCGGTATGGTATCAAGGATATACCTATTCCAAGGAGTAATGCCTACATAAAAATCGCAAAGAAGACTGGAAGTAGATTGCTTCTTAGTAGATCTATTTTGAGCATTGCAAATTCTATGCCAAGCATCTTTTAGGTTTTCTCCCCCCTTTGTTTAAAAGTGAGAACTTCATTATCGGGAGTATTAGCAATATCAGGAGGACTAGCCATAATGACGAGATAAATGATTTAACACACAAGCACACAAAAGGCAAGCAAACGAGAGAGGAGATTGGGAAAGAGAGGGCAAATAAAACGGCAAGGGTGAAGAGGGGGAGAGGAAAACGAGAGGAAAATGGCAAATAATGTAATGCGAGGGAGATGAGTGTGTGATGGGTAATTGGTATGTCTTGACTTGAGCGAAGACCTCCCCGGCAACGGCGCCAGAAATCCTTCTTGCTACGTCTTGAGTTTGCGTTGGTTTTCCTTGACGAGGAAAGGGTGATGCAGCAAAGTAGTGTAAGTATTTCCCTCAGCTTTTCAGAACCAAGGTATCAATCTAGTAGGAGGCTCCTCAGAAGTCCCACGCACCTACACAAACAAACAAGGACCTCGCAACCAACACAATAAAGGGGTTGTCAATCCCTTCACGGCCACTTGCGAAAGTGAGATCTGATAGAGATAATATGATAATATAAATATTTTTGGTATTTTTATGATATAGATTGGAAAAGTAAAGATGCAAATAAAAGTAGATTGAAAACTTATATGATAAAATATAAACCCGGGGGCCATAGGTTTCACTAGTGGCTTCTCTCAAGATAGCACAATTATTACGGTGGGTGAACAAATTACTGTCGAGCAATTGGTAGAAAAGCGCATAGTTATGAGATTATCTAGGCATGATCATGTATATAGGCATCACGTCCGTGACAAGTAGACCAACTCCTGCCTGCATCTACTACTATTACTCCACACATCGACCGACTCTTGCCTGCATCTAGAGTATTAAGTTCATGAAGAACAGAGTAACGCATTAAGAAAGATGACATGATGTAGAGGGATAAACTCATGCAATATGATATAAACCCCATCTTTTTATCGTTGATGGTAACAATACAATACGTGCCTTGCTGCCCTTGCTGTCACTGGGAAAGGACACCGCAAGATTGAAGCCAAAGCTAAGCACTTCTCCATTGCAAGAAAGATCAATCTAGTAGGCCAAACCAAACTGATAATTCAAAGAAACTTGCAAAGATAACTTAACCACACATAAAAGAATTCAGAGGAGATTCAAATATTTCTCATAGATAAACTTGATCATAAACCCACAATTCATCGGATCTCGACAAACACACAACAAAAAGAGTTACATCGAATAGATCTCCAAGAAGATCGAGGAGAACTTTGTATTGAGATGCAAAGAGAGAGAAGAAGCCATCTAGCTAATAACTATGGACCCGAAGGTCTATGGTAAACTACTCACAACTCATAGGAGAGGCCTTGGAGATGATGTAGAGGCCCTCCGTGGTCGATTCCCCATCCGGCGGAGCGCCGACAAAGGCTCCAAGATGGGATCTCATAGATACAGAAGGTTGCGGCGGTGGAAATAGTTTTTCGTGGTGCTCCTGGATGTTTTCAGGGTACGCGGGTATATATAAGAGGAATAAGTAGGTCGGTGGACGCTCGAGGGGCCCACGAGGGTGGGGGCGCGCCCACCCCTAGGGGGCGCGCCGGGCACCCTCGTGGCCGCCTCCTCTGTTGCTTGACGTCCACTCCAACTCCGCTGGATCACGTTCGTTCCAAAAACATCACTCCCGAAGGTTTCATTCCTTTTGGACTCCATTTGATATTCCTTTCCTTCGAAACACTGAAATAGGCAAAAAACAACAATTTGGGCTGGGCCTCCGGTTAGTCCCAAAAATGATATAAAAGTGTAAAGTAAAGCCCATAAACATCCAAAACGGGTAATATAATAGCATGGAACAATCAAAAATTATAGATACGTTGGAGACATACTAGGGTGTGGCACCGAGCTCACGGGTTTGAGCAAAGTAGCGAGAGACGAGCGTAGTGATAGTGCGAGTGCGGAAGGAGGGCTGGGGTTTTCTGAGGAGTGAGGAAGAAGAGGAGCAGGCATTTTCTGTACGAGTGAGGAAGAAGGTGACCGAGGGTTTTCTGTACGAGTGAGGAAGATGGGGAGCGGGGGAATTGGGGGGAGACGGAAGCGGGAGAGTCTAGCGAGCTACAATAAGTGGAGGCAAGGAGGAAGGAGGGTTTTTGTGGGATCGCCCCTCTTCAAGACATATGGGCTTTTCCTCGTAAAAACAAAAACAAATGGGCTTTAAGATGGATAGGCTTTTGTATCGACCTAGTCGGCTGCCCATGTTTCGTACTGGACGGCCTTGTACTAGAGAGCAGTCCATGAGAGACACTCTCTTGCTCTCCAGCTTATTGCCCATTCGAAAGAAAAAAAGAGACACCTCCAGCTTATGGCTCCTCATCGATAACATTTTTCAACTTGGAAAAAAAGTTATAGCTCCTTCTCGGGCCGGCTTAGCATCCACCAAATTAGAGGATGCGGTACTGCATGCAGACACTCACACTGGTCGTTGCGCGACAAAATGAGGGGTCAAATAACAGGCCCACAATATTGGTTGTAAAGGTTGACACGCTAGTCAACATTCACACTAAACTAAGTTTCACAACATATAGTTTGCATACTAGCTAACATTCATAAGCACTTAAGTGCAGCATGTTTACGTATCTAAAAGATTCACAAGACTATAACCAAGACAAAGCTGTGAGAAGCTGTAGAAATAAAGAAAAAAATGATTGATGCTTCTCTGAGCAAAGGGCCTCCCCGCATGCTTCTTTCTGCTCAATGTTGCATGCACTTTGAGCATGTTGGCAACTCCAGAGCTAGCTTGATGGCTCATCTTGCAATTTATGCTGACACATTGCAGCAAACAGAGGATGCAATAAAGATCACTCAACATCAGGCCATTTTGTGCAGTTCCACTAAAATCATATCCATTGTCCTGAATGAAAAGATAGGAAAGCAATAGCTGTACTTAAATGGTGTCAGAAAACAGTGGCACATATCAATAGCTTGGCATGACAAAACACAATCATCTGGATGAAGGGGATACTGACTTGCGTGAGGAAGATTATGCATAATTTTATAGGTGGTTAGTTGATTTCCACCTTGGGATCTCCTATGATGGCACGGAGGAAATTCTATGCAATCGATGAGTGGAATTTCTTCCGTGTAGCTATAGAAAATTTGTCCAACTAACCCCAGTATATTTTTTGTGCAGTTAGACTAAAATAATGCACCTCTATTTGCACTACCCCTACTCGCCATCCAGGCCATCAATTACTCGATCTCTTTTATCTTGTGTTGACGGTGTGACTGCAGTGCTTGTTTACTCCTCCACACATGACAGGCCCGTTCCACACTAGAATCAGCAAGTCAACATACGAATAAGCTTATTTCATCTTGTGTTGGTCATTCTACCTAGTTACGAATGTAGGAATATCTGGAGCACTGTGAGGTCAGCTGATAGTAGGTTACACTAAAATGGAGGTTTCTGCTTCCGTTTGCACAAGTAAGACACCATATGGAGATAGACAACCCTGTTTGCACAAATATGTAACAGGGTTACTGAACCAGTGTCATTTTTTTGCAGCGGCATTGATCAACAACAACATCTCATATGTTATCAATGGCATTACACTGACAGTATGAAAAAGTGCCATTAACTAAGAAGTGCCATCACATCAAATCAACACTACCACTAGATTGACGGGGGCTTACATTAACATGCATAACAATAGCATTATTACTCTATGATGACAGATTGACAGTAGCACTTGATCAGTACGTATGTGCATGGTTAACAGGAACGATCGTTCTAACAAAGGGTGATACGAAAAGGAGAAAAACATCATCGTGTCAACCATTGTGTAATTAAATTCTGTGTAGTTCCACAGACATGCAACTATGTTACCGGCGTCATATTTTAGTGTAAGGGCCGAAAACACTCTTTATGAGAAATAAAGTAAGATAGAAGCATTTCATAAAATGGTGGTGTCATTGATTCAGTTTATCAATGGCAATAGATTGCCAGTAGATAACTTAACAGTGACATCACATTAATAGTGGCATTGTTTCATTTTACCTGTGATGTTAGATTAACAACAGCAGTAAGGGCATAGTGACAGGGGAGGCACAAGCACGTTTTACATCCACCGATGCATAAAGTGGTGAGGTAGAGGTGTTGCCGAGTGCGGCAAACATGCAAAGCATGTCTGGACTTGTGCCTTTTTTGTTGTCGTTAGTGACCTTTCCAATGTGACCACATGAAATCTAGACGTTCTCATTCTCGGTTGCATTGTCGACCCAACCCCTCCCCCACTTTCTGTCCTTTTTGGACCAAGAGACATGTCAGGCCAGCATCTTTATTTCCCTTTCCAACCAAGATATCGGTTCGTTAGCCAGTATCTACAGTACCTTTTTTCCTCTAATAGTAAAAATTTAGGTGTTGTTCGACTGTTCGACAAGCTGACGGAGCTAGCTACATGGGGAGCTTTGTAATACTAGAAGAATATCCACATGCAGGATGCAGTGACATGGGGAGCAATCCTAACTTGATGCAAAAAAGGATGCAATGACGTGGGGAGCTGGGCCATTAGAACAAGGTCAGTTCTAAAAGAAGTTATACCTCCGATCGGCGGGATGTGGCGAGGCAGTCGGTGGGATCTGCCAACACGATGGCAAGGAGCAAGGGTGCGGAGGGCCTACCACGCCGGCGCCAGGTATAAAAGACAGTGCGCGATGGCTTCCTCCCTCGCCGCCGGCGACCACAAGCGGAAGGGATCCGGCCGAATTTGTGACAACCAGTGAGAAGAGAGAGAGAGAGAGAGAGAGAGAGAGAGAGAGAGAGAGAGAGAGAGAGAGAGAGAGTGGACACCCTCGTCTTGTTTAGATCTGGAGAGGGTGAGAGAGTGAGAAGAAGAGAGCAACCCTAGCAAGCAAGTCCCAAAGTGGACTAGTAATTTTTTTCACCGTGGCGATCATTTTAAATTGAATACGGGGGGAGCCATCTTCTCATTTAACGTACCAGTAAAAAGAAACTCGATCAATAATCGTGCCACCGCATTTAGGTTGCACTTGGTATGGCTGACATTTGGTCCCAAACCCCACATTAAGTGGACAACTAGATGTGTCAAATTGCCACGTTACCTGCCTTTCCGTATGCAAATGCGCTCCACCATGAGTGTACCCGCGCATGTGCGTGAGGGGAGAGTGAAGTCCGATTTATAAACCTTGAGGTTGTAGAGCTAGTCGGAAACAAACCCTCACCTTTAAATCACTAAAGTTTGTACCCTGCCCTCTGTAATCCCTGTCATTTTTGACCTTGGTGTGTGCGGTTCAATGGGTTTTAACGGGGATTAACAGGGATTGTGGGGGATTAAATCATGTACAAGCCAAATTCCCCCCATTCCTCTCCAACCCTCTTGGGAGGAGGTTGAACCGAACAAGGCCTAAGACTAACCACAATGGGAGTAACTTCAAGAGTAACATCGGGTCCAACTCAACAAATTCACCTATGTGGCAACTAGTTAATGAGGAGAGATGTAAATTGAGTAACTTAGCTAGTTATTACTCATTATATGAGTAACATCACACATACCAAAATAAAATGACTCTATAACCTAATAAATGAAGCTTTGCATGACACTACACGTGCGATGACCATTGGAGCAATCCACTCAGGCTGTACGTAAACATGTTTATACTCTTCATTCATGATTTTTTAGTACAAATAGGATGCACATGGCGATGTCATCCTCATACCAGCCACTATTGATGGATGGCCACGCAGCGTTGCCGTGCTCACCTACAACTGCAACCCGAGTTGCGCATGTAGCAACTACGACTGCAATTGAGTACTAGACGCACAAGGCATGTTGGTGCTGCTTCATGAGCTACCGAGCCGTCTAGACGAGCGCGTATAATGGCCATCACCTACGGAATGAAGGACATCATTCTTTCACCGCGTCCTGGCCATCACAAAGGTGGTGACGCACTTTGCGGGGTTGTTAGAGACGGCATCCGTCGTCCCACTCCAGCAACGGACAACGCTCATCCGAGAGCGTGAATGTGGACGCAAATTTGTGCAAACACGCCCGGATTTCATATATACATGACGAATTTCATTACATTTACATTAAACAAGTTGTGCTAGTCCGGAGCTAAAGTGTAACGCCCTCGATGCGACTATATCTCCCACGTGTCGAGGCATGACTTAGAGGCATAATCGCATTGAAGGCATATGTCGCAAGTGAGGTAATCTTCACACAACCCATGTAATATAATAAGGAAAGAGATATATAGTTGGCTTACACTCGCCACTTCACACAATTACATGAATAAAGCATTACATCATCCAGATACAATCAAGGTCCGACTACGGAACCAAAATAAAAGAAGAACCCCAAATGCGACAAAGGTCCCCGATCGACCCCAACTGGGCTCCACTACTGATCAACTAGAACGAAACAACACAAAGGGCAAGATCTTCATCGAGCTCCTCCTTGAGCTTGGTTGCGTCTCCTGCTCAGACTCAACGGCACCTGCAAGCTGGTTTTGGAAGTATCTGTGAGCCACGGGGACTCAGCAATCTCGCACCCGCGAGATCAAGACTATTTAAGCTTATGGGTAAGGTAAAGGTATGAGGTGGAGCTGCAGCAAGCGTCTAGCATATATGGTGGCTAACATACGCAAATGAGAGCGAGAAGAGAAGGCAAAGCACGGTCGATAAAAGTATGATCAAGAAGTGATCCTATAGCAACCTACGTCAGGCATAACTCCAACAACCATGTTCACTTCCCGGACCCCGCCGGAAAGAGACCATCACGGTTACACACGCGGTTGATGTATTTTAAATAAGGTCAACTTCGGGTTTTCTACAACCGGACGTTAACAAATTCCCATCTGCCCATAACCGCGGGCACGGCTTTCGAAAGTTCAAATCCCTGCAGGGGTGTCCCAACTTAGCCCATGACAAGCTCTCGCGGTCAACAAAGGAATAGACCTCCACCCGGGACACTCCGATCAGACTCGGTATCCCGGTACAACAAGACATTTCGACAGGGTAAAACTAAACCAGCAACACCGCCCGAATGTGCCGACAAATCCCGATAGGAGCTGCACATATCTCTTTCTCAGGGCACACTCAGATGAGCGCTCCATACAACTAAAACCAAACCTCGAGTTTCCCCGAGGGGGCGCTGCACAGGACTCTAGTTCGGACCAACACTCAGAG
>NC_041393.1:332720641-332801601 GCF_002162155.2 Triticum dicoccoides
CCTTGAGTCTGCAGAACCCAAGGGAAAGAAAAGGCTAGGTGGAAAATGGTAAAACCAATGTTGGGCATTGCTGGAGAAGCTTTACTTAAGGCGAACTGTCAAGGGGTTCCCATAATAGCCCAACCGCGTAAGGAACGCAAAATCGGGGAACATAACACCGATATGACGGAAACTAGGGCGGCAAGAGTGGAACAAAACACCAGGCATAAGGCCGAGCCTTCCACCCTTTACCAAGTATATAGATGCATTAATTAAGTAAGATATATTGTGATATCCCAACAAGTAAACATGTTCCAACAAGGAACAACATCTCCATGTTCCAACAAGGAACAAACTTCAATCTTCACCTGCAACTAACAACGCTATAAGAGGGGCTGAGCAAAGCGGTAACATAGCCAATCAACGGTTTGCTAGGACATGGTGGGTTAGAGGTTTGACATGGCAATTTGGGAGGCTGACAAGCAAAAGGTAGGCATCATAGCATTGGCATAGCAAGAGCGAGCAAACTAGCATAGCAAAGATAGTAGTGATTTCGAGGGTATCATCATCTTGCCTGAGATCCCGCAAGGAAGAAGAACGAGTCCAAGAAGAAGACAAACGGTCGAAGACGAACAAATCCTCACAACTCCGGAACGAAACCGAAGCTAACGAGAGAAGCAACCCGGAAAGAAACAAACAACATAGTAAACACACAAGCATAAACAAGTCATGATGAACAAACAAGTATGATGCATGTCCGGTTTAATGAGGCATGGCATGGCAAAGTGCAACAAACAATACTACAAATTAAATGGAGCTCAATATGCAACGAGGTGCATGTTGATGGAACACCACATCAATTATTTAGTTATCTCTCGGTTATGAACAAGACAAGATTAAATGTTGTTAAGCATGGAAAGAGGTGAAGCATAATTAAACTAACAATTTAGGCAAGTTTAAGTGAGGCCGAAAACAACAATTAACAATTCCGGAAAATCCCCATATGCATTTAGCAATTTAAAGCAACAACAATTTTAAACATTTTAATTATTGTTATCATGATGCAGATGACATATGCAAGTTTATGCAATTTTTATGAAAATGTTGACATGAGCATGATAAGGAGCATTTGGTCACCATGGCGGAACGAAAAGGGTGCCACGGCGGCGAAACAAAAATGGTGCCACGGCAACATATCCGAAAATGATGTCACGGCAACATATCGGTTCCGGTAGCTCACAGAGATACCGGTGCAAAAGGAGGCGTGAGCGTGTCATGCAAGATGGTGGGGTGATCCCGGCTTCCGGGTTCCCACGGGACGGTGGCACGGCAAAAGAGGGGCATCGCAAGGACGATTCGATCACGGTGCAAAACTCGAGCATCTCATTCAACACATGCATTCGGTCCACGGCGGTCGTTCTCGGCGGTTATACCTTCGAAGCGTGCGTTTCGGGCGGATCGAGTTCGTAGAGGGAAGTAGACGTTCACGGGTCGACGGTAGTGGTACATCTCGTAGACGTCGGGGTACTTGGTGAAATCCACGGGTGTCCGTAGTTGTACATGGTCTTCGTGTTGTAGTCTGATTTGGCAATTCCAAAACGTTCATCGGCAGTGGAACTTGGCGGTCTCGACGGTCGTCGTGGTATTTGTCGAAAGGAATCCACCGAGGCGGTCTTGGCGTTCCGGGTCCCAGGGTCTTGGCAACGCCAAAACGGGCAGCGGCATACCGCGGCCAAGGTGGAGCAACAAGGCACCGATCTAGGGGAGAACGGGCGCAGGGCGATGGAGTTGCTCCCGACTCGCTGGGTGCTCGGTCAACGCTGGAGGACAACGAGGCAGAGGAGGTCGGACGGGCTGAAGGCGCTCGGGATCGAGCTCCTCTCGATCCAGAGCAGGGTTGCGGGCGCGGGACGAAGGTTGGGCGCGCGGAGGCACGGCAGAGGGTTGCGGGGTCGAGCATGAGCTCTCCTGCGTGAGCTGCAGCCCTCGCTTGTAGGCACCGGCTGGTCATCGATAAGAGCGACGGGGAGGTCCTGTGGCGCGGCACCAAGGGCGGCGAGCACACGGTGTGGCGACCATGGACGGGCGACGAGATCGGGAGAGAGATGCGGGAAGGCGGTGGCATGCGCGAAGACGACGTGGAAGCGCAGCGGGGAAGGATGGCGCCATGGTGGGCTCGCGGGGGAGGCAGGGAAGGAGAAGCAGGGCGTGGCGAGCTCCGGACGGCCGGCGAGGAGGTGGAGGCGCGAGGCGGCAGGGGCGACGGGAGCCGGCACTGACGAGGCTGCGGCGCAGAGGAGATGGGGGTCGGGCGAGGGTGGCTGGAGCGAGGGAGATGGGATCGGGCTGCGGTTCCCTGGCGGCACTGGGTGGAAGGGAACGAGAGGGAGAGGGGGTGGATCGGGCAAGGGAGCGCCTAGGGTTAGGTAGGCTGCGGTGGCTGGGCCTGCTTAGGCTGCAGATGGGCCTTAGAGGCCGGCTGGGCTTGCTCCTCCTTTTTTTTCCTTTTTCGTTTTTCTTCAGACAGAAAACAAAAGGAAAACCAGAGGGGGATTTGGGAGGATTTAGAGAGATGTGACAAAATTCTCAAGGTCCTGAATTTGCGTAGTATTCAATAAAACTGATTTGGGAAATTTTAAAGGCCAAAAAATATTCCAAGTTTGAATTAGGTTCCAACTTGAAGCATTTTTTATCCCAACCAAACCAGCTCCAAAATAGGTGAAACTTGGCAGGGAGGTGAGTGGCATGATGCTTGAATTGTGAGGAAGAGATGAACATTAAAGGAGGAGTGAAAAATGGTACTTGCCAAATAGAAGCAAGAGAAGGAGGGGAGGGGTGATGCAAGGGGTGATCATGCATGAAACACACAATGCACATGATGAGCATGATGAAATGCAACATGATGCAAGGATGAATGCAACAAATAAAACAAATCACACGACGAAACTCGGAATAGCTGGAAGTCTTCTGGAGCGTCGGTCTCGGGGCGTTACAACACTCCACCACTACAAGAGGATCTCGTCCCGAGATCTAGGATGGCACCGGAGGGAAACGGAAGAGGAAGAGAGGAGGTAAAACTAAGTTGCTTCTTTGACAAACGAGTGAATCCAAAGAACCTTGAAAGGTTAATCCATTTCGAGAAAAGAATACAATGGAGGTGACGAAGCTGAAAACACTCTGTTAGAAAAGAGGAACAAGGGAGAACAACTTCGGGCAGCACTCCGATTGAAAAGAAAAAGAATTGAATAAGAACTTGATAAGATGAGAAGATACTTGATGAAATCACAATACACTGCCTCCGGAAGAAAGAAATAGAATATTGATAATTGAAATAAAAGAATGTTGAAGAAAATGCCAACTTCTGCCACAAAAGAGTTTGAAAAGGCATCTTAAGGAGAAGGGTCGAACGGAGTTATTGGAAAGCCAACAACGAAAGAATAAACTTGATATGGTCTTATGGAGTACATCTCAAAATATGAGGTGACAACCTGCCACTCACGGGAAAAGAATTGTATTGATATGAACAAGGAGACAAGAAAGTATATCGCACCGGAAAGGGTAAATGAAGAAATTGGATCATTGATAAACACCATGAGAGCGACAATTCTTAAAGGAAAGCTTTAGGTGAAATATAACCCAAGATAATTCCAACAACGAGGTTGATGGATTTAAAAATAACTCATTCTTAACAACATGTGAATCATGGAACATGAACTCAAATTATCAAGAATGACATAATACCACCTCCAAAATATGGTAGAAAGAATTGCACTCCGGATTACCATATGAAGAAAGCTTGAGCTCCTTAGGAAAGAATCTCGATGAGAACTTTGAGAAGGGAATTAAATCCGTGATGAACCATCATGTAGAACCTCCATGAAGAACTCCGGTAAACAAAAGGAATGAAAAGAAAGAGAAATTGAAAACACAAGGTGAATCCTTGCAATGATTTAGATGGATCTCCATGATAATTAGAGCTTGGAACTCCGGGAAAAAGAGAAGATGAAACAAATGAAACCGAGAATTTTAAGGGCCTCCGGAATAAAGAATTAATCACTTGGATGAACAAGAATAAGAATTATGTTATGCTTATCCTTCACCAATGAAATTGATGACAATCAACGGATTTGGCATACTACTTATTCTCGTAGAAAGGATTAAAAGAGATATATCAAAACTTGAGAAGGTCTTCAACGAACCACCGGTAGGATTGAAACAACAAATGAATTGATATGATGAACAAGGAAGAGAGATCTTGAAAGAACCACCGTAAGAATTGAAAATGATCGAAGTAGGGGTGTATCACCGGTAAGAATTAGCAAATGAACGAAGGTGCTTGAGACAAACTAGATACATGAGAACAAAGAGATCAAGAACTGATTAGAGGATATTCGATAGATGCACCGGCAAGATAGGAGAATGATAACTGACGGCTGAGAATGAATAAACCTGAATTGATGGACTCCGGATGACAAACTGAGAAGACTCTTGAATATCTCCTGATGGGTGAAAAAGATTCTCACAATCGAAAACAATTATGAGAGGATGGCAACAAGCTAGCACCACGAATCTCTGAGAGAGCGGATAGATATGGAGGAAAAGTCTTCATCGGTCTTCAATATCTGAGAATGACGATGAGAAACACCACCAAGAATTATTGAGGCACACCGGAAGAATCAAAAGCGAAGAGGTTGAGCCAACTATGAAAAGAATTTGAAAGATCTTGGAGAAAAACATTTGACTAATGATAACTCATTCTTACGTCAAACTTGGAGAAGAATTTAGGATAGCTCTGGGAAAATAGAAGAGTCAGGTAAGATCCTGGGAAAAGACCTGTGGGTTAGGGCCCACTCAAAAGAACACCGTTGAAAAGATTTAAAAGAGATGTTGCACCGGTTGAATTAAATGACTTGAATGAGATACCAATCTCGAAAGAGCTTGAACGAATGCAGAGTGGAAACACGAATCTTCGAGATATCTTGAGCACTCAGGAACAATTTAATAGCGAGAGATGGATGATTAAGAGGTGCACCGGCATAAGAAAAGCATTGGAAAAAAAAGAAAAGGAGTATGCTTAATACCAAAGCTTGAATTAAATCCACCGGAGAAGAAAAGAACGAGGAATGATGAACTTGAAGCTCCATTAGAATCTTCATGAGAATCACCGGATAAGAACATTGACGGAAAAGAATGGAGAAACTTCCCATCAATAAAATGGATACTTGAAGAAGAAATCTTAGTCCTTGAAGAAAAACAAAAGGGAGGGAGGGTGGGAAAAACAAAGGCAACTTGGAGACGGATGAAACAAACACCGTTGAGAAGAAGTGATAAATGATCTTGCAAATGTTGACGTGAACGGATCCACTTGAGGAGAGACACACCGGTTAAAAAAAGGATTGACAAGACAGACTCGATGATCAAGAAGGATTAGTATTCACATAGGAATATGAGAACACCATTTGGAAAAGGTATGGAATCAACATTTGACTTCGAAGCAACTCGAATACCACAACTCAAAACAAAACAAAGGATTGGCTTGCAAAATAAGCCAGAACAAACATATGATAGAGATTTCGTCCGAAGTTTTCGTGGTGGGGCCTACACGGGCTCGATCGTACAGCACCATCATGTACAAGGCAGTGCACATGACATACGAAGCGTCCCCGAGTCGGCATAGCCAAGGACTCTTTAAGACACAACGAGACCACTGTAAAACCAACCGTGAATAGGCGGACCACTAGACGTCGAACCCCAATTTCATATCATACATCTGTCGGAAAGATATCCTAAGAGCTACTTGATTTCCCACCTATGAAACTCCCGAAATTTTCCGGTTATGCAATCAGGTGTTGGGGATACAGGGGAAGCATAATATCTCACCCAAAACTAGCAAATCCTACATCCAGCTGTATCCATCCTTCAACACATAACCAAGAAACCTTCGGAAATCATCTACCTCAACCTTCGAAAAGCATCCGTTATACAAGTCATGGCAATACTCCCGTACTCACCTCAGTACTGGGTTATCGGGGTTATCTCACCAACAACTGCATAAAAGAGATTTTCGATGTCGGCGTATTAAACTCAGGTATTCCAGAACTGCAACGATAAAATTATGACGACAACACCTCAGAGCTCAACTCCCCGGGACACTTCCACTAAACCCCTGACAGGAGGCACCAAGACAATGTTCTCATCATAAAACCATCGGAACGATTCCAAGATACCCGCGTGATCCTAAAAAAAATATAGTGAAATTTGAGAAGAGAAGAGTCAAAACTCTACGCTAGGATGCCTTACCAGAGTGATGAGGAGACTGGGAAGTAAAAAAGAATTCCTAAACTCTCCGATATATAATTCCTAAATGACTCAAAACATTTTTCTAGACACAACTCGGCTGCTAAAAACGATCAAGCAATGGGGCTCCTAAGGTCGGGGAAGGCTCTGATTACCAACTTGTAACGCCCTCGATGCGACTATATCTCCCACGTGTCGAGGCACGACTTAGAGGCATAATCGCATTGAAGGCATATGTCGCAAGTGAGGTAATCTTCACACAACCCATGTAATATAATAAGGAAAGAGATATATAGTTGGCTTACACTCGCCACTTCACACAATTACATGAATAAAGCATTACATCATCCAGATACAATCAAGGTCCGACTACGGAACCAAAATAAAAGAAGAACCCCAAATGCGACAAAGGTCCCCGATCGACCCCAACTGGGCTCCACTACTGATCAACTAGAACGAAACAACACAAAGGGCAAGATCTTCATCGAGCTCCTCCTTGAGCTTGGTTGCGTCTCCTGCTCGGACTCAACGGCACCTGCAAGCTGGTTTTGGAAGTATCTGTGAGCCACGGGGACTCAGCAATCTCGCACCCGCGAGATCAAGACTATTTAAGCTTATGGGTAAGGTAAAGGTATGAGGTGGAGCTGCAGCAAGCGTCTAGCATATATGGTGGCTAACATACGCAAATGAGAGCGAGAAGAGAAGGCAAAGCACGGTCGATAAAAGTATGATCAAGAAGTGATCCTATAGCAACCTACGTCAGGCATAACTCCAACAACCATGTTCACTTCCCGGACCCCGCCGGAAAGAGACCATCACAGTTACACACGCGGTTGATGTATTTTAAATAAGGTCAACTTCGGGTTTTCTACAACCGGACGTTAACAAATTCCCATCTGCCCATAACCGCGGGCATGGCTTTCGAAAGTTCAAATCCCTGCAGGGGTGTCCCAACTTAGCCCATGACAAGCTCTCGCGGTCAACGAAGGAATAGACCTCCACCCGGGACACTCCGATCAGACTCGGTATCCCGGTACAACAAGACATTTCGACAGGGTAAAACTAAACCAGCAACACCGCCCGAATGTGCCGACAAATCCCGATAGGAGCTGCACATATCTCTTTCTCAGGGCACACTCAGATGAGCGCTCCATACAACTAAAACCAAACCTCGAGTTTCCCCGAGGGGGCGCTGCACAGGACTCTAGTTCGGACCAACACTCAGAGGAGCACTGGCCCGGGGGGGGGTTAAAAAATGATGACCCTTGAGTCTGCAGAACCCAAGGGAAAGAAAAGGCTAGGTGGCAAATGGTAAAACCAATGTTGGGCATTGCTGGAGAAGCTTTACTTAAGGCGAACTGTCAAGGGGTTCCCATAATAGCCCAACCGCGTAAGGAACGCAAAATCCGGGAACATAACACCGATATGACGGAAACTAGGGCGGCAAGAGTGGAACAAAACACCAGGCATAAGGCCGAGCCTTCCACCCTTTACCAAGTATATAGATGCATTAATTAAGTAAGATATATTGTGATATCCCAACAAGTAAACATGTTCCAACAAGGAACAACATCTCCATGTTCCAGCAAGGAACAAACTTCAATCTTCACCTGCAACTAACAACGCTATAAGAGGGGCTGAGCAAAGCGGTAACATAGCCAATCAACGGTTTGCTAGGACATGGTGGGTTAGAGGTTTGACATGGCAATTTGGGAGGCTGACAAGCAAAAGGTAGGCATCGTAGCATTGGCATAGCAAGAGCGAGAAAACTAGCATAGCAAAGATAGTAGTGATTTCGAGGGTATGATCATCTTGCCTGAGATCCCGCAAGGAAGAAGAACGAGTCCAATAAGAAGACAAACGGTCTAAGACGAACAAATCCTCACAACTCCGGAACGAAACCGAAGCTAACGAGAGAAGCAACCCGGAAAGAAACAAACAACATAGTAAACACACAACCATAAACAAGTCATGATGCACAAACAAGTATGATGCATGTCCGGTTTAATGAGGCATGGCATGGCAAAGTGCAACAAACAATACTACAAATTAAATGGAGCTCAATATGCAACGAGGTGCATGTTGACGGAACACCACATCAATTATTTAGTTATCTCTCGGTTATGAACAAGACAAGATTAAATGTTGTTAAGCATGGCAAGAGGTGAAGCATAATTAAACTAACAATTTAGGCAAGTTTAAGTGAGGCCGAAAACAACAATTAACAATTCCGGAAAATCCCCATATGCATTTAGCAATTTAAAGCAACAACAATTTTAAACATTTTAATTGTTGTTATCATGATGCAGATGACATATGCAAGTTTATGCAATTTTTATGAAAATGTTGACATGAGCATGATAAGGAGCATTTGGTCACCATGGCGGAACGAAAAGGGTGCCACGGCTGCGAAACAAAAATGGTGCCACGGCAACATATCCGAAAATGATGTCACGGCAACATATCGGTTCCGGTAGCTCATAGAGATACCGGTGCAAAAGGAGGCGTGAGCGTGTCATGCAAGATGGTGGGGTGATCCCGGCTTCCGGGTTCCCACGGGACGGTGACACGGCAAAAGAGGGGCATCGCAAGGACGATTCGATCACGGTGCAAAACTCGAGCATCTCATTCAACACATGCATTCGGTCCACGGCGGTCGTTCTCGGCGGTTATACCTTCGAAGCGTGCGTTTCGGGCGGATCGAGTTCGTAGAGGGAAGTAGACGTTCATGGGTCGACGGTAGTGGTACATCTCGTAGACGTCCGGGTACTTGGTGAAATCCACGGGTGTCCGTAGTTGTACATGGTCTTCGTGTTGTAGTCTGACTTGGCGATTCCAAAACGTTCATCGGCAGTGGAACTTGGCGGTCTCGACGGTCGTCGTGGTATTTGTCGAAAGGAATCCACCGAGGCGGTCTTGGCGTTCCGGGTCCCAGGGTCTTGGCAACGCCAAAACGGGCAGCGGCATACCGCGGCCAAGGTGGAGCAACAAGGCACCGATCTAGGGGAGAACGGGCGCAGGGCGATGGAGTTGCTCCCGACTCGCTGGGTGCTCGGTCAACGCTGGAGGACAACGAGGCAGAGGAGGTCGGACGGGCTGAAGGCGCTCGGGATCGAGCTCCTCTCGATCCAGAGCAGGGTTGCGGGCGCGGGACGGAGGTTGGGCGCGCGGAGGCACGGCAGAGGGTTTCGGGGTCGAGCATGAGCTCTCCTGCGTGAGCTGCAGCCCTCGCTTGTAGGCACCGGCTGGTTATCGATAAGAGCGACGGGGAGGTCCTGTGGCGCGGCACCAAGGGCGGCGAGCACACGGTGTGGCGACCATGGACGGGCGACGGGATCGGGAGAGAGATGCGGGAAGGCGGTGGCATGCGCGAAGACGACGTGGAGGCGCAGCGGGGAAGGATGGCGCCATGGTGGGCTCGCGGGGGAGGCAGGGAAGGAGAAGCAGGGCGTGGCGAGCTCCGGACGACCGGCGAGGAGGTGGAGGCGCGAGGCGGCAGGGGCGACGGGAGCCGGCGCTGACGAGGCTGCGGCGCAGAGGAGATGGGGGTCGGGCGAGGGTGGCTGGAGCGAGGGAGATGGGATCGGGCTGCGGTTCCTTGGCGGCACTGGGTGGAAGGGAACGAGAGGGAGAGGGGGTGGATCGGGCAAGGGAGCGCCTAGGGTTAGGTAGGCTGCGGTGGCTGGGCCTGCTTAGGCTGCAGATGGGCCTTAGAGGCCGGCTGGGCTTGCTCCTCCTTTTTTTTCCTTTTTCGTTTTTCTTCAGACAAAAAACAAAAGGAAAACCAGAGGGGGATTTGGGAGGATTTAGAGAGATGTGACAAAATTCTCAAGGTCCTGAATTTGCGTAGTATTCAATAAAACTGATTTGGGAAATTTTAAAGGCCAAAAAATATTCCAAGTTTGAATTAGGTTCCAACTTGAAGCATTTTTTATCCCAACCAAACCAGCTCCAAAATAGGTGAAACTTGGCAGGGAGGTGAGTGGCATGATGCTTGAATTGTGAGGAAGAGATGAACATTAAAGGAGGAGTGAAAAATGGTACTTGCCAAATAGAAGCAAGAGAAGGAGGGGAGGGGTGATGCAAGGGGTGATCATGCATGAAACACACAATGCACATGATGAGCATGATGAAATGCAACATGATGCAAGGATGAATGCAACAAATAAAACAAATCACACGACGAAACTCGGAATAGCTGGAAGTCTTCTGGAGCGTCGGTCTCGGGGCGTTACATAAAGGTAGAATTAATATACCTAATCTAAATGGTATACCTAATCTAAATGGTCGTCGGCCAATCTCTTAGTCCTCCTCCAGCATCCGACTGAAGAAGAATCGTGCAAGACACCAGCTGTTTTCATCAATGTCACCTCGGCGCTGGCCTTCATGGGATACAATCGGCGGCGGGCAGGGACATGCAGACCGTCACCTCGTGGACATCTGCATAGCCGCATCACCTTGCCGACATCTGCGACGGCTTCTTTCTCTTCCTGCATGGCGCGACTATGCGCACGTCGATGGCGGATGGCGCAGTCATAGGCACTGGAGGCGTTGTACAACACGACGGCATCAAGGGTAGCGATGATGCTCGTGCGGCCGTGCTCCCCGAGAAGCCGACGTGGAGCAACTCAGCACTCTTCCTCGAGTAGGATTGGAGTGGCCAACTGCATAATCACGCGCTTTCTTAGAGCGGCAACTGGCTCCATCGGGCTAGGCGAGGTAGGTGGAGCAGTGAGCTGCATCGCTCATAACTGTCGGGCTCGGCGGGCCACCCAGATGACTTTTATGCTGGAGAACTGCTCTTCCCGCTCGTCGGATGCAGCCGAAAGAGTGGAGAAAGTGGTAGAAGGAGGAGCTTGGACGGCGTCCCGCTCCTGAAAGGACATGTGGCTGGAGTGGGTTTCTCGCATTCCACGCGTGTTTAAATGTAGGTGTTTGAATGCGGCAAGGAGGCGGGTTAAGTTGGGAGTGGAAGGAAATATGCCCTAGAGGCAATAATAAAGTTATTATTTATTTCCTTATTTCATGATAATTGTTTACTATTCATGCTAGAATTGTATTAACCGGAAACATAATACATGTGTGAATACATAGACAAACATATTGTCACTAGTATGCCTCTACTTGACTAGCTCGTTAATCAAAGATGGTTAAGTTTCCTAACCATAGACATGAGTTGTCATTTGATTAACGGTATCACATAATTAGGAAAATGATGTTATTGACTTGACCCATTGCGTTAGCTTAGCACTTGATCGTTTAGTATGTTGCTATTGCTTTCTTCATGACTTATACATGTTCCTATGACTATGCGATTATGCAACTCCCGTTTACCGGAAGAACACTTTGTGTGCTACCAAACGTCACAACATAACTGGGTGATTATAAAGGAGCTCCAGAGGTGTCTCCGAAGGTACTTGTTGAGTTGGCTTATTTCAAGATTGGCATTTGTCACTCCGATTGTCGGAGAGGTTTCTCTGGGCCCTCTCGGTAATGCACATCACTATAAGACTTGCAAGCAATGTGATTAATGGGTTAGTTGTGGGATAATGCATTACATAACGAGTAAAGAGACTTACCGGTAACGAGATTGAACTAGGTATTGAGATCCCGACGATCGAATCTCGGGCAAGTAACATACCGATGACAAAGGGAACAACGTATGTAGTTATGCGGTTTGACCGATAAAGATCTTCGTAGAATATGTGGGAACCAAGATGAGCATCCAGGTTCTGCTATTGGTTATTGACTGGAGACGTGTTTCGGTCATGTCTACATAGTTCTCGAACCCGTAGGGTCCGCACGCTTAAAGTTCGGTGATGATCGGTATTATGAGTTTTTGTGTTTTGATGTATCGAAGGTAGTTCGGAGTCCCGGATATGATCACGGACATGATGTGGAGTCTCGAAATGATCGAGACATAAAGACCGATATATTGGATGACTATGTTCGGACACCGGAAGTGTTTCGGGAGGTTTCAGACATTTAACGGAGTACCGGGGGGTTACCGGAACCCCCGGGGGTTTATTGGCCTCATGGGCCCTAGTGTAGAAGAGGAGGGGCGGCCAGGGCAGGCCGCGCCCCCTCCCCCTCTAGTACGAATTGGACAAGGAGGGGGGGGGGTGCCCCCTTTCCTTCCTCTCCTCTCTCTCTTCCTTCTCTTCTCCTACTCCAATAAGGAAAGGTGGAGTCCTACTCCCGGTGGGAGTAGGACTCCCCCCTTAGCGTGCCCTCCTTGGCCAGCCGCCTCTCCCCCCTTGCTCCTTTATATATGGGGGCAGGGGGGCACCTCTAGACACACAAGTTGATCTGTTGATCTCTCCTAGCCGTGTGCGGTGCCCCCTCCACCATATTCCACCTCGGTAATATTGTAGCGGTGCTTAGGCGAAGCCCTGCGTTGGTAGCATCATCAACACCGTCATCACGCCATCATGCTGACGGAACTCTCCCGCGAAGCTATGATAGATCAAAGTTCATGGGACGTCATCGAGCTGAACATGTGCTGAACTCGGAGGTGCCGTACGTTCGGTACTTGGATCGGTCAGATCGTGAAGACATATGACTACATCAACCGCGTTGTGCTAACGCTTCTGCTTTCGGTCTATGAGGGTACGTGGACAACACTCTCCCCTCCCGTTGCTATGAATCACCATGATCTTGCGTGTGCGTAGGAAAATTTTGAAATTACTACGTTCCCCATTGGTGGCATCCGAGCCAGGTTTTATGCGTAGATGTTATATGCACGAGTAGAACACAAGTGAGTTGTGGGCTATACAAGTCATACTGCTTACCAGTATGTCATACTTTGGTTCGGCGATATTGTTGGATGAAGCGGCCCGGACCGACATTACGCGTACGCTTACGCGAGACTGGTTCTACCGATGTGCTTTGCACATAGGTGGCTGGCGGGTGTCAGTTTCTCCAACTTTAGTTGAACCGAGTGTGGCTACGCCCTATCCTTGAGAAGGTTAAAACAACACTAACTTGACGAAATATCGTTGTGGTTTTGATGCATAGGTAAGAACGGTTCTTGCTCAGCCCGTAGCAGCCACGTAAAACTGGCAACAACAAGGTAGAGGACGTCTAACTTGTTTTTGTAGGGCATGTTGTGATGTGATATGGTCAAGACATGATGCTAATTTTATTGTATGAGTTGATCATGTTTTGTAACAGAGTTATCGGCAACTGGCAGGAGCCATATAGTTGTCGCTTTATTGTATGCAATGCAATCGCCCTATAATTGCTTTACTTTATCACTAAGCGGTAGCGATAGTCGTAGAAGAAATAGTTGGCGAGACGACAATGATGCTATGATGGAGATCAAGGTGTCGTGCCGATGACGATGGTGGTCATGACGGTGCTTCGGAGATGGAGATCACAAGCACAAGATGATTATGGCCATATCATATCACTTATATTGATTGCATGTGATGTTTATCCTTTATGCATCTTATTTTGCTTTGATCAACGGTAGCATTATAAGATGATCTCTCACTAAATTTCAAGGTATAAGTGTTCTCCTTGAGTATGCACCGTTGCGAAAGTTCTTTGTGCCGAGACACACGTGATGATCGGGTGTGATAAGCTCTACGTTCAAATACAATGGGTGTAAGACAGTTTTACACACGCAGAATACTCAGGTTAAACTTGACAAGCCTAGCATATGCAGATATGGCCTCAGAACACTAAGACTGAATGGTCGAGCGTGAATCATATAGTAGGTATGATCAACATAGTGATGTTCACCATTGAAAACTACTCCATCTCACGTGATGATCGGACATGGTTTAGTTGATTTGGATCACGTGATCTCTTAGATGATTAGAGGGATGTCTATCTAAGTGGGAGTTCTTAAGTAATATGATTAATTGAACTTTAATTTATCATGAACTTAGTCCTGATAGTATTTTGCAAATAATGTTGTAGATCAATAGCTCACGTTGTTGCTTCCCTATGTTTTATATGTGTTCCTAGAGAAAACTAAGTTGAAAAATGATAGTAGCAATGATGCGGACTGGGTCAGTGACCTGAGGTTTATCCTCATTGCTGCAAAGAAGATTTATGTCCTTGATGCACCACTAGGTGATAGACCTATTGCAGGAGCAGATGCATACGTTATGAACGTTTGGCTAGCTCAATATGATGACTACTTGATAGTTTAGTGCACCATGCTTAACGACTTAGAATCGGGACTTCAAAGATGTTTTGAACGTCATGGACCATATGAGATGTTCCAGGAGTTGAAGTTAATATTTCAAGCAAATACCTGAGTTGAGAGATATGAAGTCTCCAACAAGTTTTATAGCTAAAAGATGGAGGAGAATAGCTCAAGCAGTGAGCATGTGCTCAGATTGTCTGGGTACTGCAATGACTTGAATCAAGTGGGAGTTAATCTTCCAGATAAGATAGTGATTGACAGAGTTCTCTAGTCACCATCACCAAGTTACTGGAACTTCATGATGAACTATAGTATGCAAGGGATGACAAAAATGATTCCCGAGCTCTTCGTGATGCTAAAATCGACGAAGGTAGAAATCAAGAAAGAGCATCAAGTGTTGATGATTGACAAGACCACTAGTTTCAAGAAAAGGGCAAAGGGAAAGAAATGGAACTTCAAGTAGAATGGCAAGCAAGTTGTCACTCCCGTGAAGAAGCCCAAAGCTGGACCAAAGCCTGAAACCGAGTGCTTGTACTGCAAAGGAAATGGTCACTGGAAGCAGAAATGCCCTGAATATTTGGTAGATAAGAAGGATGGCAAAGTGAACAAGGGTATATTTGATATATAGGTTATTGATGTGTACCTTACTAGTGTTTATAGTAACCCCTGGGTATTTGATACTTGTTCGGTTGCTAAGATTAGTAACTCAAAACAGCAGTTATAGAATAAACAGAGACTAGTTAAGGGTGAAGTGACGATGTGTGTTAGAAGTGGTTGCAAGATTGATATGATCATGATCGCACACTCCCTATATTTTCGAGATTAGTGTTACACCTAAATAAATGTTATTTGGCATTTGCATTGAGCATTAATATGATTTGATCATGTTTATTGCAATACGGTTATTCATTTAAAGTCAGAGAATAATTGTCGTTCTGTTTACATGAATAAAACCTTCGATGGTCATACACCCAATGAAAATAGTTTGTTGGATCTCGATCGTGATACACATATTCAGAATATTCATGCCAAAAGATGCAAAGTTGATAATGATAGTGCAACTTATTGGTGGCACCGCCGTTTGGGTCATATCGATGTAAAGCGCATGAAGAAACTCCATAAAGTTGAACTTTTGGAATCACTTGGTTATGAATCATTTGATGCTTGCGAACCGTGGCTTTTGGGCAAAATGACTTAAACTCCATTCTTCGGAACAATGGAACGAGCTACTGACTTGTTGGAAATAATACATACCAATGTATGCGCTCCAATGTGTGTTGATGCTCGTGGTGGGTATCATTATTTTCTGACCTTCACATATGATTTGAGAAGATATGGGTATATCTACTTGATGAAACATAAGTCTGAAACGTTTGACAAGTTCAAAGAATTTCAGAGTAAAGTGGGAAATCATCGTAACAAGAAAATAAACTTTCTACGATCTGATCGTGGAGGAGAATATTTGAGTTACGAGTTTGGTCTTCATTTGAAACAATGCAGAATAGTTTCGCAACTCATGCCACCCGGAACACCATAGCGTAATGGTGTGTCCGAACGTCGTAACCACACTTTATTGGATATGGTGCAATCTGTGATGTTTCTTACTGATTTACCACTATCATTTTGGGGTTATGCATTAGAGACAACTGCAATCAGTTTAAATAGAGCACCATCAAAATCCGTTGAGACGACGCCTTTTGAACTGTGGTTTGGCAAGAAACAAAACTTGTTGTTTCTTAAAGTTTGGGGCTGCGATGCTTATGTGAAAAAGTTTCAACCTGATAAGCTCGAACCCAAATCAGAGAAGTGCGTCTTCATAGAATACCCAAAGGAAACTGTTGGGTACACCTTCTATCACAGATCCAAAGGCAAGACATTCATTGCTAAGAATGGATCCTTTCTAGAGAAGGAGTTTCTCTCGAAAGAAGTGAGTGGGAGGAAAGTAGAACTTGATGAGGTAACTGTACCTGCTCCCTTATTGGAAAGTAGTTCATCACAGAAACCGGTTCCTGTGATGCCTACACAAATTAGTGAGGAAGCTAATGATATTGATCACGAAACTTCAGATCAAGTTAGTACCAAACCTCGTAGGTCAACCAAAGTAAGATCCACACCAGAGTGGTACGGTAATCCTATTCTGGAGGTCATGTTACTTGACCATGGCGAACCTACCAACTATGAGGAAGCGATGATGAGCCCAGATTCCGCAAAATGGTTTAAGTCCATGAAATCTGAGATGGGATCCATGTATGGGAGCAAAATATGGACTTTGCTGGACTTGCCCAATGATCGGCAAGCCATAGAAAATAAATGGATCTTCAAGAGGAAGACAGACGCTGATAGTAGTTTTACTATCTACAAAGCTCGACTTGTCACAAAAAGTTTTCCAACAAGTTCAAGATGTTGAATACGATGAAATTTTCTCACTCGTATCGATGCTTAAGTCTGTCCGAATCATGTTAGCAATTGCCACATTTTATGAAATCTGGCAAATGGATGTCAAAACTACATTCCTTAATGGATTTACTAAAGAAGAGTTGTATATGATGCAACTAGAAGGTTTTGTCAATCCTAAAGGTGTAACAAAGTGTGCAAGCTCCAGTGATCCATCTATGGACTGGTGCAAGCATCTCGGAGTTGGAATATACGCTTTGATGAGTTGATCAAAGCATATGGTTTTATACAGACTTTTTTGGGAAGCCTGTATTTATAAGAAAGTGAGTGGGAGCACTACAGCATTTCTGATAAGTATATGTGAATGACATATTGTTGATCGGAAATAATGTAGAATTTTTCTGGAAAGCATAAAGGAGT
Organism: Triticum dicoccoides; assembly: GCF_002162155.2. Classification (NCBI taxonomy): domain Eukaryota; kingdom Viridiplantae; phylum Streptophyta; class Magnoliopsida; order Poales; family Poaceae; genus Triticum; species Triticum dicoccoides. The sequence continues at coordinate 332,737,890 of NC_041393.1, forward strand.
GTTTGAAAGGAGTTTTTCAAAGCAAGACCTCGGTGAAGCTACTTACACATTGAGCATCAAGATCTATAGAGAAAGATCAAGATGCTTGATAAGATTTTTCAATGAATACATACCTTGATAAGATTTTGAATTAGTTCAATATGGAACAGTCAAAGAAGGAGTTCTTGCCTGTATTGCAAGGTGTGAAGTTGAGTAAGACTAAAAACCCGACCATGGCAGAAAATAGAAAGAGAATGAAAAGTCATTCCCTATGCCTCAGTAATAGGTTCTATAGTATGCTATGTTGTGTACCCGACCTATTGTATACCTTGCTCTGTATTTGGCAAGGGAGTACAGTTTTGATCTAGGAGTAGATCACTGGACAACGGTCAAGAATATCCTTAGTGAGGACTAAGGAAATGTTTCTCGATTATGGAGGTGATAAAAGAGTTCGTCGTAAAGAGTTACATCGGTGCAAGCTTTTACATCGATCCAGATGACTCTAAGTCTTAATCTGGATACATATTGAAAGTGGGAGCAATTAGCTAGAGCAGCTCCGTGCAGAGCATTGTAGACATAGAATATTTGCAAAATACATACGACTCTGAATAAGACAGTCCCATTGACTAAACTTCTCTCACGAGAAAAACATGATCACACCTTAGTACTCTTTGGGTGCTAGTCACATAGCAATCTAAACTAGATTATTGACTCTAGTAAACCCTTCGGGTGTTGGTCACATGACGATGTGAACTATGGGTGTTAGTCAAATACATGTGAATATTGGTGTTAAATCACATGGTGATGTGAACTAGATTATTGACTCTAGTGCAAGTGGGAGACTGAAGGAAATATGCCCTAGAGGCAATAATAAATTTATTATTTATTTCATTATTTCATGATAAATGTTTATTATTAATGCTAGAATTGTATTAACCGGAAACATAATACATGTGTAATACATAGACAAACATAGTGTCGCTAGTATGCCTCTACTTGACTAGCTCGTTAATAAAAGATGGTTAAGTTTCCTAACCATAGACATGAGTTGTCATTTGATTGACGGGATCACATCATTAGGAGAATGATGTGATTGACTTGACCCATTCCATTAGCTTAGCACTTGATCATTTAGTATGTTGCTATTGCTTTCTTCATGACTTATACATGTTCCTATGACTATGAGATTATGCAACTCCCGTTTACCGGAGGAACACTTTGTGTGCTACCAAATGTCACAACATAACTGGGTGATTATAAAGGTGCTCTACAGGTGTCTCTGAAGGTACTTGTTGAGTTGGCGTATTTCGAGATTAGGATTTGTCACTCCGATTGTCGGAGAGGTATCTCTGGGCCCTCTTGGTAATGCACATCACTATAAGCCTTGCAAGCATTGTGCCTGATGAGTTAGTTGCAGGATGATGCATTACATAAAGAGTAAAGAGACTTACCGGTAACGAGATTGAACTAGGTATTGAGATACCGACGATCGAATCTCGAGCATGTGACATACCGATGACAAAGGGAACAACGTATGTAGTTATGCGGTTTGACCGATAAAGATCTTCTAGAATATGTGGGAACCAATATGATCAGCCAGGTTCCGCTATTGGTTATTGACCGGAGACGTGTCTCGGTCATGTCTACATAGTTCTCGAACCCGTAGGGTCCGCATACTTAAAGTTCGGTGACGATCGGTATTATGAGTTTTTGTGATTTGATGTACCGAAGGTAGTTCGGAGTCCCGGATATGATCACGTACATGACGAGGAGTCTCAAAATGATCGATACGTAAAGATCGATATATTGGACGACTATGTTCGGACACCGGAAGTGTTTCGGGAGGTTTTGGACATTTAACGGAGTACCGGGGGGTTACCGAACCCCCCGGGGGTTTATTGGGCCTCATGGGCCCTAGTGGAGAAGAGGAGGGGCGGCCAGGGCAGGCTGTGCGCCCTCTCCCCCTCTAGTCCGAATTGGACAAGGAGGGGGGTGGCGCTCCCCATTCCTTCCTCTCCTCTCTCCCTTCCTTCCCTTCTCCTACTCCAACAAGGAAAGGTGGAGTCCTACTCCCGGTGGGAGTAGGACTCCCCCCTTGGCGCGCCCTCCTTGGCCGCCCGCCTCTGCCCCCTTGCTCCTTTATATACGGGGGCAGGAGGGCACCTCTAGACACACAAGTTGATCTGTTGATCTCTCCGAGCCGTGTGCGGTGCCCCCTCCACCATATTCCACCTTGGTAATATCATAATGGTGCTTAGGTGAAGCCCTGCGTCGGTAGCATCATCAAGACCATCATCATGCCATCGTGCTGATGGAACTCTCCCACAAAGCTCTGCTAGATCGGAGTTCGTGGGACGTCATCGAGCTGAACTGGTGCTGAACTCGGAGGTGCCGTACGTTCGGTACTTGGATCGGTCGGATCGTGAAGATGTACGACTACAACAACCGCATTGTGCTAACGCTTCCGCTTTCGGTCTATGAGGGTACGTGGAAAAAACTCTCCCCTCTCGTTGCCATGCTCACCATGATCTTGCGTGTGCGTAGGAATATTTTTGAAATTACTGCATTCCCCAACAGGAGTGTAGTGGGTGGCGCCCTCGGCTGGCGTGCCGCTTCAATGGCAGACGAAGTGAGAGGTCGCATCCGCCCTGACCCCCTTGACCGTGGACCTTGACCGTGTACGTCCGACTTTGAGCACAACATTATCCTAAGCCTGGTCATAGTGGGAGTAACATAGCTATGTGGCAAGTAATTAATGAAAAGAGAGGTGCTTAGAGTAACATAGTAAATGCAATCATCTATATGTTACTACTTCTTTGCTACTTTAATTATTAACATAGTAACATAGGCTAGTGTCATATGCATGATACTAGTCTAAGTTACTCCCCACTATGACTAACCAACGGATCTTGACGGTGTACATCACCTTGTGTCTAGATCTGAGATGCCACATGTACTAGATGAATGACTCCAAAGTTCGACCCGTGATGCTAGGTGCGAGCCGAGGAACACTGTTGAAGAGACCCCCCTCTTAATTTTCCTACATTGGTCATTTGATTCATAGGATAGAATGCTATAGGAATTTTTCCTATGAAATCATGTTTAATTGGCAATCTAGCATCCACTCCAACTTTTTTTCACTTCCTTTGTTTTTCCTTTGTCAAACACTATGTTAATGCTAGTATGGGATTCAAGTGGACATGCCACTCCAATCTTTTAATTTTCCTCACTACAAAAAAATACAATTCCGTGATGATACATGTTTGTCACAGTAGGTCATGTTTTCTGTCATGCATGTACATCCATGACAATTTTATGACAGAATCAAGATAGTCATACCTATGCTGTCGTAGAAGTGTTCCATGACATTACCAAAATTATCATCACAGAAGTGTCCACTTCCATGACGATAAATCATGCGTCATAGAAGTGCTTTCGTCAAGGGTAACCAACATGTGGCATCCACCGTAACAGGTCGCCGTTAAGCTATCGGGTTCCGATTTGGATTCGATAACCCATTAACAGCCCGGACCAGTGGGGATTTTCCATGTGTAAAATTCTCATTCACCGGAGGTTCCACATGCCGGCTCAGTGTTGGGATAGATGTCATCCACTCATAGTACGAGAGGCGCCTATGATACATCGGCACGTGGCAAGGCTCAACAGTGGCCCATTCTGGTGAAAAAGGTCGGCCCAGTAAAAATTAGCAGGCTAGCCCATATAAGGCCTACTTGTGTCAGGTCCCTTTAAGCCTACAACCCATATGAGATGTGCCAATTCGGCTCGTCAATGGCCCATTAACAATTTGACACCATTGCAGCCCATCGTCAATTCAAGCCTGTTAACAACCCGCTATATATTTGGGCTCAATATCGGCCCGATGTGGTTTCGACCAATTAACGACCCATTCAAGGGATGGGCCAATTTTCAGGATGTACGTCTTTCGGCCTTTTAGTGACCCATTTAAGTGTTGGGCCAATTTTCGGCCCGGTGTGTCTTTCAGCCTGTTGATGGCCCATAAATGAGTTGGGCCATTTGTAGTTGGACCTGAGTTATGGCCTTTAACGGCCCATGCTCTTCATGGTCCAATACCAGCCCGGTTTCTCTTTCGGTCTGCTAAAGGCCCACAACACAGTTGGGCCATATATAGTACGACCTGACTTTCAGCCTCTTAGCGGCCCATGCTCTTCATGGTCCAGTACGAGCCCATTGTCTCTTTCGGTCTGCTAAAGGCCCATAGTATAGTTGGGCCATATGTAGCCTGACCCTTGTATCGACCTGTTAACAACCCATGAAATAAAATGGGCCCACCAGTTGCCCGTTTCAATGTCGGCCTATTAACGACCCGGGAGGTAACAGGGCCGCGCATTAACTTTCATCCTCGTAAAGGCCCATTAACTTAATGGGGCCAATTAGATAATTTGAGCCCATTACGACGAGCAATTATGCACACGACCAAAACCGATCAATCAAAGGCCTATGAGAATTTTGGCCCCTGCGAGCCCATTAGGGGAGCCCGTTAAGGGCAGTGGGGTGCTTCCTTCATATAGGGCCCACAACTGTTCGTGCTAACTAATAATTTCACTGGTTTTTTAGCTTCCTAGCGACCATTTAGCTGGAATGCGAGGCGCGCTAAGCAATGGTACGACATACAGGGAAAAACGTTGCACATCCAACATATATTACAGGAAATTACATCCACTAGGCAATCAAAGATTGATGCTAGTGCAAATAAATGAACAGAACCTAATGATCTAGAATGTCACAATGTGCAACCTCAGCGCGGATGACGCCCATAAGCATGTGGAAAGTTCTTCCTGCTTTGCTACACTATCTCTGAAAACATTGATCAGTTGTTGTTGCAGAAGAATGTGCACCTCTGATTCCTCCACCATTTCCATCATTCTTTAACCACTAATTGGTTCACAAACATACATTTTTTCCATTGCATTCGAGACAAAGGAAACTGAACAGATTCAGATGGCGATTTTGGCAGGCTTGTATTATTGGTAGTGGAGAGTGTCTTGACCTGCATCATAACATAAATTAGGAGGGGAACCGAACAGATTTAATCAATAGTTATTGCCATATTACCTGGCCTAGATTTATTGGAAAGAAACAATGGGGTTCCCTTGCTATTTTTAGAGTTTGTCTTCTTATCTTTAGTAGCCTGCACCAAATTAACACACTAGCATTGCTATCATTGGCCAGGTCAGATAATAGGAAAGCAATATTGACACAACAAACGTTTGGGCAACAAGACCACACCATCCTACACCAAATTAACACAATATGGCACAACTATCATCTGCCAGGTAAGGTAATATGAAAGGAACATTGACACAAGGAATGAATGGGCAACCAGAGCAGCACTACAATTCAGTAATGTGCATGATATGAGATAGTACACTCATGCAACTCAGTGTGCAAAACTACCAAGCAGTTTTCCTTACATAAATCAACATTGTCGCCTTTAATTATACATTTTGCTACAACTAAATTTAGATCAGATAAAGGTTGGATTCACACCAATTAACAAAATACATGCTGATGTAAAAATATAGTGATATACAATAGGTACTTACATCAGCATTGGAGCATAGAGAATTCCTGCAAGATACTTTCCTCGAATACGATCCCAGTGCATAAAATCTTCTATCTTTTAAGCTTATTTTCTAAAAGTGAGATGGGTAAGAAACATGTAGAAAATATGATCAGAATGCTATAAAATTTCATGATGCAAGGATACACACACGCTTCTTAGAATGGAGTTGACATATTCTTGCTGGACTGGAGTGGACTAGTTCTTTGGCCACTGGAATCTGCTTATTATCAGTAGGAGTTGGGTTTCTCTATGCTGGAGCAGTATCTATGAAAACTGGAGTTGGTTTACTATCTCCTGGTGTTTGGATCTTTTGAAAAGACCTTGTTTGTAACCCTTAAGATTCTAACTTAGCCGTCTTCCCCTTGCATGCCTTATATAGAAGAATGGTGCTTCAATTACAAAGCATGCTACAGTAGAGAGATGGAATAGGTACTAGAGAATAGAAAGGCATGACATATTGACATGTATTCCCTCCATCCAGAAATAAATGGACGGGTCTAGGCGTATTTTAATTCTAGATACGTCCATTTTTATTCATTTCTGTGACATGTAAACCGGACGGAGGGAGTATGATGTAAGAGCTAGGGATACGACATGATAACAGTGTAAAAAAACACTAGTTCAATGTAAAACTGTATGCTAGCGGAATACCTACAGAAACACTAAGGGAACATATGCATGTATGATTGGTAAACTAAGATGGCATTGCAACAGACCACTAGAACAACCCTTCAATGTAAAAAAAACATGGTATGGTAGATAGATGAAGTACATACTGATGAACAACAATGCATAATATTCAAAAGCATGATGTCCAAACTTAGCAGATGGCATTGCGATGGAGTAGAATGCACTACAAAAAAATACACTTCCGTGATGATACGTGTTTGCCACAGTAGGTCGCGTTTTCTGTCATGCATGTACATCCATGACGATTGTATGATAGAATCAAGATAGTCATACCTGTGTTGTCGTAGAAGTGTTCCATGACATTACCAAAATTATCATCATGGAAGTGTCCACTTCCATGACGATAAATCATGCGTCACAGAAGTTCTTTCGTCAAGGGTGACCGACACGTGGCATCCACCGTAACGGAACATCGTTAAGCTATCGGGTCGGGTTTTGGATCCGATATCCCGTTAACAGCCCCGACCAATGGGGATTTTCCATGTGTAAAATCATCATTGGCTAGTGGAAACACGTGTCGGCTCATTGTTGGGACAGATGTCATCCACTCATTGGACAGAAGGCGCCTATGATATGTCGACACGTGGCACGACCCAACAGAGGCCCATTCCTGTGAAAAGGCCGGCCCGTTTGACTTGGTCAAAAGGTGGCGGCCCGGCGCATGGAAAGCTTGTTAACGGCTTGTTCGCATATAGCCCATTTACAGCCCGCTAACCCAAGGCCCGTTATGCCCTACCCGAATTAGGCCCAGTAGCGTCATCTGGGCCATCCAATATGATTCCAGCCCATTTTCAGTTCTGGCGCATGTATGGCCCATGACGTCTTTCGGCCCATATGAGGCCCTATGTAACTCTTGGCCTATTAACGGCCCGTGGTGAAACTGGCCCGTAATAAACAGTGTATCACTTTACACCCATTAACGCCCCGTGGTGAAACTGGCCTGTAATGAACAGTGTATCACTTTATACCCATTAACAGCCCGTTACTCCGTTGGGCCGTTTCCAGCCCATGTTATCTTTCGGCCTTCTCAGAGCCCATTTATTCTTGGGCTCATTTCTAGAATTCATTAACTTATGGCCCGTTACTGTCATTTTCTGCTTGTGGGCCAAATTCAGCCCGTGGTTACAGTCGGCCCGTTTGTGGTCCGTTAATACATTGGGCCATTTTCATAGCGTCATCAAATACTGCCTATTAACGATGGCCCGTTATGGTTGGCCCATGAACGGAAGATTCCAACTCTAGCTCGTTTACGGCCATAATGCGGTCTGTTTGGCCCATGTTTGGCCAATCGATCATACCACCCGTATAAGGCCCATTGATGATACGGCCCGTAGAAGGCCCATTGTTTCTACGGCCCGTAGAAGGCCCACTGTTTCTACGGCCCGTAGAAGGCCCATTGTTTCTACGTCCCGTAGAAGGCCTACTGTTTCTACGGCCCGTAGGAAGCCAAGTGTCACTACAGTAAATACCAGCCCATGGTTATTGTGGCCTAGTTTTAAAAAATAGGTTATTGCATCCACTAGCAAACCGCGGAAAAAGAACTGCACTGACTACAAGCAAACAAATAAACAAGACAACAAGGAAATAAATAAGCAAGCAACTTATGCTAGGCTATCACGGCTATTAGACATATTACATCCATTGTGCATCAAAGTTCGCCACCAGTGCAGATATAGGGAACAAAGCAGCATATAAACGTCGCAGCAAAACAAGTCCAGAAATGAAACCACTTCAGAAGAGTTCAAGAAACAATATCCTGGGTACCCATAATGCTGGCAAGATGCTGAGCAAGCTTATTAACTTTCTCTTGTTTGGCGCTTAAATCCTCCAGTGCTTGCTATTACACAAGAAAGTACGCATCTGAATTCGGTAGGGACTTCCTTATTCCTTCGGCTTCTTGCCGCAGCACAGCTGACTGATGCCTTTTAGCTTGTAGCTGAGACTGAAGAAGCCGAAGTGATTCAGACAACGAGTTTGAAGAGCTTGTGCCAGCGGTACTGGCCAGTAACTCGAACACTACATCAACGAAGGACTATGGGGTTTTCTCACTGTCTACAAGATCGTTTTTATAACCTTTCTTGGAGACCAACAGGGTTGTCTCACTATCTTGAACCTTATCTGCATTACTTTCTCTACCATTGCATAGTGGGGGTGCTCTTCTCCAATATTTTGTTTGCATACTACAAGAGAAACAAGCAGACACATCACAGGTTTAGCTTGTAGTATACGAAACTCATTTTGGTAAACCGGTTCAGTAGTAAGGTGGACAGGATAACATCATGAAACAAACATATATCTATGTACTATGGTCACTGTATTGTCCATATCATTCTAGTTTATGTTCCCTAATCAAGATAGAGACACAGTTCAACTCATATATTTTCAAGACACAACATCATAGACAGAATATAAGTGTGAGAAACTACACAGCATTGGCAGCACTTGTAATGTGCATCACATGAGAACATAACTGTTTATACAACTTAAACTGAAATCAACATAGAGCAAGAAGTTATAACAACAATCCAGTTAAAGAAATAGGTTTAAAACATACCTGTTGCACCATTGGAGTTTCAATTGGATCCTTCAAATTCGAAAGTAGTTGGTATGAGTAAATATAGTGATGCAACAACAAAGGAGTATGGACCATAGCTACGGAATCTGACCTGAGAACAGTTTCTCTTCTGCTTTAAACGTGGAGTTTGGGTTAGGTGTGGTGGTCTTCGTGCTTTGGGCACTGCAGTAGCTTTACAAACTACTCGTGTGGGGGTACTCTGTGGTGGACATGGTGCTTTGTCAACTAGAAGTGGGTTACTATCCGCTGGGGTTGCGGTTAGATGGGTTGTAGCTGGTTCTCTGCCCAACGGTGTAAGTGTGCAATATGGAAGAGTATCGATTATGTGTGGTGGGGCTAGTTTGTGGGCTAGTACAACCATGGTTCTATCTGCATCGACGGGTAGCACTGTCTTTTGTGAAGAACGGGTTTTTGCTCCCTTAGATACTGCCATCACCCCCTCCAATTCAAATGGCTAATAAACAAGAAAAGAAATTGAACATACAGACATTGTATGATAGACAGATGTGGTATTCTGATACGTCTCCAACGTATCTATAATTTTTGATTGCTACATGATACTTTATATACTATTTTGGACTATATTGGGATTTATTTTCCGCTTTTATATTATTTTTGGGACTAACCTATTAACCGGAGGCCCAGCCCAGAATTGTTGTTTTTTTGCCTATTTCAGTGTTTCGAAGAAACAAAATATCAAACGAAGTCCAAACGGAATGAAACCTTCGGGAACGTGATTTTCTCACCGAACGTGATCCAGGAGACTTGGACCCTACTCCAAGAAGTGCCAGAGGCGGTCACGAGGGTGGAGGGCGCGCCCCCCTGGGCATGCCCCCTACCTCGTGGCCCCCTGTTGCTCCACCGACGTACTCCTTCCTCCTATATATACCTACGTATCCCCAAACGATCGCAAGAGGAGCCAAAAACCTAATTCCACCGCCACAATCTTCTGTATCCACGAGATCCCATCTTGGGGCCTGTTCCGGAGCTCCGCTAGAGGGGGCATCCACCACAGAGGGCTTCTACATCAACACCATAGCCCCTCCGATGAAGTGTGAGTAGTTTACTTCAGACCTTCGGGTCCATAGCTAGTAGCTAGATGGCTTATTCTCTCTTTTTGGATCTCAATACAATGTTCTCCCCCTCTTTCGTGGAGATCTATTCGATGTAATCTTCTTTTTGCGGTGTGTTTGTTGAGACCGATGAATTGTGGGTTTATGATCTAGTATTATCTATGGAAAATATTTGAATCTTCTCTAAATTCTTTCATGTATGATTGAGTTATCTTTGCAAGTCTCTTCGAATTATCCTTTTTGGTTTGGCCAACTAGATTGGTAGTTCTTTCAATGGGAGAAGTGCTTAGCTTTGGGTTCAATCTTGCGGTGTCCTTTCCCAGTGATAGAAGGGGCTGCAAGGCACGTATTGTATTGTTGCCATCGAGGATAAAAATATGTTTTTTTTATCATATTGCATGAATTTATCCCTCTACATCATGTCATCTTGCTTAAGGCGTTACTCTGTTTTTAACTTAATACTCTAGATGCATGCTGGATAGCGGTCGATGAGTGGAGTAATAGTAGTAGATGCAGAATCGTTTCGATCTACTTGTCTCGGACGTGGTGCCTATATACATGATCATTACCTAGATATACTCATAACTATGCTCAATTCTGTCAATTGCTCAACAGTAATTTGTTCACCCACCGTAGAATATCTATGCTCTTGAGAGAAGCCACTAGTCAAACCTATGGCCCCGGGTCTATTCTCATCATATCAATCTCTATTGCTTTATTTACTTGCTTTGTTTTTACTTTGCCTTTTACCTTTCACTTTGCATCTATCTATAAAAAAATACCAAAATATTATTTATCGTCTCTATCAGATCTCACCCTCGTAAGTGACCGTGAAGGGATTGACAACCCCTAATCGCGTTGGTTGCAATTAGCTATCGTTTTGTGTAGGTACGAGGGACTTGTGCGTGGTCTCCTACTGGATTGATACCTTGGTTCTCAAAAATGAGGGAAATACTTACGCTACTTTGCTGCATCATCCTCTCCTCTTCGGGGAAATCCAACGCAGTGCTCAAGAGGTAGCAAGAAGAATTTCTGGCGCCGTTGCCGGGGAGGCTCACGCAAGCAAGTCAACCATACCAAGTACCCATCACAATCCCTATCTCTCGCATTACATTATTTGCCATTTACCTCTCGTTTTCCTCTCCCCCACTTCACCCTTGACATTTTGTTCGCCCTCCCTTTCCCAATCTCCTCCTCTCTTTCCCGTTTTCTTTTTCCTCGTCCATTTGTTTGCCCGTGTGTCCCCTTGCTTGTCATTATGTCCAATTCCTTATCCGCTCCTATGTCTCCCGAGTTTGAAGTCCTTCACTTCAAGCAAAGGCAAGGAGAAAACTTAAAAGATGCTTGGTATAGGATGATGGAATCTTATCGTAAGTGCACCTTAGAGGTGAACTTCAGAATTCTTCTTCGTAATTTTTATGTTGGGTTAAATATGACGCATAGACAACTCTTGGATTGCATTGCCAAGGGAAATTTTATTGAGATTGATCCCAGTATTGCGCATGAAATTATAGAGGGAATAGTGGGAACATTACCCCAAAAGGGAGGATCTCATCCTACCCAAGAAGAAACCCAAGTGTTTGAAAAGATTTGTGAAGTAACAATTTTTTTTACAAAAGTCTCTTGAGCCTCTTAAAAGTGTTAGCGGAAATCTTCACCGCATGAATATGTTGATTACTCTTTGTAATAAGCGCTTGGATTCTTTCGATCTAAAAATTTCCGAGTATGAAGGGAAGAGGAAAGAACCCCCCGGATTCGAGCATGACTCCGCTAAAAAAAATGAAAATTAAAAATGGCAATACCTAGATCTATCCTTGCTTTTATGCCTAGCTAGGGGCGTTAAACGATAGCGCTTGTTGGGAGGCAACCCAATTTTATTTTTTTGTTTTTTGTTTTTGCTTCTGTTTAGGAATAAATAATCCATCTACCTTCTATTTTGATGTGGTTTTATCATTTAATTAGTGTTTGTGCCAAGTAGAACCTATAGGATAACCTACGATGATAGTTGATTTGATTCTGCTAAAAAACAGAAATTTTACACGCACGAATATAATTTTGTTAAATCACAGGAACATGATTTTGCGTTGATTCTTTTTGATGCTGATCAATAAACACATTTTCCAGCACTTCCTATTTTTGTAGAATTTTTAGAGTTCTTGAAGTTTGCGTTAGTTACAGATTGCTACAGACTGTTCTGTTTTTGACAGATTCTGTTTTGCGTGTGTTGTTTGCTTATTTTGATGAATCTATGGCTAATAAAATAGTTTATAATCCATAGAGAAGTTGGAATACAGTAGCTTTGACACCAATATAAATAAATAATGAATTCATTACAGTACCTTGAAGTAGTCTTTTTTTCCTTTCTCTAATGGAGCTCACGAGATTTCTGTTGAGTTTTGTGTTGTGAAATTTTCAAGTTTTGGGTGAATTCTTTTGATGGATTATGGAACAAGGAGTGGCAAGAGCCTAAGCTTGGGGATGCCCATGGCACCCCCAAGATAATCCAAGGACACCAAAAAGTCAAAGCTTGGGGATGCCCCGGAAGGTATCCCCTCTTTCGTCCACTTCCATTGGTTATTTACTTGGAGCTATATTTTTATTCACCACATGATATGTGTTTTGCTTGGAGCGTCTTGTATTATTTGCGTCTTTGCTTGTTAGTCTACCACAATCATACTTGCTGTACACACCTTTTGAGAGAGCCATACATGAATTGGAATTTGTTAGAATATTCTATGTGCTTCACTTATATCTTTTGAGCTTGATAGTTTTGCTCATAGTGCTTCACTTATATCTTTTGAGCGTGATAATTGTTGCTCTAGTGCTTCACTTAGATCTTTTAGAGCACAGTGGTGGATTTATTTTAAAGAAAATATTGATCTCTCATGCCTCACTTAGATTATTTTGAGAGTCGTTAATAGCATGGTAATTTGCTTAATGTTAATATACTTGGTGTTCAAGATATGTGAAACTTTCTTTTGAGTGCGTTGAATACTAAGATAAGTTTGATGCTTGATAATTGTTTTGAGATATGGAGGTGATAATATCAAAGTCGTGCTAGTTGGGTAATTATGAATTCAAAGAATGCTTGTGTTGAAGTTTGCAAGTCCCGTAGCATGCACGTATGGTTAAAGTTGTGTAACAAATTTGAAACATGAAGTGTACCTGGCTTGTGCATCCTTATGAGTGGCGGTCGGGGACGAGCGATGGTCTTTTCCTACCAATCTATCCCCCTAGGAGCATGCACGTAGTACTTGATTTTTGATGGCTTCTAAATTTTTGCAATAAGTATATGATTTCTTTTGACTAATGTTGAGTCCATGGATTATACGCACTCTCACCTTTCCGCCTTTGCTAGCCTCTTCGGTACCGTGCATTGCCCTTTCTCACCTTGAGAGTTGGTGCAAACTTTGCCGGTGCATCCAAACTCCATGATACAATATGCTCTATCACACATAAACCTCCTTTTATCTTCCTCAAAACATCCACCATACCTACCTATCATGGCATTTCCATAGCCATTCCGAGATATATTGCCATGCAACTTCCATCATCTTCATCATGACATACATTACTTTTGTCATATTGCCATTGCATGATCATGTAGTTGACATCATATTTGTGGCAAGGCTACCATGCATTATTTTTCATACATGTCACTCTTGATTCATTGCACCATCCCGGTACACCGCCGGAGGCATTCATATAGAGTCATATCTTGTTCTAAGTTTCGAGTTGTAATCCTTATGTTGTAATCAATAGAAGTGTGATGATCATCATTATTAGAGCATTGCCCCCAAAAAAAGAAAGGCCAAAAAAAAGGCCAAAAAAAAAAATAAAAAAAAAATAAAAAGGGCAATGCTACTATCTCTTTTTCCACACTTGTGCTTCAAAGTAGCACCTTGTCCTTCATGTAGTGAGTCTCATATCTTGTGCTTCAAAGTAGCACCTTGTTCTTTATATAGTGAGTCTCATAATTGTCTTTTTATACTAGTGGGAATTTTTCATTATAGAACTTGGCTTGTATATTCCTACGATGGGCTTCCTCAAATGCCCTAGGTCTTCATGAGCAAGCAAGTTGGATGCACACCCACTAGTTTTCTTTTGTTGAGCATTCATAGCTCTAGTGCATCCGTTGCATGGAAAGCCCTACTCCTCATGTTGACATCAATTGATGGGCATCTCCATAGCCCGTTGATTATCCTCATCAATGTGAGACTTTCTCCTTTTTTGTCTTCTCCACACAATCCCCATCATCATATTCTATTCCACCCATAGTGCTATATCCATGGCTCACGCTCATGTATTGCGTGAAGGTTGAAAAAGTTTGAGATTATTTAAGTATGAAACAATTGCTTGGCTTGTCATCGGGGATATTGAAGTTGGGAACATCTTTGTGTGACGAAAATGAAGCATAGCCTAACTATATGATTTTGTAGGGATGAACTTTCTTTTGCCATGTTATTTTGAGAAGACATGATTGCTTTGATTAGTATGCTTGAAGTATTATTATTTTTGTGTCAATATGAACTTTTGTCTTGAATCTTTTGGATCTGAATATTCATATCACAATTAAGAAGATTTACATTGAAATTATGCCAAAGTATCATTCCGCATCAAAAATTCTTTTTTATCATTTACCTACTCGAGGACGAGCATGAATTAAGCTTGGGGATGCCTGATACGTCTCCAACGTATCTATAATTTTTGATTGCTCCATGCTACTTTATCTACTATTTTGGACTATATTGGGCTTTATTTTCCACTTTTATATTATTTTTGGGACTAACCTATTAACCGGAGGCCCAGCCCAGAATGGCTGTTTTTTTGCCTATTTCAGTGTTTCAAAGAAACATAATATCAAACGGAATGAAACCTTCGGGAACGTGATTTTCTCACCGAACGTGACCCAGGAGACTTGGACCCTACTCCAAGAAGTGCCAGAGGCGGTCACGAGGTGGAGGGCGCGCCCCCCTGGGCGTGCCCCCCTACCTCGTGGGCCCCCTGTTGCTCCACCGACGTACTCCTTCCTCCTATATATACCTACGTATCCCCAAACGTTCGCAAGAGGAGCCAAAAACCTAATTCCACCGCCGCAACCTTCTGTATCCACGAGATCCCATCTTGGGGCCTGTTCCGGAGCTCCGCCGGAGGGGGCATCCACCATGGAGGGCTTCTACATCAACACCATAACCCCTCCGATGAAGTGTGAGTAGTTTACTTTAGACCTTCAGGTCCATAGCTAGTAGCTAGATGGCTTCTTCTCTCTTTTTGGTTCTCAATACAATGTTCTCCCCCTCTCTCGTGGAGATCTATTCGACGTAATCTTCTTTTTGCAGTGTGTTTGCTGAGACCGACGAATTGTGGGTTTATGATCTAGTATTATCTATGGAAAAATATTTGAATCTTCTCTGAATTCTTTTATGTATGACTGAGTTATCTTTGCAAGTCTCTTCGAATTATCCTTTTTGGTTTGGCCAACTAGATTGGTAGTTCTTGCAATGGGAGAAGTGCTTAGCTTTGGGTTCAATCTTGCGGTGTCCTTTCCCAGTGACAGAAGGGGCAGCAAGGCACATATTGTATTGTTTCCATCAAGGATAAAAAGATGTTTTTTTATCATATTGCATGAATTTATCCCTCTACATCATGTCATCTTGCTTAAGGCGTTACTCTGTTTTTAACTTAATACTCTAGATGCATGCTGGATAGCGGTTGATGAGTGGAGTAATAGTAGTAGATGCAAAATCATTTCGATCTACTTGTCTCGGACGTGATGCCTATATACATGATCATTACCTAGATATACTCATAACTATGCTCAATTCTGTCAATTGCTCAACAGTAATTTGTTCACCCACCGTAGAATATCTATGCTCTTGAGAGAAGCCACTAGTGAAACCTATGGCCCCCGGGTCTATTCTCATCATATCAATCTCTATCGCTTTATTTACTTGCTTTGTTTTTACTTTTCCTTTTACTTTTCACTTTTCATCTATCTATCAAAAAATACCAAAAATATTATTTATCATCTCTATCAGATCTCACCCTCGTAAGTGACCGTGAAGGGATTGACAACCCATAATCTCGTTGGTTGCGAGTAGCTATCATTTTGTGTAGGTACGAGGGACTCGTGCGTGGTCTCCTACTGGATTGATACCTTGGTTCTCAAAAACTGAGGGAAATACTTACGCTACTTTGCTGCATCATCCTCTCCTCTTTGGGGAAATCCAACGCAGTGCTCAAGAGGTAGCATATTCACATATATCTTGTCTAACCAAACAGGACAGCATGACACAATTTCACATATATGATGCCTAACTAAACAGGATAGCATGACACAGTTTCAGATATATGATGGATAACTTAACAGGATCTAATGGCATAATTCAACATATGATGAGTACCTAAAAAGGATGACATGACAAAACTATATGATGTCTTTCTAAAATAGGTTGGGATGAAATAATTCACATACATGTTGTCTAAGTATACAGGATGGCATGATATAATTGACATAATTGATTCATATACTAAGCTGGAACTCGCATGTATGATCTCTAATCTAAGCAGATGGAATTCAATATTGTGCATATGATGTCTAAACTATGCAATGCAAGACACCATATGCATCATATGAGAAATATAAACATTGCAACTTAGAGCATACACCAAAGGTGGGACATAGGACTGGTCATCTGTCTCTGAATCCTCCTCTGAGGAGCTCCCTGTAACCATCGAGATATATGCTTCAACATGTACCATTGCCTGCTCTGAAGACCTTGTTTTCACTCCAAATTTTTCCATAACCGGCTCAAATGGCCGATACACATGAAGAGTAGTTCAATATAACAGATTGTCGACAAATGGAATACGTAATGAAAAAAAAGATGGCATGAGATAATTCACATATATGATGCCTAGCTCCATGGCCGTGCATAATTCACATATACGATAACTGGCTGAAAAACATGGCATTGCATAATTCACATATCTGATATAGAAAGCAAATAGGAGGCATTCACACAAATCATGTCTAATCTAAGCAGATGGCATGGCAATGCAAGACACCATATGCATGATATGAGCAATATAACCCAGCCAAGTTAGAGCATGCACCTCGAGGGGGGGGGGAGGGGGGAATACGACTGGTCATCTGTCTTTGAATCCTCCTCTGAGGAGCTATCTGTAACCAGCAAGAAATCTGCATCGACAGGTAGCACTGACTGCTCAAAAGACCTTGTATTCACTCCAGATTTTCCCATGACCAACTCAAATAGCTGATGCACAAGAAGAGTAGACGAATGTATAAACATTGTTGACAAATGGAATACATTATGGAAAAAATATGGCACGATACAATTCACATATACGATGACTGGCTAAACAGGATGGCATTGCACATTCACGTATATGACGCCTCACTAAAGAAGATGGCATTGCATAATTCACATATACTCCCTCCGTTCCTAAATATTTGTCTTTTTAGAGATTTCAAATGGACTACCACATATGGATGTATATAGACATATTTTAGAGTGTAGATTCACTCATTTTGTTCTGTATGTAGTCACTTGTTGAAATCTCTAAAAAGAAAAATATTTAGGAATGGTGGGAGTATGATATAGAAACCAAACAGGTGGCATTCACACAAAGCAAATCTAAACTAAGCTGATGACATATAAGATGTATAATGTAAGCAATGCATGGCGCCATATGCATGATATGACCAACATCAGCATGCCAGGTTAGAGCAAACACCTCAGGTGGTAAACAGGTGTGGTCGGCTCCTTCTGAATCTCCATCTTAACAGTTATCTTCCTCTGGAATACAATCTGGAATGAAGGAGGGGGGGGGCACTTCGCCCACCATGGAGCGGCGTCTGCATGACATTATATTCCCACGCAACGGTCTTCTCTTTTT
Organism: Triticum dicoccoides; assembly: GCF_002162155.2. Lineage (NCBI taxonomy): Eukaryota > Viridiplantae > Streptophyta > Magnoliopsida > Poales > Poaceae > Triticum > Triticum dicoccoides. Next base: position 332,755,732 of record NC_041393.1, read on the forward strand.
CTCTACATGTTCAGTACGATTGTGTACAATATCTGACATGCATAATAAAAAAAATAGTTAGATTTTGTAAGGCCTAAGGGGTGCATGCAAAAATAAAGACTGATGGTAGCAAATGAGTGGATGGATCCAAAACTAATGATAGCAGGTAGATTATAGCTTCAGTTTAAAAAGATAGACAATGGATCATCTATTGTTTGTTGCCCACCCAACATGAACCACATAGAAGACCCCAGATGAACCAGATAGTAGACAGATACTATTCGTTGTTGGCTCGATATGAGACCCATGGGCATTTCAAAACTCAAGTTTGAACGATAAAGTAGCAGGTAATAATAACCGATGTATAACGTAAGCAAACACGAAAGGCTACGACCTCTCTTCCGGAACTGTGTAGTCCTCGGGTTCATCTGCTCAGTCGATGATGGTAATGCAGCTGGTGTGGCCGCCGGCAACGAGGAAGATAATCTGAGGCGGCGAAAGAAAGTCTGCAAGGGGGATCTCTGCTGCAGTGAATGCTTCTGTCGATGGTGCACCTCAGGTGGGGTGGATGACGGCATGGCAGGAGCAGGACATAACACACAGAGTTTTCTTTGACGCCTATCTGAAAATGAAGTAAATCTGTAAGGGCTCCTTAGAATTGGAGGATTATATAAACGCAGGGACAGGAAAAACATAGGAATAGGATATGAATGCACGTGCAAAACAGAGCATTTGGAAACATAGGATTTCAGTCAACCTGGGTGTTTGGTTCACATGAATTGGAAGAACACAAGAATGGAGAAACATGGTCAAATTAAAGTCAAACCACGTGAAAATGAAAAAATAAGAATCTTATTATGCCAGTAATGCAATTAGTTCTATTCTTCATGCATATTAATTTGAAAAGGACGTCCAAGTGAATAAAATTCCTACGTTTTTTCTTCAAAAGAGACACCAAAGGGAAAAATACTCCAGTTTTGCTTTGCTCCACTCCTTCTAACAGTTTTGCACGAATAGTAGTTCCATAGCAAAGGATCCCTGAGGGATCGACATGAATGCAGAGTAACAAAGTGATGCGACGAGTGTACAACCTCTTTGGCATAGCCTTGTGGACCTCGGCATCATTGGGTTGGACGTGGAGGATGGTGACGATGCTGGTGTGACTATTGGAGGTGGGGAAGAAGATCCGAGGCCTCTGGAAATGGCGCCGAGGGTACTGCTTCGCTGTGATGGACGGTTCCGTCGTTGGAGCAGCTCCGCTAAGGTGTACGGCGACGAGGTTGAAGCAGGACAAGACAGACAATGTTAATCTGAAGTGGGACCCTAATAGCATCTGCAATAGATGATGTAAAATACATCACCAAAAAGTGTTAGATGTAAAACGCATCAGCCATGCCACGGCCGCTCCGACAGATGTTGTAAGTACTGTTCACTCTTAACTTAACTGAAGAAAATGAACTTTACAGTCGAAACTGAATTTTACTGTCGAAACTGATTGAACTAGTAACAGAGCATTGCAATAGATGTTTAGGGCGTTCGAGCACTAGTAGAAGAGAAGCAGTGATCTAAATTAGCAGACGCTCGAGCAGGGAACGCACTAGCAGAGAGAAAGTCGTGTAGTAGCACCACGAGCAAGCACAAAAGCAGCAACTCCTGTAGCTGCCGGAGGTCGTGCAGCAGCAGCAGAGCGCAAGCGAGAGCAAGAGCAGAGCAGCAGCACGAACGAAAGCAAGAGCAGTGCAGCAGCGCGACCGACAGCAAGAACAGAGCCGCAACGCGAGCAAGAGCCGGAGTAGCTGCAGCTAGTGCCGTTGTGGAAGTCACCGCCGAGGAAGCAACGACATGGGGGAGAGACATCATGGATGATGTGGCCGGTGACGGCACCGTCGATGGAGACCTGACATGTCTGCTTGGTATCGAGCACCAGCAGCCCCATGAGATCGAATAATAAAATGTGGTGGTGAGTGCAGAACCTCCTTGGTGGCGCCGAGTTGGCCTCGGCTTCATCGGAGGAATTGGTGAGGGTGTTGCGGTTCCGGTGGGGCAGGTCAAGACGATGCTATGGGGATTGAGGTGGCGCGATAGACGAGGCGAACGTCGGGGCAACTCCTTGGAGGTGGAGGATGGGGCGGCTGATCCGGCGGGACGATGAGATCGATAACGGATCCTCATCCGGTATGGTGGATGAGGGACGGCGAGCTGTTGCGGTGGACAACGTAGTCGGGGAAGAGTCTCCGACTGGGCAGCGGTCGGGAGGCCGATGGAGGAGCGTGGGGTTTCATGGGTTTTGGAGGCCTCGGTGTATGAATGGGGGAGGGGGCGAAGGGGGAGGGGGGAGCCAAGCTTAGGGACGCGCTTGTCCAAAATGTAGGGTAAGTTACTAGCGTACCCCCACCTATTTTGACACCATGACGTGGAGCTTCATTTCTGGCTGAGGGGTAGGAGGATTTCGCGTGTCTAGGCTGAGGGACTGATTTTGGATGAGGAGGGAGTTCTCGTGCGCGTCCAAATTTCGGGATAACAAGACGCGGCGCGGTTTGAAGAGGCGGGAGTTTCAAAGTAGGTGAGACAAAAGATACTCAAGTGTGAAAATTTTGGGATAACAAGGTGCGGATTCCTTCTTCGGTAGAACAAACTTAACGTGTAAAAAAACAATTCATACAAGACACAAGAGAGTCATGTCCCCTTTTACTATATTGCTATAGATGCCATTGAAAAAACTACAAGAAAAATGTAAAAAATATCGGAGAACAAGATTACCCTGCACAGTACCAAATCGATTCGCACTTCCCTCAGCAACAACAAAAAACAAATCAATTCCCACAAAAGAAAGAGTAATGTCCCTTTTTATATGATTAAAAATGCCAGCATCTCGAATTTCAATTATTGAATCCACGTTATGTTGAATTTGAATATATCGTTAGGTGACCTTGCGGTTTATAATTGATGTAGTCGTACATTTTGATCTTCCATCATATATGAACATTTTACTCCACCATGTGAACATATATATTGTCGTCTACCATATGGACTATATTTGAATCATTTTTCCTTATTTGAATACGGTTGTTGTCAAGTTATACAATAATTTAAATATTATCTTGATAACAAAAAACATGTATATAGCAGTAATCATATTTCACTATGAACTACATGTACCATACGCTCTCCAATTCAAATATTTGTATCCATTTTATGTTGAATTCAAATCATAGTACATTATTGGTCTAGGTAGCGAGATGTTCGGGATAATCTAAACCCTGTTTTCATATGTACAATTTTTGTTTGAATTGGGACAAGTTCTGGTATAAGCTTCTTGCAAAACCGGAGATTCTCTCAACAAGCCTCGTGGTTCCGAGAGGGAACGTGTCACCTTTGTGTGCGAAACGATATACGCTGCCTCCCCCCTGATTTTCTTTACAGAGGCAACACAGAACTATATGAGTGCCCTGTTAAATTTTGGAATTATTTTGGGTTCATTTGACCTTTTTAAACATTAATTGAGTTTCTGGACTTTTAATGTGCATAATCTAAATATGAATTGCATGCACATGCTCCGGTGCAACAAAGTGGGTTGAAAAATCACATGTGTGTCCTTGGTTGAATTTCTAGGTCCCATGGAAGAAATGAGAATGAAATTCAAACATTTGGGCGTCATGACTCGGCCGAGAACATCGAGAAACTTAGATTTTAAATTCATGTAAATCCAAAACTCGCCTAGAAATCATGAAACTTGGCATGGTGTCATGTCATGGCACTAACATGTTATGGTAAAAAATTGGGCCGATTTGGAAGCTCGTGGTTCTAAGAGGGAACGTGCCACCTTTGAGTGTGAAACGATATACGCTGCCCCCCCTGAGTTTCTTAACAAAGGCAACATAGAACTACATGAGTGCCCTGTTAAATTTTGGAATTATTCCGGGTTCGTTTGTCATTTTTATATATTAATTGAGTTTCTGGTCATTTAATGTGCATAAGTCAAATTTGAACTACAAGCACATGCTCTCGTGCACCAAAGTTGGTTGAAAAATCACATTTGTGTCCTCGGGTGAATTTATAGGTCCCATGCAAGAAATGAGAATAAAATTAAAACATCTGGGCATCGTGGCTCGGCCAAGAACATTGAGAAACTTGGTTTTAAAATTCTTGTAAATCCAAAACACGTCTAAAAATCATGAAACTTGGCATGAGTGTCATGTCATGGTACTACCATGCTATGGTAAAAAAAATTGGCCGAATAGGAACAGATTTTGGTATAAGCTTCATGCAAACCGAAGTTTCTCTCAAGAAGGCCCGTGGTTCTGAGAGGGAACGTGCCACCTTTGAGTGCGAAACGATATAAGTTGTCTCCCTTGAGTTTATTTACAAAGGCAACACAGAACTACATGAGTGCCCTGTTAAATTTTGGAATTATTCCGGCTTCGTTTGGCCTTATTTACACATTAATTGAGTTTTTGGTCATTTAATGTGTATAATTCAAATTTGAACTACAAGCACATACTCCCGTGCACTAAAGTTGGTCAAAAAATCAGATTTGTGTCCTCAGGTGAATTTCTAGGTCCCATGCAAAAAATGAGAATAAAATTCAACATCTGGGCATCGTGGTTCGGTCGAGAACATTGAGAAACTTGGTTTTAAAATCATGAAACTTGGCATGGTGTCATGTCATGGTAGTACCATGCCGTGGTAAAAAAAAATTGGCCAAATAGGAACAAATTTTGGTATAATCTTCTTGCAAATCGGAGCTTGTCTCAAGAAGGCTCGTGGTTCTGGGAGGGAACGTGTCACCTTTGTGTGCATAATTCAAATTTGAAATACAAGCACATGTTCCAGTGCACCAAAGTTGGTTGAAAAATCACATGTGTGTCCTCGGGTAAATTTCTAGGTTCCATGCAAGAAATGGGAATGAAATTCAAAATTCTGGGCGTCGTGGCTGGGTTGGAAACATTGAGAAACTTAGTTTTTTAATTCCTGTAAATCCAAAACACGCATGAAAATAATGAAACTTGGCTTGGTGCCATGACATGGCACCAACATGCTATGGTAATTTTGCAGTCCGATTTGTGAAGGCGCACACATTAACAATCAACAAAGTCATTTTGGAACAAGTGCTGTCACGTTACAATCGAAAACACAAGTATTATTGAAACCGTGGGCGTTCTACTTACTAGTACCATTTACGTGCCGCCACGCGTCCCCATTATTTATTAGCTAGGAGGCGCCGTGCAGGGTAGCTATTTGAGTACGAGAGGCGTGCGATCAGACCCCTGCGCGTGCTTATCGGGAGGAGAGCCCTTTCACCTCCATCTGCCGTCCACCTCTCTCCCAAGGTCTCCATTAATGGCGCTCGAGACTCTATTTAATGGCGTGGCTATGTCTCACTCGACTGAGATTTAAGAGAAAAAAAAGAAAATCTGAAAGCACGGATCTTGATGTAAGATCCGACGGACCTATATACCATCTACTGCGACTTATAGCAAGACTGATGAATATATAAGGACGATTAATTGTCTTACATAATTAGAAAGATAATTAAAAAAGCCACATGCGGCTACACCCGAAATACACAAGGGCAAAAGAAGAAGGAAGACAAGGATCTGGCTCGCTGATCTCTACTTTCTTGATGCGTTGCTACAGGCCGCGGGAACTAGTCTCCGCGGCAAGCGGCGATGAGCTCTTTCGTGTCCTCAAGACGCTGCTTGAGAACATCCGCAGATTCCTCCACCAGCCTTTGGCGCTCATTGCAGAGCATGTCATTCTCGTCCATAAGTTTCTTGACAATGACGCCGGTCCTCTTCAACAAGGCACTGGTCTCCTCCTACTGGTCTGCACTTCGGACGATTTTCGCCCTCAGCAGGTCGCGCTCGGCCCGGTGCCTCCCATTGCCCTCCCTTAGTTGTGAGATGACGCTGGTAGCCTGTTCAGATGAGGCTTTCTTGTCGTCCTACAACCTCGCCCAGCCGGACATCCGATCCATCTGGCAATGGACGATCGCATGCATGCGCCTGTAACAGTCGTCGTCTTCCCGCGAGAAATTTTCCCAGGCCACCACGGCATGGCGGGACATCTCTGCTGCATTCACGGCGCAACGGGACATCTCTGCTGCTTCCGCGGCACGGCCAGACCAGTCTGCTGCATCGACGGTGCGGCGGGACCTCTGTGCTGCTACTTCCGCGCGGCGGGACATGTCGGCTGCTCTCGCAGCGAGGCGGGACATCTCTCATGCTTCCGCTTCCATGCTCGCCTCTCCCTGGTGGCAATCTCTTGACCCAGAACTCACGCTGGCCATGGCAGACGCAAGGGAAGGATGTTGAATGACTTGTTTGTTTTTGTGGATGAGGAGTTGAGGAGGAATGTGCAGTCATCTTGTCATACTAGTATTTATAACCGAGTACTAATACGCTCCTAAGTGGGCAACCGTTTAGGTTGTGATCGGTGTGAACAGTTTTGCAATTCAATATAGCGTGGTAGTAATACGCTCCTAAGTGGGAAACCGTTTAGGTTGTGATTGGTGTGAACAGGTTTGCAATTCAATATAGCGTGGAGTAATTTGGAATGTGACGAGACGCAAGCTCAAAATTTATTGACGGTTCTAGTTTCGAAGTGCGGCACTATTCCCGGATGGAGTAGTTCTTTTTCTACTCCCTCCTTTCCGGTTTATAGGGCTTATCTCAAAATCTTAGTTTTTCCATTTTATAAGGCTCAATTTGGTTGTTCCCCATCACATGTTCAGACTCCAAGGTGCATTAAATCATTACATGCAAGTATTAAGAGAAAATTGACCAATGCATGTACTTTATGCATGCATGCATTGCAATTAATGCATTGATAAACATAATTTTTTGAGAAAAACAAGAGCATTAATTAGGTGCTTTTGCAAACTACAAAAAATATTCCACCGCTCACCATCTTGGTTGGTGAGATTTTTGAATTAAGCCCTATAAACCGGAAAGGAGGGAGTACTGCTGTGTACGTGCAATAACTAGCACCGTCGTATACATATCTTACGGTTAATGGAGCGTTCGACAGGTATAGCCGCGTGGCAAGCTCTAGGCTAGTCTTTTTTCAGATGCATTAAACCTATCTCTCGGGACTTCTCGCATGCACCATTGTGCCACCCACAAAAACTTGTACTCTGGGTTTAGTACGTTATACAGGAAGAGAAGAGGTGCACACACGCACTCATCCTCTCACACACGCGTCTGTTTTTTCTCGAAAAGGAGGATGATGACCCTCGGCCTCTGCATCTGGGAGTCACACACGCATCTGTAGCTACAAATTGTGGTGTTCTCAACCATCCGATTGGCTCTATCATGGATGTACCTATATACTAAGACATGAATAGATACATCTATATTTTGACAAATGGAAGGCATGTATTGTGGAACGGAGGGAGTACTTGTCATCAAAATGGATAAAAAGGGACGTATCTAGAACTAAAATACGTCTACATACATCTCCTTTTATCCACTTTGATGACAAGTAGTACTTCTTACCCAAAGGAACTTTATATCCAACAGACACAAAATATCCGTTCGATTGTTGGAAATTACTGATCTGATGTCGAAGTAATTGCTGCATCGCCACCAAAACCCACCATTTCTTAAGCTAAAGTAGACCGAGGTAATCCCTATATTAGCATATTACTAAGATAAACAGAAGGCACTGTAGAAACATTTAGGACGTGAGCTTGTCAATTTGAATGTGGAGGGACACCAACTTAGCCCAGCCAGCAGCTTGGGCGGAACTATGAAGAAGGTCAGCTCCTGCACGTAGACGTCGCCCGGATCCTTGCTGCTTGTCACCTCCATTTCCACCTTGACGTCGTCGGTCGTGCCTTTGGGCTCCCCCGGCGGGCCGTTCGCCCACAGCTTGTCCACGTAGTGCGGCAGTGGGGATGCCCCCGCTCTGATGGAGACGACTGACACGGCGATAGGCGCGCTAATGTCGAGCACGCCGCCGACCAAGAAAAATGCGCGGCCGTCCTCCTCCGTGAACAGCAAGAGCCGTGGCTCCGACAGTGGCACTTGCAGCTGGAGTACCTTGCCGTACTGGATCCTGTGCACGGGCATGGGATGCGCGGTGCTGATGTGGTGGTAGAGCACCAGCGGCGGGCCTTCGTAGCCACAGACGGGCACAGGGCATTTGCAGGGCGTGAGCGGACACACACTCTGGTGATCGGCGAGCTTGTGGTAAGTGACGTAGAGCCCACAGCCTTCATGCGGGCACTCCACCCTCACCGACGAAAGGACGGAGTCCACCGCCGTGTTCCGCACGTTGAAGCCACCGCCACGCTCGCACTTCTGGTACTGCCGCTGGTTCCCGGGGTGCTCGATGCGGCAGTCCGCCTAGGCCAGGTGCCCTCCCTTGCGCTGCAGAAATCAATCGAACAACACATCAATCAAGAAACCTGCACCTTGCTCAATCAGCCGAACGGACGAGGTGTATTCGAACCTCATACACTAGAGGCGTCAAGGGGCGGAGGCACACGGGGCAGTGGAGCACGGTGAGGTCCATCGAGACCTTAGAGAGCTCCATCGTCGGGTCCTGTTCGGTCTGCATGATCTCGCCTCCTCGTGCACAACCATCTCTCGACTTGGGCTGGGGCATTACAAAGCTTTACCGTCACATATTTTATACTACTTCAAGGTGCATTAAATCAACACATGCAAGTATCAAAAGGAGAGTCATGGCATGCATGAATGCGTTGTAATTAATGCATCGGTGAACGCAAATTATTGAAATATATCGAGTGCAGTGCTTTGATGTGTTGCGTCAACTCGTACACCAACGGGAAGTTTGATTATCCTCTCCCTCGCAGACTTAACTGCACCTGCCTTTGGCTGTATGACAGGTTGGCCACACACCTGTCGGGCCCACCTATCATACACGCAAAGGCAGGAGCGTCCCTCCCTCGCCCATGAGCGTGGTGGCTGGCAAGACTAGGAGAAGCTTTCGCTACACGCTCTCCCTCCCACACGCGGTGGACATGCAGCAGTACAATCGGTGTCAGATGGCCAGAAGCTTACTGTAGTACTCCTCCAGTGCAGTAGTACTCCATCATTGTTTGACTTCCCGAAGAGGCGAAGAGCCAAGCGCAGCCCGGATGCTCGTGTGGCAGTTTCATGTGTAGAGTAGTCTAGGATAGCGTGTATCGTGCTTGTAAGCTTAAAATCATTGGGGTCGGCTCCATGCTATGTGGCCGTCTCAAAGTTTTTCAAAATAAAATAAAATAGTCTTCTGGCCCTAGCTGTCACCGTGGTGATTGTAGTTTGCACGCTCATCTGGTCAAGATAGGAATATATATTTTAATTTGTTTTTTTTCGAAAAGGGGGGACTCCCCGGCCTCTGCATCAGAACGATGCATACGGCCACATATATTTTAATTTGTGGTGGGTAAATGTTAGAGGTTGCTGCAAATATATTGTACACTGCGGGTCTTTCAGCCAAGTTTAGAGGCAAGCATGTGGGGCCAGTGCTATGATGTGTCGCGTCAACTCGTACAATGAGGAGAAGCTTGATTTTACTACTACACGCCTTCTCCCTCGCCCATGCGCGCGGTTGCTCACATATGAGGATAGGCTTTTGCTTAGTAGTGCTCGTGGTGGACGGACATGTAGCAGTGGGTTCGACACTATAGAAGCAGTAGTAGTAACATCATTGTTCGTCTTCTCGAAGAGGCGAAGAGCCAAGCGCAAACCGAACGTTGCAGTTGCGAACAGTGGAGCACGCATATAGCCAGGCTCTTGCATGAGACAAAATTGCTATGTGAGCCCACTGTTGTACTAGTACATACAACTACTTGCTAGTATAGCCCTGTAAACCAGAAAGGAGTATTTGCCCTTCTAGAGATTTCAACAAGTGATTAGACTACACCGAGACAGAGTACATATGGAGCAAAATGAGTGAATCTGCACCGTAAATAAATACGTACTAGTTCTATCGTTTTCCTCTCCGAGGTGCACAATATTGAGTATACTGACTAGTCTCTTTTTGACATGCATTTACGTTTTTTTGACACGGTATAGACGCAAGCGCTCATATACACGCGCATACACTCACCCCTATGAGCGCACACACGCACGACACTATCATCTTGAAAATTACGAAGTCACCATAGGCACCTCGTCGTAGAAGGGTCCATAGGTGCTTGAATGCCAAGGACGGAGAGGGTTAGCGGTTCCCGAGACGTTGAACGGTCAATGATACATCCTCAATTACATGCAGAGGGAATTAATTGGAGAAGCAGAATAGAGCCAGCATGATGTGAATGCAACAGAGTTTGGACTCTCATATAATAAAGGCGCCCCACCACTCCAATCCATCTACTCCCAAGTCTCTGTGCAACACTTCTCACTCCAATCCAAGACCAAGTGACCAGAAGCCACAAGCACCTATGGAGGCAATGGACGCGAGCGGCAGTCGGCTGTGCCAAATCATCCAAGGTGCCGACTTGCGGCCCCGCACCGTGCAGCGTTTCTAGACGGTGCTGGCGACCGCCGGCATCATAGCCCTCGCCGACACCGGCTTCTCCTCTCGCATGGACGACATGATGGTCAACTCCATCCGCAAGTTCACCGCCATCAAGAAGCGCGCGGATGACCTTGCCGTACTGCTCCAGCCCGCATGCCCAGGCTCCTCATTGCCTGCCACCCTCATCGGCCTCCATGGTGACGAACTCTTTCAAGCCTTGGTGGCCCTGCAGATGCCGGAGGTTGCGACGATGAATGTGCACCTCAAGGCTACACTCACCGCGTAGCGCCTCGCCATGCAAGAAACCGTCGACGTGCACATCCACGTCTACGAGGAAACCATCTACATATGCCACTACAAGGCAAGCGAGGACAGAAGGACGTTGGCCTTCTTCCAGCGGTTGGAATCTTTGGACGCCATTGTTCAGAAGCACATTTACCTGGCCACGAAAGCCGCTGCTAAGGCGCCATTTGGTGGGCCGGCGCCCTGAGTCGATGAGGTGGACGTCGTCGATGGATGCATCTCTTCTTCTTGCCTCCTGTAACCAGCACTGCATCGCCTCGTGGACTTAATGTTTTATTAGTATAGTACTCCCTCTGTTCCCAAATATAAGTCTTTCTTAAGATTCCAGCAAGTGACTACTACATACGGAGCAAAATGAGTGAATCTACACTCTAAACTATGTCTACATACATCTGTATGCTGTATTCCATTTGAAATAGTATCTAAAAAGGCTTATATTTAGGAACGGAGGGAGTATATGGCATTTTTATTCCAGTCATGACATTTTCACTGTGAGGTGGGGCCGTAGTTGAGCAAACCCACCCCGCCCACCGGGCGTCGGCCGAGTTTAGAATTAGAAGAGAGAAACGAGGGAGGAGAGCTAGCTGTAGCATGGACACTGTTGTCAGATGGGACTTGTGTTTATAGAATTGGAGTACTGAGCACTCGTGCCTCTTTTTTTTGAGGGAAAAATTAGTCGTATGTCTAGTACCACTAGTTGGGTGCGTGCAACCTATAGCTATCATCACTTTAGGTCTCCTTTTCGAACCGCAGCTATGCCTTCATAGTACATATTTTTTCACGCATTTATCCTCCTATATGTACTCCTAGGCTATTTCCACGTGCTCTCATTCGCCGACATGTGGGACATAGATCATCTGGGTCGTAGTGCATGCACGACTCGGAGCATATGCTGGGGTACTTTACATTTCAGACCTCACGAATTATATGCATACTCCCCGCAGAAGAATAAATAAATGAATGAATTACTACACAAAACCGGATTATTTTCGTAGAAACCAGAGCACGTTCATTAAATGTTGGACATAACACGTTTATAAAAAATGACCGGACCTAAACCAGTCTAAGGGCCTCTTTGATTTTTCCCGCAAAAAAGGGCCTCTTTGATTTGCAGGATACTGAAAGCACAGGAATGGGGAAAGTATGATGGCGATGAACCGAGACAAGGAGAACTCTAACTCAGTTAGAGGTTAGAGTTAGATTCTAACCCTGAACTAACTCTAAACCAAAGAGGTGTATGGATGGCAGGGTTAGATTGACAATAAATGCTCTTTCTCAATTATTTGACTACTTTGGACCCTATTTCCTGCCGGATTTGGTGTGGCCGGATCTTCTATGGCCTCCTCCCACTCACAATTGACATAAACGAACCATCTATACAAATCAAGCATGCAAAACATGATAATTTTTACTTTGTCCATACAAATGAGATATCCCACTTAAACATACAAGTCGTCAATCAAGCTTCACGAAATAAAAAAACACTTCATGAAACAAAGCATGAGCTAACTCATCAGGAAGTCATTCACGACAGGGAGGGAGCCCAGAGCCCCTCATGCACCGAGGGAGGTGCTCGCCATTGTCGCTCTGGAGGAAGGCTCTGTAGAGCCCAAGCCCTGGGAACCCCTCCGACGCTGGCCCTTGCGAGTTGAGGTCGGCACCAGCATGGGTAGTAGGGCTGCTTGCCGCCGACTGGGAACTTAATCTTTGGGCCTCTATAAATAATGCAAGCCTGTAACTAAAATACCTAGAAAGGTGAACTGAATCTTTGGGCCTCTAGAAATAATGCAAGCCTGAAACTAAAATACCTAGAAAGGTGAACTTAATCTTTGGGCCTCTAGAAATAATGCAAGCCTGAAATTGAAATTGTCGGATATCGGGTTCCGGCAAAACCCTTAAGGTTCGAACTCTGGGGTGCGCACGAAGATCTTCCCCCTACCGATTCACGTTCCAACGCCTCGCTGAGAATCTAAGCTAAATGATGAACAACACAAGGGACACAAGATTTATACTGGTTCGGGCCACCGTTGTGTTGTAATACCCTACTCCAGTGTGTGGTGTGGTGGATTGCCTCAGGGGCTGATGATGAACAGTACAAGGGAGGAACAGCCTCGCGAGAGGTGTTCTTTGGTGGTGGTTTTGCTTGAGAAGGATTCGATCCGTTCTCGATGGCTCTCCATCAGATTCCTTCTACTGTGGTGGCTAGCCCTATTTATAGAGGCCCTGGTCCTCTTCCCAAATATTGAGCAGGAAGGGCGCCAACAACAGCCATTTCGAAGGGGAACATCTAGTACAAGTTATCCTGACTAAAGGTGGTCTTCGACTGCTAAAGCACTGGCGATGACGTCGTCTTGGGCTCCACGGTGACCTCCATCTTGTCGCTCTGCTGGTCTAGGTCTCGTTGCACCGAAATGGTAACCTTTGCTTGATGCCTCGGTACTCCGTGCCTGTGCTTGCCCCCTTTGCACCAAAGAGGAAACAAGGACACTACACAGGCCGGCGCCCGCCTGGCGCCCGCCTGGTCTCGATCGTCATGGCTTGCGTCATGAGTACCTCACGAGGTACCCTTGCCTTGATCTCTCCGCCTCCTCGTGAGCCTTCCTGGTGAGGCAGTTCCTGAGGAAGCCTTTCGTCGTCAGCCCCACGAGGCTTGGCCCCTCGCGAGGGTCTTGAGCTTGAGTTGATGAAGATGGGCCGTACTGGGCCACCACTTGAGCCACACCACAGGCCACAGATAGGCAATTCTGGGGACCCCCATTCCCAGAACACCGACAGTAGCCCCCGGGCGCAAGGCGCGCTCAGACTTGGCTTAGCAGAGAAGCGAAAGGGCAAGTACAGAGCACCGCGGGCCTCAATAGCCTGCGGCCTTTGGTGCCGCGTGGTGGTTGATTGGACGTGGGCGTCTCCGCTTCCCCACGCTCCCCCATTATGCGCCTATCTAGGTGGCCACTAAACTGTACATAGTTATTCTCTCCTTGCTGCCCGCGTGCTTCCTGTTCCTCTTTCTTCCTTGAGCCTCTGCTTCTGCCTCCAATCCATCTTGACTTCTCCCCCTTCCCATTGCCACGGCGCCAACGAAAAAGGAAAAGGGAAAGAAGCCCGCGCCTTTGCCCCGCTCACATCTGGCAGCTGCGCCCGCCATCGACCAGTCGCTCACACTCAATGTGGAAGCCTTGGACAATGTCCACTCCACCCTCGCCTCCAGCTTCAACGAGTGTGGGAGGACGACGGCCTGGCCCGCGTCCCACGCCTCCTTCGACAGGATCATCATGGAGGTCCGATTCTTCGCTGATGCCCTGTGGGCGGGCCAGGTTCCACCCTTCTCTGCTTTCTTCAATGCGGCGCTTTCCCACTGCCAGATCCATATGATGCATCTCGGTCCCCAATCCGTTACTCTTCTTGCTGTCTTCGCCTTCGTCTACGAGGCCATGGTGGGCATCCCCCCTTCCGTTGCTCTTCTGCACCACTTCTTCTCTCTGCGCCTGACTGACCCATCTCAATGCTCGGGGTGTGTGAGCTTCCATGCCGTGCTGGAGATGGCCGCCTCGGGGATCGATTTTGGTCTTCCATCTTCTGATAGCGGGTTCCGGGAGCGGTGGCTGTATGTGGACGTTGGGGTGCCCAGCCCTCTACTTGTGCATCCGACATTGCCTGCTATTCCCAATCCAGGCCGGGGTCACGAGAAGCTCACGAGCCCCCAGCTTGCTTTTGTCTGGTGTCGCTTCGAGAGGTTGAGGACGCTTGGCGTGATGGTGCCCCAGGTGGTGAAGGAGTTCCTCCAGTGTCGCGTCGCTCCTCTCCAGCGCCACTCCCATTCGATGTGGACCTTCGCTGGGCATCAAGACCGCATGAGGCTCCAGGAGGGGGATCTTGCGCCTGAAATGCTGAGGAAGGTGCTGAGAGTCTTGACTAGCGACCCCTCTCCGGGCAGTGTCCGGCATGGGGGCGCTCTCTTGTATCTCTGCTCAGGCAGGGCCGAGTTCGTGAGGCAGATGCCCCGCTTCGACGAGTGGGGACTGCGCCCAACTAGCCTCATGGGGCCCCGTGAGAATCCAGTTGCCGCGGCTCCTCCCCCCGTCGCCCATGCCGATCCTGCCTCAGGAGGTGGTGCAGGGAGGCAAGCATCGCCAGGAGCTGGGTGGTTTGATGTCGAGGCACCGATGTCGTGCGGGGCCCTCGAGGCGTCAACCTCCGGAGCTTGTGCAACTCATCCCGAGGTGGTAGCTGATGAGGAGACGCGGCCTGCGGCTGCTGAGGCCGATATTCCCGATGCCTCGGCAGGCCACCAAGAGGTGGTACCTGATCATTCCTCCCAGCCTGGCGCCCTTGATGCAAGTCACCTTGACGTTTCTTCGTCCATGCCGCGCGCTGGCCCTCACGTCGAGAGCTTGGGCCGGTTCTGCATTGACTTCGACGCCCTCCGCAAGAGGAAGGAGGCTTCGGGTGGCAATGATTGCCCCTGCCGCCCGTTGAAGCACATGAAGTACTTCGCCATGGACGAGTAAGTTCCTCCTTCTTGTAACTTCTGGTTTACTGTTCCCTTTGCTGACTGTGGTCCTTCAGGATCCCTCCTGCCAAGCCTGCGGAGCCGGTCAAGGAGCCGCCTCCTCAGGCTTCATCTTCATCGCCAACCTTGAGCGTCCCGAGCTTGTGCATCATCCTTGACACGAGTTCGGCCGGAGAGGTAGGCCGACCCGAGGTGCGCCTCGAGCCCGTGCGCGCGCGGCCCTTCCTTCGCGAGCTTTCCCGAGGCACGACCAGCTTGCCCCGTGCTCCTCCCCTGATCATGGATGGCGCGTGGTTGAAGTCGATCTTCGCCTCCTCTTCAAGGGATGGATCAGCGCCAGGCTGGGTCCCGTGCGGGGCCCACCCGGCGGTTATGGGGGCGCCAGCCCCCAGCCCCCTGCCGAGAGGGGGTGAGCCACTTTAGGGCCCTCCGCTGATGCCGACAGCGGAGGACTATGCTGACGACATGCTCAGGCGTGCGCGGGAGCGCAACACCGTTCGCCGAGAGTTTTTGCAGAAGGCGACAGATGCGGCGAGCCAGCTTGTTGTAGAGCTTGCGGGCGAGGATGCGCGTCTTGAAGCTGAAGGCCTGCGGCTAGCTGAGGAATGGCGCAGGCTGAAGGTGGCAGTCGGTCTCGCGTGCCACCAACATGATCTTGACAATGCGAAGGCCGAAGCATCTCTGGTGGCCTTGCGGAAGGCCTGCTCCCGAGCCATCGAGGAGGCTCAGGGAGCAGACCGACGACGCGAAGCCGCCGAGGAGTGCACATGGGAGCTCCAAGCCCGGTGTAATTCCCTGGAGTAGCAAGTGGAGCTGCACCAAGCTGCCCTTGCATCGCTGAAAGGGGCGCCCGTCGAAGAGGAGGAGCTCCAGAAGCGTGAGGAAGCGCTGACACTGGAGGCTGCTGAGCCCAACCTCGATCTTGAACGGTTGGAGACGAGGGAGCGCCAGGTTACCCAGGCGGAGGACGACGTTGGCGCGCGAGAGGTCCTAATCCAAGAAGAGATCGATCGCCGCGTGGCGGACGTTCGCGCGGGTCTTGAGCGCGAGTATGAAGAGAGGTTGGAGCCGATCGAGGCCGAAGCCGCGGGCAGGACTGCTGCTCTCAGGACCAAGCTGACTGAAGCAACGCAACATGCTGAGGCCACCGCTACCGCCTTAGGCATGGCGCAGGCTGAGCTAGCCTCCTCCCACGCCGAGCTGCTTCTCCTCCAACGGATGGTTGATGATGCTGAGGCCGTCGCACGGCGGAATGAAGATGAGATCCACTAGCGGCAGACTTTGGAGCACATGCATGGTCCCATGCTCCGAACACTTAGGGAAAGGGCCAACGCAGCCTTGGGCAACATCTGTGAAGCGGCCACTAAGGAGCCTCACATGACCAACTACGCCGACAATCTCTAGTTCTTCACTGATGTAGTGACGCATCTGGAGAATCGCTCTGAGAGGGCTCGCCATCTTGTCGAGGAACGGAGCCGCGGCCTGCTCGCACATGCATTCTCCCGTGTCTTCAGCCATCTTCAGAACATCGACCCTGTCTTTGACTTTGACGCCGCCAAAGCCCCGATGCCCGGGGCCATCCGAGGCGACCTAGCGCGATGGGTGGAGGACAACGTGGATGCACTTGTTCGAGCCTTCACCTCTGATGATGACGGGGTAGTTGTCGCTGCTGATGAAGGCGACATGGTGAACGGTGGTGAAGATGGTGCCAATGACGGCGAGGGTGAGGCCAGCGACAGCGACAGTGGCGCCAGCGATGCCTCTAGAGGCTACCAAGAGGATGCGGTGAGCGACATGTCCGATTGATCCTACGCCCCCTGCTGTTTACCCTGCGCAGAAAAAGCTCGAGCGTGGCCTTGAAGGTTGTAAGAGCATTTTGGGAGGGGAAGCCCCTCATGTAAAAAGGATTGTTGTCCACGCGTTATTAAGGACGACACCGAATTGGCGCCCATATGATGTAATGGTTTCCACGATGAGTTGGTCGCCGTGATTTTACCTTTATCTTGTCTAGCTTCGAGTAGGCTTGCGGCGACTCTCCGAGGGTCCCTCGGGAGACCCGTTGACCATGTGGCAAGAGCCTGGCGAGAGCGAGCTCCAGCCACAGGATGGCAGGCGCGTGTGCTGGGCTCGGCCCTACTCGCGAGGGGATCGCGAGAGGGAGGCAGCTAGTGCGAATTCCAACTTGAGTAGAAACCAGAACACGAGAAAGCACGCGAACAAGACAAGACACCCCTCCCCGCATACGCAAACACAAATTCAACTTCAACTTAGATCTGAAACAAGAAAGCTTGACCACACAAAAGGAAGCAAAAGCAAAAGGCCGCTGATAACCCACAAGTGTAGGGGATCGCGACAGCTTTCGAGGGTAAAGTATTCAACCCAAATTTATTGATTCGACACAAGGGGAGCCAAAGAATATTATTGAGTATTAGCAGTTGAGTTGTCAATTCAACCACACCTGGATAACTTAATATCTGCAGCAAAGTATTTAGTAGCAAAGTAGTATGATAATAAAGGTAACGGTAGCAAAAGTAATATTTTTGGGTTTTGTAGTGATTGTAACAGTAGCAACGGAAAAGTAAATAAGCAAAGAACAATATGTGAAAAGCTCGTAGGCATTGGATCAGTGATGGATAATTATGTCGGATGCGATTCCTCCTGTAATAGCTATAACATAGGGTGACACAGAACTAGCTCCAATTCATTAATGTAATGTAGGCATGTATTCCGTAAATAGTCATACGTGCTTCTGGAAAAGAACTTGCATGATATCTTTTGTCCTACCCTCCCGTGGCAGCGGGGTCCTAGCGGAAACTAAGGGATATTAAGGCCTCCTTTTAATAGAGAACCAAAACAAAGCATTAACACATAGTGAATACATGAACTCAAACTACGGTCATCACCGAGAAGTATACCGATTATTGTCACTTCGGGGTTGTCGGATCATAACACATGATAGGTGACTATAGACTTGCAAGATAGGATCAAGAACACACATATATTCATGAAAACATAATAGGTTCAGATCTGAAATCATGGCACTCGGGACCTAGTGACAAGCATTAAGCGTAGCAAAGTCATAGCAACATCAATCTCAGAACATAGTGGATACTAGGGATCAAACCCTAACAAAACTAACTTGATTACATGATAAATCTCATCCAACCCATCACCGTCCAGCAAGCCTATGATGGAATTACTCACGCACGGCGGTGAGCATCATGAAATTGGTGATGGAGGATGGTTGATGATGACGACGGCGACGAATCCCCCTCTCTGGAGCCCCGAACGGACTCCAGATCAGCCCTCCCGAGAGAGATTAGGGCTTGGTGGCGGCTCCTGATACGTCTCCAACGTATCTACTTTTCCAAACACTTTTGCCCTTGTTTTGCACTCTAACTTGCATGATTTGAATGAAACTAACCTGGACTGACGCTATTTTCAGCAGAACTGCCATGATGTTGTTTTATGTGTAGAAAGCAAAAGTTCTCGGAATGTCCTGAAAATCCACGGAGGGACTTTTTGGAAAATATAAAAAATACTGGCGAAAGAATCAAGACCAGGGGCCCCACACCCTGTCCATGAGGGTGGGGGCGCGCCCCCTCCCCCTGGGCATGCCCCCCTGTGTTTTGGGCCCGCTGGACCTCCACCGACCTCAACTCCAACTCCATATATTCACATTCGGGGAGAAAAAAATCACAGAGAAAGTTTCATCGCGTTTTACGATACAGAGCCATCGCCAAGCCCTAATCTCTCTCTGGAGGGCTGATCTGGAGTCCGTTCAGGGCTCCGGAGAGGGGGATTCGTCGCTGTTGTCATCATCAACCATCCTCCATCACCAATTTCATGATGCTCACCGCCGTGCGTGAGTAATTCCATCATAGGCTTGCTGGACGGTGATTGGTTGTATGAGATTTACCATGTAATCAAGTTAGTTTTGTTAGGGTTTGATCCCTAATATCCACTATGTTCTGAGATTGATGTTGCTATGACTTTGCTATGCTTAATGCTTGTCACTAGGGCCCTAGTGCCATGATTTCAGATCTGAACCTATTATGTTTTCAAGAATATATGTGTGTTCTTGATCCTATCTTGCAAGTTTATAGTCACCTATTACGTGTTATGATCCCACAACCCCGAAGTGACAATAATCGGAATACTTCTCGGTGATGACCATAGTTTGAGGAGTTCATGTATTCACTATGTGCTAATGCTTTGTTTCGGTTCTCTATTAAAAGGAGGCCTTAATATCCCTTAGTTTCTGTTACGACCCCGCTGCCACAGGAGGGTAGGACAAAAGATGTCATGCAAGTTCTTTTCCATAAGCACGTATGACCATTTATGGAATACATGCCTACATTATATTGATGAACTGGAGCTAGTTCTGTGTCACCCTATGTTATAGCTATTACATGAGGAATCACATCCGGCATAATTATCCATCACTGATCCATTGCCTACGAGCTTTTAAAATATTGAGCTTCGCTTATTTACTTTTCCGTTGCTATTGCTACAATCACTACAAACCCAAAAACATTACTTTTGCTACCCTTACCTTTATTATCATATTACTTTGCTACTAAATACTTTGCTGCAGATACTAAGTTATCCAGGTGTGGTTGAATTGACAACTCAACTGCTAATACTCAAGAATATTCTTTGGCTCCCTTTGTGTCGAATCAATAAATTTGGATTGAATACTTTACCCTCGAAAGCTGTTGCGATCCCCTACACTTGTGGGTTATCAAGACTAATTTCTGGCGCCGTTGCAGGGGAGCATAGCTCTATTCTCTGAGTCACTTGGGATTTATATCTGTTGATCACTATGAAGAACTTGGAAGACGACAGAACCAAGATTTTGCCATCAACTACGAGGGGAGGTAAGGAACTGCCATCTAGCTCTGCTCTAGATTCTCCTTTCGTTATTAGTAAACTTGCGACGCCTAAACCCGCTACTGCTATGAATTCTGATATGTCGCATGTTATTGATGATGCCACTTCTGCTATGCATGATACTTATAGTGAAACTACTTCTGTCCGTGATACTACTTTGCCATTAGGTGAATTTCTTGATGAACAACTTGCTAGAGTTAGGGGGAATGAAATTATTGAAGATGCTATTATTGATGATAGTGATGATGAAAATTCTCCCAATGATTATGAATTGCATGTTGTTCCTGAGGGTTATGTTACGAATGAAGAAGCTGCTAGAGTTATCTTTTCTTGCTATGGTTGATATGATCTTAAAAGGTTATTAGCTAAATGGAAGCAGCAGTCTCTTAATGCTAGAATGAAACTTGACCCTGCTTTTGCTACTTCACCTATCTGTGTTACTGATAAGGATTATGAATTCTTTGTTGATCCTGAAATTATAACTTTAGTTGAATCTGATCCTTTTTATGGCCTTGAATCTGAAACTGTTGTGGCACATCTTACCAAGTTGAAGGGTATAGCCACCCTGTTTACTCATGATGATAAATCTCGCTACTATTATATCCTTAATATATTTCCGTTCTCATTAAAGGGTGATGCTAAGACTTGGTATAATTCTCTTGCTCCTGGTTGTGTGTGTAGTCCCCAGGATATGATTTATTACTTCTCTGCTAAATATTTTCCTACTCATAAGAAACAAGCTGCCTTGCGGGAAATATACAATTTTGTGCAAATCAAAGAAGAGAGTCTCCCACAAGCTTGAGGGAGGCTTCTCCAATTACTTAATGCTTTGCATGATCATCCTCTTAAGAAAAATGAAATACTTGATATCTTTTATAATGGACTAACCGATGCTTCCAAGGATTAGTTGGATAGTTGTGCTGGTTGTGTTTTCAGGGAAAGAACAGTCGACGAAGCTGAATTACTATTGAATAATATGTTGACTAATGAAAATAATTGGACTCTTCCTGAGCCAATTCCTGAGGCAATTCTTGAACCAATTGAGCCAACTCTTGAGCCTATTCCTAAACCCACTCCAAAGAAGAGAGGTGTTTTATTTCTCAGTCCTGAAGATATGCAAGAGGCAAAGAAATCAATGAAAGAAAAAGGTTTTAAGGCTGAAGATTTTAAGAATTTACCACCTATTGAAGAAATACATGGTCTTAATATACCGCCTGTTGAAGAACCACATTGTCTTGATAACCCGACTCAGGTAGTAAAGGTAAATTCTCTCTATAGATATGATAAAGTTGAAATCCCCTCTACTAAATTTCATAGCCCGTGCTTAGATGAATTTCATGACTTTATGGCTAGACAAGAAAATTTTAATGCTTATGTTGGTAGAGAGTTAAAGAATAATGCTTTCGAGATAGGACACGTGAGCGATAATATGGCTAGAGTTAAAGGAGAACTCAAACTCATTAGCAAATATGCTTCTATGGTTGCTACTCAAGGTGAGCAAGTACTTAAAGCTCAAAATGATTTGCTTGATGAATTAAATAATAAAATTGACTTTGCTGTTATAGTGGCTACTAGAACTGGTAGAATGACTCGGGAACCTTTGTATCCTGAAGGCCACCCTAAGAGAATCGAGCATGATTCTCAGAGAAATAATTTAGAGGCACCTAGTTCTTCTAAAAAGAAGAAAAATAAAAACGATAGAACTTTGCATGCTTCTAGTGAACCTACTGTAGACACACCTGAAATCCCAATGATATTTCTATTTCTGATGCTAAAACACAATCAGGTGATGAACATGAACCTAGTGATAATGTTCATGATAATGTTCATGTTGATGCTCAACCTAGCAAAAATAATGATGTAGAGATTGAACCTGCTGTTGATCTTGATAACCCACAATCAAAGAATCAATGTTATGATAAGAGAGATTTTGTTGCTAGGAAGCACGATAGAGAAAGAGAACCATGGGTTCAGAAACCCATGCCATTTCCTCCTAAACCATACAAGACAAAGGATGATGAGGATTTTGAGCGCTTTGCTGAAATGATTAGACCTATTTTCTTACGTATGCGCTCAACTGATATGCTCAAAGTAAATCCTTATGCTAAGTATATGAAGGATATCATCACAAATAAAAGAAAGATACCGGAAGCCGAAATTTCCACCATGCTTGCTAATTACACTTTTAAGGGTGGAATACCAAAGAAACTTGGAGATCCGGGTGTACCAACTATACCATGCTCCATTAAAAGAAATTATGTCAGAACTGCTTTATGTGATCTTGGAGCCGGTGTTAGTGTTATGCCTCTCTCTTTATATCGTAGACTTGAATTGAATAAGTTGACACCTACTGAAATATCTTTGCAAATGGCTGATAAGTCAATTGCTATACCTGTCGGTATTTGTGAGGATGTGCCTGTTGTGGTTGCAAATGTCACTATCTTAACGAACTTTGTCATTCTTGATATTCCCGAGGACAATAGTATGTCGATTATCCTTGGTAGACCTTTTTTGAATACTGCAGGGGCTGTTATTGATTGCAACAAAGGCAATGTCACTTTTCATGTTAATGGTAATGAGCATACGGTACACTTTCCGAGGAAACAATCTCAAGTTCATAGCATCAATTCTATTGGAAAAGTTCCAACTATCATCATTGGAGGTTTTGAATTTCCTCTCCCTACTATCAAGAAAAAGTTTGATATTCTTATTGTTGGGGATTTTCATATCCCCGTTGAGGTAACTTAGTGTTATTCGAAATTTCTCCGGTTCCGTGTTATTCGGAATGAGTTTGTTAACAAGACTTGATCAACCTTGTTAGTGGATTCATTTTGATGATCATGAGATGGATGAAACTAGAAGGCACAACCTTCTGTACCCTCTTTTTACTTTTTGTTATTTAGAATAAATAAATCAAAAATAGTATTATCTGTCTGTTTTCTGAATTATCCGTGCATTAAAAAATAGCCCAAAAATAAAAGTGCTCCAAATGCCCTACAAATTTAGTATGAATTTTTATGGAATATTTGAGGATTTTAGGCACTGAAATAACTGCAGGAGGGGTAAGCACAAGGCCACGAGAGTGGAGGGTGCGCCCACCCCACCTGGGTGCCCTCCTGTCTCGTGGGCCCCTGGTGGCCCCCTCCACTTATGCCAGCACCCACACACTTCATCTTCTACCCAAAAAATCCCCATCCAGCTCAAGCACGAGTTCTAGCTCATTTTGCTGTGATTTTCGATCTCCTTGCTCAAAGCTCCATTCACCAAACTGCTTTGGGAGATTGTTGCTTGGTACGTGACTCCTCCATTGGTCCAATTAGTTTTTGTTCTATTGCTTTATTCATTGCAAATTTTTGTTGCATAGGTGACCATGTTCTTGAGCTTGCATGTTGAATTTATGAGGTCCCAAGCAATTCTAATGCATGATATAGGCTCTAGGCACTTGTAGGAGTAGTTGCTACCAATCTTGTTTAGTTTTATTTACTTTTATTTTGAAGTTACTAAAATTTCAGAAATTTTTCAGAAAAAGAATTATGTCTAGGAGAATGTACCAAGGTGGTTCTTCGGTTAAGAAAGGACCCAGGATTGCTATAAGTGAGCAAGATGTTGAATTACCGAGGGACGCGGATGTACGAGCTTGTGAGTGGCCATCCGACGATTTTATGGTCGAAGCAGGCTTTAAGGAGGAATTTTACGCATATGTGCGTAATGCTGAGCTGGAGGAGTTCTTACAAGATAAGTGTCCTCAGTACTATCAATTGACTGATTCCTTTGTGCTGAGGTTTAAATATAACTGTACACGTAATTCTGCTAGTGTCCTATTTGATATTTATGATACATCTTATACCATGGACTTAGAGGATTTTACAACTTCTTGCAGACTTCCGCAGTGGGGTAATATTAATGATCCTCAAAAATCTTAATTTAGAGATTTCCTTGCTAGTATTACTGTGGGAGAATCTAGGGACATAGCACAAGCTACCATAGGGAGCATTTATTTTCCTGCCATACATTATTTTGCTCTCTTCATTGGTAGACGCATTAACGCTAAAGACGAAGCATGTCATATGTGTGTCCCTGATCTTTGTGTCCTCAAGAGTGCCGTGTTAGGTTATAAAGGTTATAACTTGGGGGCAATAGTTGCACGTAGGTTGCAGAATAATAGTAGAAAGGGAAATTTATTTGGAGGAATTTATGCAACCCATGTGGCTAATTATCTTGGTATAGCTCCACGAGAAGGGGATATGATTATACCTCCTGCTTATTTAGATTATGACGCTATGGTCAATCATCATTTTCTTAGGAGGAATGAATAATTCCTCCAATATCGACTAATCTATGACAGACGCAACGTCGTCCATGTTACTCTTCCTGCTCCTCTCCTTTTTGATTATCAGACAAAAGGAAGATATGTTGTTACCAGGGAAGAAGAAGCTGAACATGAGGGGAGAGCGGAGGCAGCTCGCCAACATGCCGCAGCTCAGGAGGCGGTTGCCGCTGCCTCTCAGTACGACCCCAGCTACAACTACGGATATCAACCAGGCGGTCCTTGGTATTAGACCAACTTAGGCCAAAAGCCTAAGCTTGGGGGAGTACGTATTTCTCACCGACTTTACATTCATGTTCACACACTAGTCATTGGTGATCATACTCTTTCATTGTATTATCCATGTTAGTTTAATTTTCTTTTTCACCTTCTCCTTGTGAGTTTGATAAACCTTAAGAAAAACCAAAAAATAGTTAGTTTAATTCCCATGCTTGTAGTAGAATTACAATGAAAACCCCAAAAGATTTCTAGTTCTTCTTCTTACTTGTTGGGAGCTTTCCCATGTAAATAGTTTTATTTTCTTTTCTTTCCTTTGGGGGTCGAGAGTAGAAGACCATATTGAAAATGTTTAGTGGCTCTCATATGCATGATTGTTTATTTAACTTAGAGCCCATATTACCATGTCTTCTCTCTTAAGTTGAATGCTTGCAGATTCCAGCTTAGTCCAATGCACGTGCACTATTATTATTATACACATCGTTCGGTCGTGCAAGTGAAAGATAATAATGACAATATATGATGGACTTATTGAGATGAGAAAAGCTGGTATGAACTCGACCTCTCTTGTTTTGTAAATATGATGAGTTCATCGTTTCTGATTCAGCTTATTATGAAGTAAACATATTTGCAATGACAGTTAGAGATTATAGTTGCTTGTGCCATGCTTGATTAGCTATGAGTTATAATGGTTTACCTTGCGTGCCAACAGTTATTAGAATGATTATGATGTGGTATGATGGGATGGTATCCTCCTTTGAATGAATTGAGTGACTCGACTTGGCACATGTTCACGCATGTAGTTGAAACAAATCAACATAGCCTTCATGATATTTATGTTCATGGTAGATTATATCCTACTCATTCTTGTACTCGGTGTAAATTAATTTTAATGCATGTTTATGACTGTTGTCGCTCTCTCAGTTGGTCGCTTCCCAGTCTTTTGCTAGCCTTCACCTGTACTAAGCGGGAATACTGCTTGTGCATCCAAACTCCATAAAACCCAAAGTTGTTCCATATGAGTCCACCATACCTTCCTATATGCGGTATTTACCTGCCGTTCCAAGTAAATTTGTATGTGCCAAACTCCAAACCTTCAAATGAAATTCTGTTTTGTATGCTCGAGCAGCTCATGTTTCATCTAGGGCTGCCTATATCTTCCATGCTAGGTGGGTTATTCTCAAGAGGAGTGGACTCCACTCCTCATTCTCGAGAAAGCGCCGGTAACCAGGATGCCCAGTCCCATGATCCAAAAAGATCAAAGCAAATCAAAATAATTAAACAAAACTCCCCCAGGGCTGTTGTTAGTTGGAGGCACTCGTTATTTCGAGCAAGCCATGGATTGATGCTTGTTGGTGGTTGGGGGAGTATAAACCTTTACCATTCTGTTTGGGAACTGCCTATAATACATGTAGTATGGAAGATACAGCCATCTCATAGTTGTTGCGTTGATAGCGAAAGTATGCCGCCCAAAATGTTATTCAATCTCTATTTTAAAATCGAGCTCTGGCACCTCTACAAATCCCTGCTTCCCTCTGCGAAGGGCCTATATATTTACTTTTATGTTGAGTCATTACCCTTCTTATTAAAAAGCACCCGCTAGAGAGCACACTGTCATTTGCATTCATTATTATTGGTTTATATTGGGTATGACTTGACTGGATCTCTTTTACCATGAATTACAATGTTTAGTCAGTCCTTGATCTTTAAAGCTGCTCTGCATTTATGTTTTGCGGTCTCAGAAAGGGCTAGCGAGATACCATTTTGTCATATCATGTTATGATTGTTTTGAGAAAGTGTTGTCATCCGAGTTTTATTATTATGGCTCGCTAGCTGATTATGCTATTGATATGAGTAATTGTGAGACCTAGCTGTTATTGTGAGTATGGTTAGTTCATAATATCTGCTGAAACCTGAATGATGGCTTTGCATGTTTACAACAAGAGCAAACAGAGTTTGTAAAAGTTTTTCTTTATCACTTTCAGTTTATCAATTGAGTTGCTTGAGGACAAGCAAAGGTTTAAGCTTGGGGGAGTTGATACGTCTCCAACGTATCTACTTTTCCAAACACTTTTGCCCTTGTTTTGGACTCTGACATTTGAATGCAACTAACCCGGACTGACGTTTTTAGCAGAACTGCCATGATGTTGTTTTATGTGTAGAAAGCAAAAGTTCTCGGAATGTCCCGAAAATCCACGAAGGGACTTTTTGGAAAATATAAAAAATACTGGCAAACGAATCAAGACCACGGGGCCCACACCCTGTCCACGAGGGTGGGGGCGCGCCCCCTCCCCCTGGGCGCGCCCCCTATCTCGTGGGCCCCCTGTACCTCCACCGACCTCAACTCCAACTCCATATATTCACGTTCGGGGAGAAAAAATCACAGAGAAAGTTTCATTGCGTTTTACGATACGGAGCTGCCGCCAAGCCCTAATCTCCCTCGGGAGGGCTGATCTGCAGTCTGTTCGGGGCTCCGAAGAGAAGGATTCGTTGCTGTCGTCATCATCAACCATCCTCCATCACCAATTCCATGATGCTCACCGCCGTGCGTGAGTAATTCCATCGTAGGCTTGCTGGATGGTGATGGGTTGGATGAGATTTACCAAGTAATCAAGTTAGTTTTGTTAGGGTTTGATCCCTAGTATCCACTATGTTCTGAGATTGATGTTGCTATGACTTTTCTATGCTTAATGCTTGTCACTAGGGCCCGAGTGCCATGATTTCAGATCTGAACCTATTATGTTTTCATGAATATATGTGTGTTCTTGATCCTATCTTGCAAGTCTATAGTCACCTATTATGTGTTATGACCCGACAACCCCGAAGTGACAATAATCGGGATACTTCTCGGTGATGTCCGTAGTTTGAGGAGTTCATGTATTCACTATGTGCTAATGCTTTATTCCGGTTCTCTATTAAAAGGAGGCCTTAATATCCCTTAGTTTCCGTTAGGACCCTGCTGCCACGGGAGGGTAGGACAAAAGATGTCTTGCAAGTTCTTTTCCATAAGCATGTATGACTTTTTACGGAATACATGTCTACATTATATTGATGAACTGGAGCTAGTTCTGTGTCACCCTGTGTTATAGCTATTACATGAGGAATCGCATCCAGCATAATTATCCATCATTGATCCATTGCCTACGAGCTTTTCACATATTGTGCTTCGATTATTTACTTTTCCGTTGCTTTTGCTACAATCACTACAAAACCCAAAAACATTACTTTTGCTACCGTTACCTTTATTATCATATTACTTTGCTACTAAATACCTTGCTACAGATACTAAGTTATCCAGGTGTGGTTGAATTGACAACTGAACTACTAATACTCAAGAATATTCTTTGGCTCCCCTTGTGTCGAATCAATAAATTTGGGTTGAATACTTTACCCTTGAATGCTCTTGCGATCCCCTACACTTGTGGGTTATCATATCCGTGTCGTAAAACGCGATGAAATTTTCTCTCTGATTTTTTTCTCTGTGAGACGAAATATATGGAGTTGGAGTTGAGGTTGGAGGAGCCTCAGGGGGCCCACGAGACAGGGGGCACGCCCAGGGGGGGTGGGCGCGCCCCCCACCCTCGTGGACAGGGTGTGGGCCCCCTGGTCTTGATTCTTTCGCCAGTATTCTTTATATTTTCCAAAAAGTGCCTCCGTGGATTTTCAGGACATTCCGAGAACTTTTGCTTTCTACACATAAAACAACATCATGGCAGTTCTGCTGAAAATAGCATCAGTCCGGGTTAGTTTCATTCAAATCTTGCAAGTTAGAGTCCAAAACAAGGGAAAAAGTGTTTGGAAAAGTAGATACGTTGGAGACGTATCAGCCGCGTCCGGCACCTAGTCTAGTCTTCGACGTCTTCTCACCAGCGCAGAGCTAAGTGCTACCACTGGGCGTGGGGGGGAGCACCCGAGGCCCGAGGGCGGCTCTCCGGAGACTCCGGGGCGTGTACAGCCCCAACTCATTATTACGTGAGAGTGTCACGGGCAGCGAGCTTCATAGGCACTGGCCCTTCTTCACGGATACCGGCCTTGCTTCGTATCACCAGATGAGGGCCCCGCCTTGCGCCACCCTTGACCACCATTGACGGTGACTGGAAACCAGGACGACGCCAATGGGTAAAAGGGGACGCCAGCGGTTCCCCCGACGACCACGGGTCCTCTGCCGGGGGCAGGCCTTGCGGCACCTCCCCGGCAGAGGGCCTATCTTCGAGGAACACCTTGCTCCGCGCACCGTGGGAAGGAGCCTGGCTCCCGGCCCCTGTCCTGCAGCCCCCAGTGCCCTCCTCCTGAGGGGAGGGAGGCAGCAGCACTGGGGTAGCCGTCGGCTGCAGCGACCTAGACTTCCTGCGACCCATGGTTAGCATAAGCTTGCTCCTGAGGAAATAGCGGTACCCGATAACTGCTTCCGCCGGCGCGGTTGGTGAGGCTTCCTTGAGGCTCCTGAAAGGGCTCGGCTTCCGGCGTCTCTTCCTCCCAACCTGGCCCGAGGAACGAGCCGTGTTATTCTTCCATTGCGTACTCCCGATCCACCATGTGGGGCACATAAGCCTCCGGGGTCGCCGCCCCAAAGGCTTCACCGTAGTGCCCCACCCTCCACGCGGTTTGACTTGAAGCACCATCTTGGGGGTGGTAGGGCGGCGGCCCACCCGGGCCGTAGGCAGTGATTCGCATGCCCTCGCTTACTAGGGGCGGTGCTGATGCAACCTGTCGCCCGGCGCTGACGGCCAAGCTGGTGTTGGTGAAGCCTTGAAGTGCGCCTAGGGGCACGCGGGCACGGATGGGCCCGCCGTGTGAGACGCCCGGGGCCTAGGGTGGAAGTTGGATGCAGAATGGAGGTGCCTCTGGAATAGCGGCACCCAGGAGCTCAGCGACGCGCTCCAGCAGCACATCCTGGCCACTTTCCTGTAGCCTGCACCGTAGCAGTTCTCGAGCCACCATGAGTGCGGCCTTCATGTTCGCTTGCTCCCGTTGGGTGTGCAGTGCTGTGGCCGCGACGTGGTTTGAGGACCTTGCTGCTGATCATACCTACCGCGGGATGAGGGCAGGCGGCGCTTGACCACGTCGCCCGCGCCCCGCACCATTTTGCGGAGCGTGGGCTGCCTGAGGCGCGGGGTTGAGGTCATCTTGGGAAGGTGGTGCGGCATGGGCAGGCCATGCCGCGCAGCGGTCGGTGTTGGCCGTCGGGTCGCCGGACATGGAGGCGACGAAGTGATGGAACGCATGATGGCGGAAGGAAGATTCCGGCACACCCCTACCTGGCGCGCCAAATGTCGGATATCGGGTTTCGGCAAAACCCTTAAGGTTCGAACTCTGGGGTGCGCATGAAGATCTTCCACCTACCGATCCACATTCCAATGCCTCGCTGAGAATCTAAGCTAAACGATGAACAACACAAGGGACGCAAGATTTATACTGGATCGGGCCACCGTTGTGGTGTAATACCCTACTCTAGTGTGTGCTGTTGTGGATTGCCTCAGGGGATGATGATGAACAGTACAAGGGAGGAACAGCCTCGCGAGAGGTGTTCTTTGGTGGTGGTTTTGCTTGAGAAGGATTCGATCCGTTCTCGTTGGCTCTACATCAGGTGCCTTCTACTGTGGTGGCTAGCCCTATTTATAGAGTCCCTCGATCTCTTCCCAAATATTGAGCGGGAAGGGCGCCAACAACGGCCATTTTGAAGGGGAACATCTAGTACAAGTTATCCTGACTAAAGGTGGTCTTCGACTGCTAAAGCACTGGAGATGACGCCATCTTGGGCTCCATGGTGACCTTCGTCTTGGCGCTCTGCTGGTCTTGGTCTCGTTGCACCGAAATGGTAACCTTTGCTTGATGCCTCGGTACTTAGAGCCTGTGCTTGCCCCCTTTGCACCAAAGAGGAAACAAGGACACCGCAGGCCAGCGCCCGCCTGGTCTCGATCGTCATGGCTTGCGTCACGAGCACCTCACGAGGTACCCTGCCTTGATCTCTCCGCCTCCTCGCGAGCCTGCCTAGCAAGGCCATTTCTGAGGTAGTCCTGGGTCGTCCGCCCCGCGAGGCTTGGCCCCTCGCGAGGGTCTTGAGTCTTGCGCTGATGAAGATAGGCCACACTGGGCCACCACTTGAGCCACGCTGTAGGCCGCAGGCATGCAGTCTGGGGACCCCCGTTCCCAGAACGCCGACAGTAGTTGGTTTGATTGATTTGCTTGTACATGTGGGTCTGTGTGCATAGCGGTGCCAACTCTCACATTGCTAGAGCGGTGCCAACATCTTTTGATTTGACATCGATGTGTATTATATGGCATAGTTTTGAGAAATATGGCATCGGCCACATAGTGGAAGGCAACAAATGCCCAAGCTCTTCACGTGCTCCTAGGTAAATGAGAGGAAAGAGAAAGAGAGAGAGAGAGAGAGAGTGAAAAAAATATCACTAGCCAGCCAACCCTATCATATGAGCGAATGATATTGGTACCTCTTGATGACACGGCAATCTTATACAGCCCACTGCTCTAATATGTTCTCTTCTTTTGTAGATAAAAAAGACCCAAAGTGGAAAATGTGCTGCACTATAACAATCTCATCAAATGCCTTGATCTCCATCTTACAGAAATTGATTTGATTGACTACCGAGGCAGCACATCTGAGATTAACTTGGCCAGGTTCTTTGTTCTGGAGGCAAGTGTGCTCAAGGTAATGAGGTTCGGTGTTCTCTGGCGCAACAATGAAAATGGCGTGCTGATCACTGCAAACATCTAAGCCTAAATGACAAAGTATCCGAAGAAGCTGAATTTGTTTTTGAAACATCAAGTTGCGAGAGACTCAAAAATTTATTTGCCCATTAGTGAATTGTCAGGGCGATGGATTTTAGTTTGTATGATAATGCTGCGTCCAACTAAAGTAACGAAAGTTCTTATGTAAACTTCCCAGTAATTCCCTCTTCGTAGGTGCAGCATCACTCCTAACATTTGTAATATCAGTTTGAAACTTGTAATATTGCCGTGTCCTATTCCTACATTTTCAAAATCCTGCGAATCATAGAGGTCCTGAGTTGGTGATGATGGTGTGCCTACCATCTTTCACCAATAGCCGTCAGATCGCATACAAAGCAAACTTCTGCAGTTTTGGAAAAAGATGCCCGCACTTGTTCCCTATTTACAAACAACTCCTTGTCTCTCACAATCAGCCTTATCTCCTCCCCACCACATCTAGAGGGCCATGGAAAAATCTGGCACTATGGCCGCTGTCGGCGCCGTCCACCCCCAATCTTGGTGTTCCGTGCAATGCATGGGCATCTTACTCGTACTCCGTATAAGAAAAGAGTAGAGATACTCGTGGCAACGCACGGGAAATTATGTCGAACATGGCTAGTAATAAGCAGGCTAGCTCTACAGCCATGATGATAGTGACTACAGACGGTGAGGCTGACTTTGGTATGCTAAACACGGCACCTACACTCAGGTGTCATTTCCGGTGCAGGGTCTTGTCACTTCATTATGAGGAGCAGCACGTAATAATTTGACCAGCGAGTAGTACAATACTACTACATTGGTAGTACTACTACTAGTATTAGCACCACCGTCTGGATTTAGTAGTACTACCACATCCGTTTGGATTTAGTATTTGACTAGCAATATCTAGTAATGCATGTCACAAAAAATATACTACTCCCTCTGTAAATAAATACATGGAGTATTGTTTTATTCATTTTTGAACATAGTTCCTGATGATATTACACACTCTCCCTTCCGGTAGATGGCTCAAATCTGAAGTCTCGTCAATCAGACTACTGTTGTACTCACCGAGCGGTCAGCTTGGTAAGCTACCAAAAAATTACAATCAAAGACTACTATTGTATTCCCTCAGTATTGGTGCATTAGTCACGTTATGAAAACCAAATAAACCCAAAACTTTTAGGCGCAGTGCATTAACTACCCACCTCGTTCCCTATTTTTTGCCATGAAAAAAGAAATCTCCCGATAGGAGACGTGGGGCGCGTATGCGTTCAATGACTTGAGACTACTTAGCACAACATTTTTTGTTACATGCATTAACATTTTATTAGTTAAATCAAAGGTCGAAACTTGGCGCAGAATGCAAAGGGGACCAATAAACCAGTAAACATCAATGTTCTCTCATTTTGCCCCAACTAGAGGTCCGGTGAGATGACTATACTGCACCGGTATGGAGGGGGACGTGGCTTCATTGACATACTGCACCTGCCTTTTGGTGTATGATAGGTGGCCCAACAGGTGGCTGGCCCACCTATCATACATCCAAAGGCAGGTGCAGTTAAGGCATCGGAGCTCAGTCCCACGGAGGGAGGGCCGAGGAGTAGATGGCCAACACACACGTGAATGCAACACAGTTTGCACTTGTCATACAAAGGCTCCCCACTAGTCCATCTATGAAATCCTACGCACCTACGCACCCTAACCAAGGGCAAGAGTGAGGCCGGAAGGTCGGCGGAGGCCGGAAGGAGAGGGCGGCCGGAGGAGAGAGAGGGCGAGTGGTGCTTGGGCGGGTGGCCCTATGGGGAACAGAGAGGAGTCGTGCAAGAGGGGGGAGCGATCTGGTGCGGGCAGGGGTGATTTTTTTAGTTCTCTTTTAGTGGGCCCGAGGATAACTAACCCAATGAGAACCTCTCCGCTGGGCTAGTTTTTTTAGCTGGGTTAGAGCAAACTAGCTCAAACTAACCCCTCTTGTTTCGATAATTTGAACCTATTTCAACCCAAACTAGCTCTAACTCAGGGATCCAACACAAAGAGGAGTGTTACTATACATGCTACAGTGTTGACCGTAGAACATTGTTTTTTATGGCCATATCACCACATTGTTTTCTACAGCTGGTTCACTGGGCTACCGTGGTTCACACTGCTGGTTGACTGGGCTGCCGTGGTTCGCACTGCTAGTTCACTGGGCTGCCGTGGTTCGCACTCCTCCGACCTGAGTAGTAGTAGTACTAGTATATACCCCATCATTCTTTGCTCCTTCTTACTACTCCGACATGTGGGAGAGCCAGCATCCGGGTCGACGTGTCATGCACCAGATTAGAGTGCGGAACGGAAGGGGGGCATCACCCCAGGTCGGAGCACCAGTAATTCATGACAATAGTGAGTGGTCATATCACAAGTCTTTCCAGTAGTAATGCGCCATCAAATCGCACAGCCCGACCTTTCCAGCAGTATGTTTGAGAATCCTCTACTCGCTCTCCCTCCTCGCCTCTCTGTCAAACCGCCTACCCGAAAACGGCCGCACGTACTGCCCGGGAAAAGCCCCGCCCTCAACTTTTAACTACGTGAAAATAGTCCAAGCTTGTTCGTTCTATATAAATACAGTACTTACTATATGTTTATTCACCCGTGGGGTTGTTCAATGAATGGAGGGGCGGGGAGCACCAGTGAACAATACTAGTACTACTAGTAGTAAGTAGGAGTCGTACAGTAGTCACCTTAAATAGAGAGTTTCTTTTGCCACGTACACAAATTGAAACACTTGTTGTGGAGAGAAAAAAGATAATCACTCCACTATATATGTACGCAGGGGCCTGAGTGCTTGCTTTACTAGGGTTGCTCTCTTCATTCTCTCATCCTCTCCAGATATAAACAAGACAGCAGTAGCGACATTTTCTATCTGCTCACCGCTAGTCACAGATCCGGCCGGATCCCTTCGGCTGGTGTGTGTAGAGGACTAAAAGGTGCATCGCTCACGCGGTCATCTCCGCCGAGGGAGGAAACCCACAGCTGCCGGAGGGGCCCGATGCTCTGCCCGTGCCATTCTCTCCGACACAGCGCCGGCTCGGGAGGTCCTATGACCCTTCTTCTTCCCTGCCGTATTGTCCGCAGATCCAACCTGCCGCCGCTGACATCCCGGTGACCCTCAGGTATAAGTTCTTCGAAAGTGGCCTTGCTCTACTGCCCCAGCTCCCCACGTGTCTGCGTGTGCATCTTTTTCTACTCCCATGAGCTCTTCCAAAGCCACCTAAATTTATAGTATTATTAGAGGTAAAGCTACTTCATGCATTCGAATCTAGGGCTTTGTTCAAACAACGAAGAAAGGGGGGAAAGTTGTAGCATGAATCTAGGACTTGATTCAAAGAGGAAATAATATGGTGAAAGTAGTAGAGACCGGATACCCAACCAGTCTCTTGGTTGAAAAGGGAAATAATGGGAAAACGCAGTACAAACTGGATAAGGAACAGATCTATTATTGGTTGAAAAAAGGATAGAAAGTGGCAGCTGGTGGACAAGTCAACAGAGTATGTCCAGGACTAGATTTGCTGCCATCACATAGTAAAAGGTCTCCAGGATTAGATTTGCCGCCCTCACATAGTAAAAGGTCTCGGGATTAGATTTGTTGCCCTCACATAGTAAAAGGTCTCCAGGATTAGATTTGCTGCCCTCAAATAATAAAAGGTCTCTAGGATTAGATTTGCTGCCCTCACATAGTAAAAGGTCTCCAGGATTAGATTTGCTGCCCTCACATAATACAAGGTCTCCAGGATTAGGTTTGCTACCCTCACATAGCATGAAAAAACTCGGCATCACCACTTTATGCCTCCTTGTAAGTACATTGTGCTGATGCGTCCACTATCGCATGTCCTTATACCAACCTTTTGCTTTTGTTAATGTAAGGGCGCATGTAAAATGAAGCGATCACACTGTTACCTTAGGGACATGTCTAACTAGTGTTATTGTTAATCTAATGCCTCCAGTGATAAGATGCAATTAAACTGTGTTACAAATGGCACTCCTGCTGTTTTCCCCAGTATGATAAGTAAGTTGCTCCTTTACGCTGCTGAGTGTCCTGGTGTCCCCACGGTCCCATGCCCTTAAACCAACTCTTTAGCTTCTGTTGATTTACTGTGTCTGGTAAACAAGCAATGCCACCATTGAAGTAATCCCATATTTGAGGAATCTCATTGTTGATCGTAATGCTTCTGGTAACATGAAGCATTGCTGACATTTTAAAGTTCTACTGTCCTTGCGTGATTGCCATGAACATAATTAAGATGCTTCTTTTCATTTTGTATATGTTTCGTATATTCTTATTGACCAGCAACTGTTTACTTTCTATCTTTTGTGCAGATAGGGATATCCATTTCACCTTGTTGCTATTGTGACCTTTTGGTGAACTGCAAAAAACATGTTTTTTGGAATGAGTGTCTTGTGCAGTTCAACTAAAATGTCACGTGGGCAACATCTCTCAATTTTGGTGGAACTGCACAAAATGGTGATTTGAGTTTCCAAAATCTCCGTCAAGTTCTGCTGGTAATCTAGTGCAACATTTTGATAGCCTTTGCAAGATGGAGTCGTCACTGTCACCACAATGGCACTTTATTTTAGTGGAACTCCATAAAAGGATAAGAAAATTATAGTTGCAGCTTACATGAGCCGGACAACCAACCTTAATGTTCCTCAATTTTAGTGCAACTACTAAAGAAGAACCTGCCAGCTCACGAGAGCAAGTACTTCTTGCTAGCTGAATGATGCAATCTTTGCTTCATTACAGGTGAACTGCAGAAAAAGGCGCATGAATTGAATCATGGAACTCCAGGCAGACCTCATCCTAGTGGAGCTGCAGGTTGAGTTCAAGGAGGCCACTATTAAAACAAAATCATGCTCTCCTGTCTCCTTGTTTGTGTTGTGCAAACAGGAATAGTCAACTACAGATGTTGTGACGGTCAAGAGCATTCGCCAAGTTCTTCGATTGTATGACATGGCTAGCCAAGATGGATTTAATCCCGATATTCACTTTATCAAAAGGCTCTAATGGGTTGGTACTGAATCTTGCAAGCTGGGAATCAATGAGATGTGTAGGCATCTTTGTTGTACTTATTATTTGAATCCTATTTGTTGGTTCTGAATCTTGCAAGCTGGGAATCAATGAGATGTGTAGGCATCTTTGTTGTACTTATTATTTGGATCTTATTTGTTGGTTCTGAATCTTGCAAGTTGGGAATCAATGAGATGTGTAGGCATCTTTGTTGTACTTATTATTTGGATCTTATTTGTTGATTCTGAATCTTGCAAGCTAGGAAACACGGCATGATGATGCAGAGGACAACAACCATAACAAACAGTTCAAACTTGGTAGTATTATCTTTGTGAAAGTGAGAGAAATGTGCAAATCGTGTGCGTCCTGAGAATAATAATTCTAATTGTTGTGCATGTTGATCCTGTGGCACTGATAGAACGAGCCAATGCATTGCTTGTTTTAAGTATAAATTTCTATTAAAGCTAATTAAATTTAAGTAAAGTGACCACTAACTCCTTTTATTATAGTACGAATACAGACCCGCTCGTGAACCGATGTGTGGCCGGAGTAGGTTTCTTAATGGAGGCGTTTGAATGCGCCGAGGGTGCATCTTCTGCCGGGCGTGCAGCGGACGAGGGAGGGGTAGTAATTGTTGTCGCCTGTACACACTCAGCTTACTGTTGAATCTAGTTCCCCAAGAGCTGAAAAACGAATTGATGCTGCCGCCTACACACTCGTTCACTCGAAGAGACTCCAATGGCAATCCGAGGGGTGAGCCTGCTGGATATGGGCTTCAGCAAGGAGTTACCCTTTGAGTTCGCCGTTTAGTCCTATGGCTGCACCAAGTTGAATGTGGTGTACACCAATGATACGAACTCGGTGAAGCTTTGCCTCGCCTCAGTCCTATGGCTACACCAGGTTCTGGAGCATTTGCCCGTTTCATCGGCAGCGTCGACTGCACGTTCGCTAAGGTGGAGAGAAGGAAGAACGCGATGATTCGGCCATCTGGCGCAACAAGCTTGTCGACATCTAGAAGCAATACAAGATCATCAGCAACGGGTAGGAGAAGGACTCCGTGGTTGACCTCGCTGAGACCATCATCGACCCCTGATACGCCAACATGAAAGAAGACAACAATACCAAGGACCTGAACACGTGGGAGGTACCTCTGAATCTAGCCTACATAATCTACGCGGACAAGGACGCATACGCATGCTACGACATGTACAGGCAGATCTTGGACATGAGGGCGTGTCTGCTTCCCGTAACCGACGAGTACACGGACAGCCGTAGCGTCATGATCAAGCGTGCCAAAAAGGTCTAGATGTTGTACTTTATCTGTTTATAAGCACCTTTATCATCTGAGTGTTTCATGCATTAGCCTATGTGTCCTAATTATCTGTTTTATCCGAAATATTTCTTTTAAGAACCCATTAACCTGATTGCTTTTTTAGAGGCTATTTGCTTATGTATGTAACTAGTTCACTTGTCCGTTAAAAAAACTAGTTCACTCGGCTGCCGTGCTTTGAATCTCCTTCCGCCCAACATATTCCCCTCCTCAGGTGGACCCAGCAGGTTTCTGAATTTTCTCCCACTTTCTTTTTCGATGTAAACTGAGTTTTCTCCTAGTACTTTTCCCTAGAACCAACTCAACCGTCCCACGTCTAGCCTAAAAAATAATAATACCCCACGTACTATTAACTCATCAAATTTAAATGATATTTTATTTCGTAAGTTGAAAGTTCTTACAAAATAATAATAATAATTGTTTATATATAACTTGGCAAGTTAACTCCTAATGATTGCGCACATAAGCTTGCAAAGATTTTACTGACCAATGCAGTAATAGACGTGCAATCATGTGTTTATGTTTTTATAACATTTCTCCGTCTAGCCCAACATGATATTTTCACCCAGCCCAGCAAGTCCGTGGATTTCGAGAAAAATGCAAATGGGATTTAAACGGGCTGCATAGATGCTACATGATTGTTTCACCCAGCCCACCAAATGGACTAAAAAAACAAATGGACTGGCTGACATGTGGACTAGTAGGTCGAAGCCTAAGAAGGCGTTGGATTTACATCCAACGGCCGGCATTCTTCTTCAATCTCTCGTCTTCTTCCCCCAGTGCTGCCGGAACCGCCTGCTCCAGCCTTTGGCGTCCAGCAGCGTTGTTTTGCGCTCCTTAGCAAAACACTACCCCACCGACCGCCAGGCCATCCCTCCACTACGCACCTCCTGTTATTCTCTGTCGAGTCTAGGCCCACCCCGCACCCGAACCAGTCAAGTTTCCCACTCCTCTCCGTCTGTGACTCCACTGCCGCGTCTTCCCCATCTCCGGTTCATTCCAGTCTGGGGCCTCACCGTCGTCCACCACCTCGGTGCGCTTGGCGCGGTGTGGTCAACATACGAGAGTCATCGGAATAGGACTGTACGTGAAGAGCCTGACGGCTGGGACCCATGAGGTCCATGGTCGCATGCAAGGAAAGTTCCTCCTTATTACGCACTGTACGTGGACTGTACATGGGAAGGGCTTCTGTATTTCATGAAAAAAACATTCACCCCGCTGACAGGTCGGACCCACCAGCTATATCTTCGCACGCAAGGAAGTGCCTCCTTATTATCCACAAAAAAATGAATACCCCCTGCTAGCTAGGACCCACCATAGTGGGTGGCTGACTTGTGGGCCTACTAAGTTGACAAGGACGGAGGGCTTTGTCAACTTAGTCAATATGAACGATTCTAGCTCCCGTGATCGTACGATGTCCATCCAACGGCCATAGTGCTTCTTCAACCTCTGGTCTTCTTGCTCCAGCCGCCCAAAGCAGCGCCGGTCGTGCCGTGTGCTCCTGCCTCTCGTGGCCGGCTGTGATGCCGTGGAGGCCACACCGCCCCCTACTACTCCCACCGCTGGCCCGGGGCATCCCTCTACTCACCCACACCCCTGTTATTCTACGGTGACGGCAGCCTCACGCCGCAGCCGAACCAGTGAACCCTCGTATTCCTCTCCGCGTGGGCATCCACTGCCGCGTCTTCCCCGGCTCTGCGTCGTCCCCTTCCTAGGCCTCTCGCCGTCATCCACTGCCTTGGTGCTCTCAACGCGGCGTGGTCAATGTGGTCAACGGCCGACTTCCATCGGAAGAGTATTGTACGTGAAGAGGCTGACAGCTGGGTCCACAGCCGCAGCTGGGTCCACGGCCACAACCCAGTTTTTTTGTGATTTGCCAAGTAAGTCGCTTTGTCAGGCCTCTTGGGCTACAAATCTTTCAAGACGAGGAGAGCTTCATTCGGCTGGCCGAGAAAATGGCCTATCAGTAATGAGAAATGGGTTGTACATTTTTAAAACACATCAAACCGACAATTAGTTTCAAATATGTTTTTTTCATTTCGAGATTTTAAATTGCATTTATTTTTATGTGTGGACAATTTGTTGGATTTTATATTGATATACATTTATTTTTAAAATCATTTTGAATGTGACTCGAAATTTTGGGATTAAAAACAGTTCGGACCGCACCGAAATATGCAAAATTTCGTATAATTTTTTAACCGTGGCCACAATATGGGCTGTAATGCTAACAAAAAGAATATGGGCTCCAAAAAACCTTAAGAATTAGCGAATGGGCTGTAAATTATTAGAAATAATGGCAGATGGGCTGCATGCTGTTTTCCATAGATTTGAGGCTTTCCTAAAAAAAGGTTGACGCACAAGCAGTGACTGTTGGATTTCCATCCAACGGCCGTCGTGCTTCTTCAATCTCTGCTCTTCCTACTCCAGTCGCTCAAACAAGCGCCAGCGAGATAGCCTGCTCCCTCCTCCCCACGGCCGGCTATGCTGCCGCGCAGGCCTCACCGCCCCACCATACTCCCATCGCTGGCCTAGCCATCCCTCTACTTACCCACACCTCCTATTATTCTCCGGCGACGGCAGAAGAACCAGTAAACCCTCGTACAATCGTACTCCCCTCCGCGTGGGAAACAACTGTCGAGTCTTCCCTGCCTCCTTGTCGTTCCCTTCCTAGGCCTCGCCGTCGTCCACCGCCCTGGTGCTCTCGGTGCGGCCTGGTCAACACGTTAAACGATCGACATGCATCTGAAGTGGACTGTACATGGAGAGGCTGACAGCTGGGTCCACGGCCGCATGCAAGGAAATGCCTCCTTATTATGCGCAAAACAATGATTCCTCCACCTAACATCTGGGACCCACAGAAAGGGCCTCTGTATTTCACGAAAAAAACATTACCGCCGCTGACAGCTCACCAGCTATATCTCCGCACACAAGGAAGTGCCTCCTTATTACGCACAAAAAATGAATACTCCCCCTGCTAGCTGGGACCCAGTATAGTGGCAGGCTGACTTGTGGGCCTACTAAGTTGACGGGCATGGAGGGCTTTGTCAACTTAGTCAATACTCTAGTGACCGTACGATGTCCATCTAACGGCCGTAGTGCTTCTTCAACCTCTGGTCTTCGTTCTCCAGCCGGCCAAAGCAGCGCCGGTCGTGCCGCATGCTCCTGCCTCCCGTGGCCAGCTGTGATACCGTGGAGGCCTCACCGCCCCCAACTACTCCCACCGCTAGCCAGGCCATCCCTCTACTCACCTACACCCCCTGTTATTCTGCGGCGACGGCAGCCTCACACCGCAGCCGAACCAGTGAACCCTCGTACTCCTCTTTGCGTGGGCATCCACTCCTGCGTCTTCCCCAGCTTCGCGTCGTCCCCTTCCTAGGCCTCGCCGTCGTCCACCGCCGTGGTGCTCTCGGCACGGTGTGGTCAATATGGTCAATGACCGACTTCCATTGGAAGAGTACTGTGCGT
Source organism: Triticum dicoccoides (assembly GCF_002162155.2). Taxonomy (NCBI): domain Eukaryota; kingdom Viridiplantae; phylum Streptophyta; class Magnoliopsida; order Poales; family Poaceae; genus Triticum; species Triticum dicoccoides. The sequence goes on from NC_041393.1 coordinate 332,796,980, forward strand.
GGAGAGGCTGACAGCTGGGTCCACGGTGGCCGCAAGGAACTGCCTCCTTATTATGCACAAAGTAATTATTCCTCCACCTGACAGCGGGGACCCACCGGACGGGCCACCGTATTTCGCAAAAAAAATGTTTCCCCCCAATTTGCTGGGACCCACCAACTACACCTTCGCACGCAAGGAAGTGTGTCCGGGCAAAAGAAACGATTCACCCCCCTGACTGCTGGGACCTACCAGCTACATCTTCGCACGCAAGGAAGTGCCTGACAGTCGAGACCCACCTGGTCGAAGCATACGTAGCATTGTCATTCTGGTCGCGAACGTGCACGTACATATATACTGGTCGATGTAGAGGCGCGCACGTGTCGTAGTAGAGGCGCGCATGTGTCGTAGTAGAGGCGCGCACGTAGCATGTACACGTACGTACAACGGAAAGTGTGCAAGAAAGAAAATACGGCCACTTATGTGTACATACAGGTGGGGTCTCGAACGCCTACTCACGCATACGTACGGCCAGGGCTCATGTACATGGCTGGGTCGGAACAGAGAAACAACGTCATCGTCGTGTTCATGGGGAGCCAACCGGCTGGGTCGGAACGGAATGCGTCGTCGTGTTCATCGGGAGGGCTTGGACGGAACACACGATGGAAACGAGGCCTGGCGTACCGCAGAACGGAGGAAACAGCCTTGTGTTCGACCGGCCACGTTCAAAATGGGATCCCGTTCATCGGGAGGGGTCTGGCATACCGCAAAACGGAGGGAACGGACCTCCTACGGTCGAGACGGGGGTCCTATTGATCGGGAGGGGTGTGGCGTACCGCAAAACAGACAAAACGGACTTGTGTTGGAGCGCTACGGTCGAAACGGGGGTCCTGTTGATCGGGAGGGGTGTGGCGTACCGCAAAACGGATGGAACGGACTTGTGTTGGAGCGCTACGGTCAAAACGGGGGTCCTGTTCATTGGGAGGGGTGTGGCGTACCGCAAAACGGGACTCCATGGGATACTATTCATCTCCACCGCCGACCTCCTCCAGCCTCCACGAGCTACCGTCGACCTCCTCCAGCCTCCACGGGCTCTTGTTCATCCAGCCTCCACCGCGCGCTACTCCACCGACTACTATTCAACCACCCCTCCACGGGCACCCCTCCACCATCTATTGTTCATCCAGCCCTCCACGGGGTCATCCTATTCATCCAGCCCTCCACTCTACGGGGTCCTGTTCATCCAGCCCCAACCGGCCCGATCAAGGCAATGCCACGGGGTCCTGTTCATCTACCCCCACAGCTCACTGTTCATCCACCCCCCCACCCATGCAATGTTCACTGTTCATCCAGAGAGGCAACATCGATCGGCTTCAGTTAGCAGCAGTAGCGAAGGAATCGCTCGATCGGGTTCAGTTAACAGCCATCGATCGATCGCTCGGGTTCAGTAACGCGTAGCCTGCAGTGCAAGCGCTCGGGTTCAGTTCGAGCACAACGCCTCGCTCGGGTTCAGTTAGAGCCAACGCCTCGCACACACGCGCGTACGTGTATGAGAGAAACGCGCATCACTCGGCCCCCGACCATCCACCGTAACTGGGAACTCCCCAAAATTTTCCTCGCCCTCGCTTCTACCATGGTTTTTCCGTCATGGACGGCCCAAAGAATGTCATGCAGCTGCGTCTCCAGCCCGCCCAGGACGAAAAGCCCATTTTCTGTCATTTTTTCTTGTCGTAGAAGTAGGAGCCCACCACATCTATGATGATACCGGGTTTTGTCACAATTATCGTCATAGAAGTGTCATATGTATGACAGAAAAAAGTTTTGTTCGGCCCAAAATGTCACGGATGTGTCTCTTTTTTGTAGTGATGACAGTACTTGAATTTGAAAACATGTTATCATGAATGGAATAGGTACTAAAAACACGAAGGAATGACATATTTATATTCATGATCAGCAGGCTAAGCACATGGCATTGCAACAGAGTAGATGCACTCTAGGACATTATATGCATGTTGTACCCATATCACATGCCAAGTTAGAGCAAGCACCTTGTGGGGTGAATACGATTCATCATCTTTCTGCACGTCTTTTGAAGAACTGCCTAACATGTTCCATCACATTGGGTATCATTGACGTCAAGTTTGTTGGCTGTTACATTGCCCCGTGAGGTTCTTGTGGATAAATCAGTGTGTGCAATAATATCTGACATGCATGGAAGACAACTAGTAGTTAGATTTATGTAATGAGTGCCTGCAGGAGATGACATAAATAGTACAACTGGGGTTAACTCGCAGCAGCATGTCTCAAAAACTAAAGGGAGAACACATATGAAAGCTACAAACAATGTATCATTTGTACTCGAGATTAACTAGATGGTACACAAAAGTATTAATGAACAACATAAGTAATACTAGAAGTTGTATAATACTATAATCACCAGCCTATGGATAGCATTGGCTGATGGATGATAACTATGGAACAACGTAACCTAAAGAACAAGTCACTTAGCTGAACTATGGAACAACATTAACTCCTGAACAAGACCTGTAAGAGATCAACATGAATATACAATGAAATGTGATAATCTATTTTCCATGCTTAGATGAATAACAAAGCCATAAATGTTGCACACAAGTAAGTTGAGGGTACAACCTATCTGGCCGCCATCCATAGGAGTGAGCATCAAGTGCTGACTTATCGATGGCTCTGCAGTTGTTGTGGTTGTCCATGTCGGGCACGCGCATTCGATGCAGGAAACTATTGAGTGGGGACTATAGCTCCCTTCTGGTGTATGCTTCCTTGTTGGAGCAGCTGCGATGAGTCTGAAGACGGTGTGGCTGAAGATGCAGAAAACGCATAATGTTAAGAAAGACACATATCTCTGATATGAAGAAATACTCTAAGAGATAAACAGTAAGGTACAAGAGTGGTCACACGTCTGTTGACTGAAGACTAAATTGGGGTCACACGATTTTATTTATTTTGGTACTGTCCGATCTACGCCGGATGGATTGATGGCCGTCTTGTGCCTCCCGACTGACACTGTTCAGAATCTTCCTCGAAGAGCCAGCGTCCACCGGTAGAGGAACCTGCCTCTGCCGTCCGTGGCCGCGAGAGCTCCGACCAAAACCCCGCTCCCCGCCCCACCGCACTGCCATGGTTGCGCCGCCCTTGTCCAATCCACAAAGACTCATCGTCATCCAGATCCAGCGGCGGCAGTACCTTCAACCCACACAAATCTAATACATCCATCTAAGCACTGCTTCCACGGCGAACTTGCGCCCTTGCACCCTTATGTTAGACACCAGCCGACCGACAGCCTAGGAGCTCCACCACCTCGAGGGCTGTTTGTCGGCGTTCTGCGAACGGGGGTCCCAAGACTTGCCTGCCTGCGGCCTGCGGCGTGGCTCAGCAGTGGCCCAGTAAGGCCCGTCTTCATCAACCCAAGTTCAAGACCCTCGCGGGCGGGCGACACAGGGCCTCCTCAGGGGCGGCCTTACCAGGCAGGCTCGTAGGAGGCCAAGAGATCAAGGCAATGGGTACCTCGCGAGGTGCTCATGATGCAAGCCATGATGATCAAGACCAGGCGGGCGCCAGCCCGCGCAGTGTCCTTGTTTCCTCTTTGGTGCAAAGGGGGCAAGCGCAGGCACGGAGTACCGAGGCATCAAGCAAAGGTTTCCATACCAGTGCAATGAGACCAAGACCAGCAGGACGGCAGGACGGAGGTCACCGTGGAGCCCAAGATGACGTCATCACCAGTGCCTTTGGCAGTTGAAGACCACCTTTAGTCAGGATAGCTTGTACTAGATGTACCCTTACAAAATGGCCATTGTTGGCTTCCTTCCCGCTCAATATTTGGGAAGAGGACCAGGGCCTCTATATATAGAGATAGCCACCACAGTAGCAGGCGATGATCTCATCTGGAATTGGATCGAATCCTTCCCAAGTAGAACACCACACCAGCTCAAGAACACCTCTCGCGAGGCTATTCTTCCTCTGTACTGTTCATTATCAGCCCAAGAGGCAGTCCACCACACCACACACTGTATTAGGGTATTACACCACAACGGTAGCCCGAACAAGTATAAACCTTGCATCCCTTGTGTTGTTCAGCATGCTAGCTTAGATTTGCGGTGAAGTTGTGGGTGAGTTTTGGTAGGGAGAAGATCTTTGTGCGCACCCCAGAGTTTTCGAACCTTAAGGGTTTTGCGGGAACCCAATATCCGACATTTGGCGCGCCAGGTAGGGGTGCGCCGGAATCTTCTTTCCGCTGATCTGCATTTCACGCTTTGTCAGATCCATGGCAGATGCTCGCCGAGATCGCGCCGAGCGTCAGGCTGCTCTCGCCACCCGCGTGGCCCAGACGGCCCCCGTCAGCGGGCCTTCTCGTCATTCTCGGTTGCCGCCATCGCCGCCACCGGCCCGGCGGGGAACGAGTAGCAAGCATCTTCACTGCACCCCTTGGTGCAGCGGGAAGGCCGCACCGCCACTCCGTCGCTGACTCTAGCTGGTTCGTCGTCTCACGCTCGTCGCGCCCCCACGGACGCGCAAGCCATGTTGCTCCTGGCACATGAGCTCCTGGACTACCATCCCATCGATGACCTCTATGAGGAGTGGCTCGCTCGCATCAACGAGCTCGTCAGCGC
>NC_041393.1:332801869-332833493 GCF_002162155.2 Triticum dicoccoides
CTCTCCTGCACCATCTCTCTCGCTGCCTCACCCTCCATCATGCGTGGGCGACGCGGCTCAGGGGGTGCCTCCGCCACCTTCTACCCAAGAAGGTGCCCTGGCTCCAAGGCGCGCGGCCCCTGGACGTGACCCGCTGCGTCCAGCGCCCACACGGCAAGAAAGAAGCTGCCAAGAAATCCCTCGGCCACAAGAAGGCACTCATGTGCTCCCTACACCAGCACGACAAGACCGCATCCCTGCACCACCATGCCAAGACCCTGCACTGCCCCTGGCGGCGGCACGCGGGAACCATCAAGAACAAGCCCCGCGTCAGCAAAAGGCTGCCGCGCCTTCACCACCGAGCTATGCAGCGTCGCGTGGCCAGGCAAGTTCAAGCCAGATCTGCCTCCTCGCTACGACGGCACTGCCGACCCCGCGGAGTTCCTGCAGCTCTACTAGCTGGGCATCGAGGAGGCCAACGGAGACGAAAAGGTCATGGCAAACTGGTTTCCCATGGCGCTCAAGGATGGTGACCGCACTTGGCTCCTGAACCTGCCTCCCGGCTTGATCTCCTCTTGGGACGAGATGCACAGGCATTTCATCGCCAACTTCCAGGGCACTCGCGACTGCCCTTCGGCCGTGGGTGACCTGCGCCGCATCAAGCAGCAGTCTGGAGAGACCCTGCAGAAGTAGATCCAGTGATTCAACAACGCTCGCTTCAAGATCCCCAAGGTGATTGAGGAGGCCATCATCTCAACATTCTCTGACGGCGTCCGCGACGTCAAGATGAAGGAGGAGCTCGCCATCCACGAGGACCCGTGCACATCTCTGGAGCTGTTCAACCTGGCGACCAAGTGCACAAGAGCTGAGGAAGGGCGCCTCTCCTTCTCAAGCTTCCAGCTGCTGACCCAGAAGAGAAGAAAGTCAAGGCCAAGGACGTGAAGCACAAAGGAGAAACCGTGCTCGCAGCAGAGCCAGACATGTAGCGCGGCAGGGACCAGCCAGAGTCGTCCAAGGGAGCCGATTCTGCGCCTACCAGAACCTCTACACCCACAACACCAACGAATGCCAGGAGCTCAGAGCCGTTCGAGAAGGACGCCTCGGTCGACGCCCCGAGCGCAACGACCGGGGCTACGGCCGAGGAGGAGAAAAAGGCGGAGGACGATGGGACGACAGAGGCCCTTGCCAGGAGTGGCATGAACGACCTCGCGAGGACCACTGGCAGGACCAACCTCGCGAGGGAGCTTGAAGGGATCAGCCTCGCGAGGATCGCCCGTAGGGTAATGCGGGCCTCCCTCCTCTGCCGCCACCGCCAAGAAGGAATGATGACCACCACCAGGACGAGGGGGCTGGGGCTTCTAGGAGCCGCGTGCTATCGCTTGCATCCTGGGCGGTGCCCAGGCCCCAGCTTCTCAGCGCATCTTCAAGCAGTTTGGTCGCGAGGTGAATGCAGTCCTCCCCAAGCTCGAGACCACGCGCCCGCTCCAATGGTCCACGTGCGCCATCACTTTCAGCTCAGCAGATCAACTCAAGTGTGCGGCTACAGCTGGCGTCCTCCCAATGCTTTGTTCCCCAGTCATTAGCAACGTGCAAGTTACTAGGACTCTCATCGATGGCGGCGCAGGACTCAACGTTCTGTCCATCGAGATGTTCAACAACCTTCAAGTGCCATATGATCAACTTCAGCCTACCAAGCCTTTCTCAGGAGTCACCGACGGCTCCACCACCCCGATAGGGCGGGTCCACCTCCCTGTCACGTTTGGACAGCATAACAACTACCACACAAGCTCATCGACTTTGATGTCACCCAGATTTGCCTGCCATACAATGCCATCCTCGGGTATCCAGCCCTTGCCAAGTTCATGGCAGTGACCCACCATGGATACATCATGCTCAAGATGCCAGGAAGCGGCGGAATCATCACAGTCCCCTGCAAAGAGAAGGATGCGGTGTGCGCGCTCGAGCGCGCCTTCCAAACTGCATCAACAGAGGACCCAGACAACAAGAGCGAGAATCCTCCTAAGGCAGTTCCCAAGAAGAAGAAGACATCGCCCAGCTCAAGGCCTCAGGAGGTTGGCATCTCCGGAGGTGCCGCGTCAGGATCCGCTCCCGTGCAAGGGGCACCTCTCTCCATCGCATAGGAAGGCGCGCCTGGCACCCTCCTCGGGCAGGGCTCGGGGGCTCTCTTCTGGAGGGCCTCCAACTTTCCCAAGATCACGAGGGAGGCGCTCGGGCACCAATTGGAGGCGTGCTTCGCAGCACGTTTCCCTCAGTAAGGCATGGGGCAAGGAAGGCCCAACCCTTAGGAGTTCATCACCAAGACCACTCACGAGCTTCAGGAATCAAGAGTCATATGCGGCGATCACCGCCTGCCTGGCATAGCTCCCCATCCAGGCGAGGATGGCGTACTGCGCATCTGCATTGACTTCCCAGGGCTCAACCGAGCCGCGTCTCAGGAGTGCCTCTGGTCTTCGCGCGTGGGACGTTGCGAGGGTCCGCCACACAACTATGTTCGCATGCCTTTCGGCCTGACGAACGCGGCTGCCACTCACCGGCGCCATCTGCGGAGCATTCTGGCGGCTCAGGAGGCCAGACATCATGCGGTCTTGGCGGAGATGGAGATGGTCCTCGAGGAACCGCATGGACCCCTAGAGCCTCCCGAGGCTCAGGGCTCCGGTGGCTCATGAGGACCGGCCTCTTCACCGCGCATCGTCAGCTACTTCGACACCCCTTCTACAATGGTATCAGGTGACATCTTTCGAGTTCATTTCAGCTGGGAGCGCCCACAGGGCTGCATCATTCCCAGGCCGCACGGGTCTGTCCCTGCGGCATGTATCCATTTTGCTTATGTCTTTAGTTTACCTTGCTGGGGGCGCCCCTCGGGCTGCATCATCCCCAAGCCGCTCGGGCCAGACCCAGTGGCATGTATCCCTCCTACAGTTATCTAAGTTGATTTGCCCTTCATGCTTAGCCTGCCTGTGATTATCGCGTGCTCGATTGACACCTACCTTTGGAGCTGCTTACTTTGGCACGGCGCTTGCTCATGGGTCCGTCCCTGCAACGTCGACAAATTTGTGTGGTCGAGCTCTGTCCCGCGGCAGCCCCATAAGCGTCACCTCACCAGGCCCTCAGTGCCCTCACCACTCTCTCGGAGCAGCCAATGGCCGGTCGGCAATCATAATGGCAACCCCTGCTTTTCCCGTGTTGGTTTATAGGAACCTCCTGAGGTCTACAGCGGGTGGCACCACGGGCTCTCTCTTTCTTTCCCGTGCAATCCGGTTGCACGTTAAAAGGGGGGCTCCTGAGCATCGTGACTCAGGAGCTCTTACTGGCTCTCCAGCCCTCACCCCTGGCCTTGTCCACGGCATCGCGACCTGGCATACCAGCGGCGGCTGAGCTCGCTCGAGGGCCGGGACCTGAGGACGTAGAGCGTGAAGGAGAGTGTGGGGAAGAGAGGGGAAGCTCACGAGGGCCTAACCCAGCTACATCCAAGCTGCAGACGCGCAAGTCCGGCGCATCGTGAAGGAACAATTCCATGCTTCCAAGATAAGTTTCGCCCCTGGAACATCTAATCGACGCGGCCCTAAATCTCCACTTAATGCGGCTCTGTGACGGTGATGTTGCCTTCCTTTCTCACCTTTCGGTGGCTGCTTGAGCGCTAAAGGGGACCTCCTGAGCATCGCGCCTCAGGGGCTCTTACTGGACCTCGGGCCGCTCACCTCCTGGCCTTGACCACGGCATCGCGACCTGGCATACCAGCGAAGGCTGACGCCTGCCTGGGGACCGGGACCTGTCAGCGTAGAGCACCAAGTCGTCGCGAGGCTAGAAAGGGAGAACCAAGCCGGGACAGGACAAGCATTTGCACCAGTTCATAATAAGGACAATATCAACAAAAGACATCGCGGACCCTTTACATGCCCCCGCGGGGTGTTTTCTCGATTCCTCGTAGGGAACAAAAGACGCGAATCCTAAGGAGTCCTAACTACACGCGCCTCCATGGCCGATGCCATCATCAACAGTGGGCCACCAGAGGCCGGTGCCAACCCTATCCAGATCAGCTGCGCCGGCGTCCTGATGCACCCGCCTTGCTCCGGGCACGAGGCGAGCTCGGGGGCACGTAGCTGTCGTCGCTCGTCTCCGAGGCCATGAAGTGCTCGGGAGAGTCCCTGGACTCCCAAGCATTGCCGCTGCTGCCAGAGGAGCCGCTGGGGAAGCGGGTGGCAGGCCTAGCCCCTGTCATGATGATGTCCCGGCTGCCTCCCCTGGGACAACACTCCAGCCGGCGGCCTTCTGCGTCGAAGACCTTGAAGAGCATCAAGGAGGTGCCATCATATTCAAAATGAATCGCGAGGGCACCCCCTGTTCGGCAGACCCGGGCGATCTCGCCCCAGCCTCGGGTCATGAAGACCTTGCCCGGAGTGTCGACTTCAACCTCCGCTCCAGTCGCCGGAGCACCGCAATCGGCATGCTGTAGCCAAAGCTCGTGAGGCCCCCTCGGAGACATCTCGAAGGCGAAGAATGGAGGGAAGCGGATCCAGGTGCTCAGCAGCATCACGGCATGGAGCACGAGCTCGTGAGAGGAGTCTGCAACGTGGACTCCAGGAGCAACGGCGTGCACCGCCACGGCTCGTCGACCTCACCAGCGGCACGGACGGCGTCACTCATCGTCTCCTTCTTTAGGGCCCTCAGCCCGGGCGTACAAGGGTAGCGGAAACCTAGGAGGTGCCTGCTCGCACCAAGGCCTCGTCATCTCCGGCCTCACAACCTCATCGCGGCAGCGCGGGACCGGCCGCTTCTTCAGCAAGAGCGGGTCAAGCCCCTCCCAGGGGGCCTTTCCTTTCTCTTCGGCTGAGAACCGGCGGATCGGTGCCATTGGTGTCAAGAATGGAGGAGGAGCAAGGGGGAAGAAGCAGGCGTAGCAAGAAGAGATGGACAACAGGGGCTCACGCCTATCTGTACTTATAGTCCAGAGGAAGCCAACTGTCGGCCTCCATGATCACAGGTAATGATGACTCTTTTTGCATGCAGCAAGGACTCGTCAAATTGGGGAGTTGTCGAGGCAACGTGGGGAAGTGGAGACGCCCACGTCCAATCAACTGCCACGCCGCGACCAAGGCCGCAGACTGTTGGGGCCCGTGGCGCTCCGCACCTGCCCTTTGGCTTCGCTGCTAAGCCAAGTCCGAGCGCGCCTTGGGCACGGGGGCTACTGTCGGTGTTCTGGGAATGGGGGTCCCCAGACTTGCCTGCCTGCGGCCTCCGGTGTGGCTCAGCAGTGGCCCAGTACGGCCCTTCTTCATCAACCCAAGTTCAAGACCCTCGCGAGGGGTCGAGCCTCACGGGGCGGACGACACAGGGCCTCCTCAGGGGCGGCCTCACCAGGCAGGCTCGCAAGGAGGCGGAGAGATCAAGGCAAGGGGTACCTCGCGAGGTGCTCATGATGCAAACCATGACGATCAAGACCAGGCGGGCGCCAACCTGCGTAGTGTCCTCGTTTCCTCTTTGGTGCAAAGGGGGCAAGCGCAGGCGCGGAGTACCGAGGCATCAAGCAAAGGTTTCCATACCAGTGCAATGAGACCAAGACCAGCAGGACGGCAGGACGGAGGTCACCGTGGAGCCCAAGACGACGTCATCACCAGTGCCTTTGGCAGTTGAAGACCACCTTTAGTCAGGATAGGTTGTACTAGCTGTCCCCTTACAAAATGGTTGTTGTTGGCTTCCTTCCTGCTCAATATTTGGGAAGAGGACCAGGGCCTCTATATATAGACATAGCCACCACAGTAGAAGGGGATGATATCATCTGGAATTGGAGCGAATCCTTCCCAAGTAGAACACCACACCAGCTCAAGAACACCTCTCGCGAGGCTATTCTTCCTCTGTACTGTTCATCATCAGCCCTAGAGGCAATCCACCACACCATACACTGGATTAGGGTATTACACCACAACGGTGGCCCGAACCAGTATAAACCTTGCGTCCCTTATGTTGTTCATCATGCTAGCTTAGATTCGTGGCGAGGTTGTGGGAGAGTTTCGGTAGGGAGAAGATCTTCGTGCACACCCTAGAGTTCGAACCTTAAGGGTTTTGCCGGAAACCAATATCCGATAGTGTTGCTTCCCATTGGGAATCGATTGGCCCAGAATAAAAATTCAGACAACTGATGCCTAAATAAAGTGATTTGAGATGAGGGTACGACCTATCTTGCGGCCCGGTGAAGTAGGCAGCTCTAGTTGCCGAGTCGGTGAGGCCGACGTGGTTGCGGTGGCTACCGGCGGCAGGAAAGCAGAGATGTCAGGACGATCGACGTCTACGGGCAAGCAGCGCCAGGGCCCTGGACGCATCCGAAGTTGGAGCCGCTCTGGTGTTGTGCACAACGGCGAGGGTGAATCGGCTCCGGTACGATTCACGTGGCCGTCGTCGAGGCTGCTCCGGCAGTATGGAGTAAGAGGCACACGACCTAGTGCACGACGCCAAACGGACAACATCTCCGACATTGGGGATAAGGGCGACGGTGAATTTGGTGCGGTGGGGGCGCCATCAAGGAGGGGTTGATCTTTTGCGGCTGGGGAGAAGGGAGCTTCCGGGGAGAAGGTGATTTGGCACCCACGAGGTATGAATGGGGAATTGGGAGGGGGAACCATGTCTTACCGACGCATTTGTCTGAAATGTGTGGGGGAGTTATAGTTCTACCCCTGCCTTTAAGCTTCTGGGCTTGGGTCTGTGTACTGAGGGTTGGGGATAGTAGAGTAACTTTGCTTCTCACAAATAGTAGGCGCGAGCGATTTCGGGCGAAGAGGGCGTGTTTTGAAATAGTGGGCGCGAGCTATTTCGGGCAAGGAGGACGTGTTTCGAAATAGCGCGAGCTATTTCAGGAAAGGAGGGCGTGTTTTGAAATAGTCGGTGCGAGCAATTTCGGGCAAGGAGGGCGTGTTTTGAAATAGTCGATGCGAGCGATTTCGGGCGAGGAGAGGGTGTTTTGCCGCCCATGGTTTATGAATTATTCGGCACATGTTATTTCGGCCAAGGAGAAGGCATGCTTGGATGAAGTTACAAACCTACCCTCGATGTACAATTGGCCAATTGATGTGCGTCCCACATAGGCCAGTAATTTTGCATCTCCCATTTATTTGTTCGGGCGAATTCCACCGAGCAGGGGGTGTTTAGCGGTTCTTCCAAATTTTGGGAGAACGAGCATCCACCTCTACCCTACCAAGTTGATTCGAATCAAGTTTTGAAATATTAACTTGCCACTTCCTTTTAAGATGGAGAGATGATGCTCGGGACTAATGTGTTTTTACATGCTCGTTGCTACGATTTACTATATGACAAATAGTTGACCCACTCAAAAACGTGAATCAAACCCAAAATGAAATATCTCGATTCAATGAAACAGCTCATTCACCAGGTCAAAATAGTGAACTAAATCCAAAATTGAACACCTCAATCGAGTAGCATGTTGTACAACATTATAGTACTCCATCAACATGTTGAAAGTGAACTTAATGAACTTGTTTGATACGCATATCTTCGTTTATGTGTGGCTTGCAGACAACATGTTCTCCAATTTAAATTTTTGAATGCAAGTTTATATCGAAACATGGTTTATATCAGTCTTTGATGCATAAAACGCAACCTCCCCCTCTCCCGGACTCCTGCTCTATCTCTCGCTGACAATCTTCAATTCTATCGCACGCATCTTAACACAAACCTTGTTGATCCCTCTCCCTCTCTCTCTATCTCTCTCTCTCTGTTTGTGTGTGTGGGGGGGGGGGCTCTTTCTAGTTCGCATGCACACTCCATGTATAGGTCTCTCTCGCACATTATGTATGATTCTCTAGTCCAAGCTAAATATCTTGGGTGCACCCATCGTATGCACACAAATTCCCTGGCTCGTTTCCCGCAACTCTCTCACACACCACTATGCCGTCTCGGAGCTCTTCCCTCTCTCTCCCAAACTCTCCAACTCCCTGGGTCACACATACACATGCATATCTCACTCGCACCTGATAGACCCATCTAAAACTCCATCTCTATCCCTCGTTCTCTCTCCATCTCACACGCACACACACACATACACGAACACACAAGCTCACGCCTAGCCAAGTATGATGGTCTCTCACTCAATTGTAGGCACATGCAATTCCCCCTATATGTATATGACTAGCTAATTCTTAGTCTCCATCACAAACATGTGCATGGTCTATCTCGATTTCTCTCGCGGCATCTTACTATCGCACACGCACCTCATCCCTCGATCTCCCACCCATATAGTCCCCTCACGATCTCGAGGGGATCTCTCTATCACAAACACACCCTCTCTCCCTAACCATGTGTCCATCTTCTACATGCATCCCTCTCCACCTTTGTTCCTTGTTGTCCAGACCTCTATTGGACATGTGCTATAGGGGTGTCTTTCCCTGTTGCAAACAATCACACACTAGCTATCTTCTTGTATCTCCTCACCTCGCTTTTCTATCTCGGAGATGCATGCGTGATATGTTTGTATAAGAAACGAACACACACTCTCTCTCTAATTTATCGTTTGTTGTCCCTTTCTCTTTCACACACATACTCTTTTTGCACACTCACTCATTCTCCTTCACACGCACTTGATCTCTCTCGACTTAGGCATTCTATTCGGTTCATATCATATATATTTATTGAAACGTCAAACATCACAAAGTTTGACCATGTACGTGGAGAAAAACATTTACATCTAGAACGGCAAACATATATCATTAGATTTTTCATGAGATGTAGTTTCGTATGATGCATCTTTGGTATTGTAGATATAAATAATATTTGTGTAAACCTGGTCAAAGTTTCCAAAGTTGACTTCTAAAAAATTTATATGCACTTCATTATCGAGTGGATGGAATATATCTTCCCCCCTCTCAGCTATGGACGCACCACTCAACCGTATCGGGGCTCCTCTATCTCTCTCAAACTTTATATCTCCCTGGTTCACACATAAACATATCTCGCTCATGCTACATAGACCCATCTAACACACTCCGCCCGTTTTCTCTCTCTATGTGACACGCACCCCCCTAAGTACCATAATTCCTCACTCCATCATAGGCGCGCGCACTCCCCCCTAAGTATGACTATCTCTCACTATCCATCAAGAACACACGTATTGTCTCCTTCCATCCATACATCTGTCTCGATATCTCTTGGGGTATCTTCTATCGCGCACACACCTTCTCACTCATCCCACCCATGTAGTCCCATCATGATCTCCAAGGGATCTCTCTATCACAAACATACACTCTCTCCTCCCCATGTCTGCATTTTCTCCATACGTCTCTCTCGACCTCTCTCCCTTTTTTATCAGACCTCTCTTGTCCATGTGATAGGGGTCTTTCTCTCTCGGTTGCAAACAACCACACACTATCTCCTCACCTCGCTTCCGCTGTCGAAGATGCATGTGTGATATGTTTGCATAAGACACTCACGCTTTTTGTCTAGTTTTATCATGTGTTGTCACAGTCTCTTTCACACACGCACACACAATTTTTCTAGTCACTCTTTCTATTTCACTCTCTCTCTCTCTCTCTCTCTCCCTTCTAGTTAGGTAATCTCTCACGTCCATAAGCATATGGATGTTTTGAAAAGCCAAACCTTAGAAAAGTTTGACCAGGTATACGTGGGGAAAAACATTTACATCTGGAATGATCATTAGATTCATCACAACATGTACTTACTTCATACTATCATTTATCTTTGGTATTGTAGATATAAGTAATTTCTTTATAAAGTTGGTCAAAGTTTCAAAAGTTTGACTTTAAAAAAATGTAGGCACTACATTATCAAACGGAAGGAGTAGCTCTCTCTCTCTCTCTCTCCCTACTATCTCTCACAGGCCTCCCCTCTCACTCGAACTCTCTATACCAAGGGATTATATGGTCACTATGTCAATGTATAGCTCCGTATATTGTTTAATTGACCGGTCAACCAATCCACATGCTGCCTTGTCAGCCCGTGTTCTGTATCTTCGTGTGCTGGCCCATGTGGCAGTGGGTGAAAATAAGTAAACTAGAGGCCGATCTGACATGCAGTGAAGTAAACAAAGTTGACCACTCGGGTTAGCACCCCGCACGCTAGTAAATCAAGGCACACTTCTTCCATGTGCAGGATGCACTCGCGCACACTTCACCACTGCGCGGCGGCATGCGCAGAAGGATGCACTCGCGCACACCCATCAAACAATACACACCAGCACATGTGTACACCGGCGTCGCCGCCGGCTGAGATGGATGGCAAGGCAGCCAACAAGCGGAGGCCGCCCGAGCAAAAACCGGATCCGGTGAGCCTGGACTTCATCAGCAGCCTCTCAGATGACATGTTGCTCGTCATCATCGGCCTCCTCCCCACCAAATCTGCCGTGTGGACCACCCTGCTCTCCCGATGGTGGCGCCCCCTCTGATGTCATGCCCCTCAACCTCACCGTTGATAGCTTCCTCTGCGACGGGGATTGCAAACGCATGGCCGCAGTCTCCAAGATCCTTTCATCGCACCCTGGGCCAGCCAGACGCCTTGACATCCGCATGTTCAGTACCAACTTCAAGATCCAAGCCAAGTTCGACGAGTGGTTCCCCAGCCCTAGATCAGCTCGAGGAGCTCAGGTTTGAAGCTGGTCGATGTCACTCTTTGCCACCGTCCGCGCTCCGCCTCACGCCAACGCTGCACCGTGCCAGCTTCAACTCCTGCTATTTTCCCCAGATTAATGTCACGCCCGCCCTTCTTCTCCCTCAACTCAAGCAGCTTGAGTACCTTCGTCTTCAGCAGATGCACGGGTTCATTAGCCTCCACATCGCCTCGATGAATCTCCGATGGATTTATGTGTCTTGCTGGCCCCGCAACGAGACATCAATTGGGGAGAGATCACTCTAGCTGTTCCACGTGATGGTCATTGAGAATGCGCCTTTCCTTGAGAGTTTGCTTGTATCTGATCTAGAAGGTCCAAATAAAATTAGGGTCATTGACGCGCCAAAATTGACAGCCTTGGTGTACTCGTCTGCCAAATTCTTCGAACTCTTTATTGGATCCATAATCGTTCAGGTACAACACTCATCTTCTTCTCCGTCTTCTTGAATTCACATTTTTAAATTTCTTCTTCATGTATTTACGACAGTCATGCAGAAAATGATTCACACAAGCTTGACCCAGTCTATGTGCATAGTGAAGATCTTGGCAATAAAATCTATCGTCCACAATCTAGATCAAGTTGTTGGATTCCTTACATGCTTTTCATGCATGGAGAAGCTACTCATCAAGGTGAAACTTATTTGCTATTAGTAAACAGTAATCACAACATATCTCAACTTTTTCGTAATTTTCCCAAATTACGATGACAAGTGTAGTGTTCAAAACTGCATCTACGCACTACACCAAAAGAAATGTTTTCAGTATTTTTTCTCACGTGATCACCTGCATCGTTTTTTTTGTACTACTAGTAGCCCTGGCTAGTCATAGTAGCAAGTAACTTAGACTAGTAACTCTATGGTTACCCTAAGAGCAAGTACTACATCCATCTTCCTATTTTGTAGTATCAAGATTTGACCATAGATTTAACTGACAAAATGTTAATGCATGTCACTAAAAATTATATCGTTGGATTCGTATTTGAACATAATTTCAGATGGTATAAATTTTGGTGACATGCATTGCCATTTTCTTAGGTAAATCTATGGTTAAAATTTTACACTAAGTACGAGGTTGTACAAAAGTGGGCTATAACAGCCCTCCACTATGTAGGCCAAAACATGTGTCAAATTCACTTATGATGCATTTGGCATCGATGCCCCTCCATTGCTCACCTGGTGCCCCAATCTGGATCACCTACTTTGCTCTAGTGCCAAATTAACTCATGCAATGAGAAAACACTTGCGTGGGAGAGGGAGAGGACTGAGGCAATAAAAAACACTCGTTTGGGAGAGTGAGAGGCTGGTGTAGTTGTCGGATGTTGGGTTCCGGCAGACCCTTAAGGTTCAAACTCTGGGGTGCGCGTGAAGATCTTCCGCCTACCGATCCACGTCCGATCGCCTCGCGAGAATCTAAGATAAAACGATGAACAACACGAGGGACACAAGATTTATACTGGTTCAGGCCACCGTTGTGGTGTAATACCCTACTCCAGTGTGTGGTGTGTGGATTGCCTCAGGGGCAGATGATGAACAGTACAAGGGAAGAACATCCTCGCGAGAGGTGTTCTTGAGCTGGTGCAGTGAACTGCTTGGGTGAGTTCGATCGCCGCTCGATCTAATGAGCACTCGATCTGTCCTCTCCTCTGTGGTGGCTAGTCCTATTTATAGAGGCCCTGGTCCTCTTCCCAAATATTGAGCGGCAAGGGCGCCAACAACGACCATTTTGAAGGGGAACATCTAGTACAAGTTATCCTGATTAAAGTTGGTCTTTGGATGCCAAAGGCACTGTTGATGACGCCGTCCTGGGCTCCACGGTGACCTCCATCCTGCCGCTCTGGTGGTCTTGGTCTCGTTGCACTGAAATGGCAACCTTTGCCTGATGCCTCGGTACTCCACGCCTGTGCTTTCCCCCTTTGCACCAAAGAGGAAACAAGGACACTACGCAAGCCGGCGCCTGCCTGGCGCCCGCCTGGTCTCGATCTTTACGGCTTGCGTCACAAGCACCTCACGAGGAACCCTGCCTTGATCTCTCCGCCTCCTCACGAGCCTGCCTGGCGAGGCCGTTTCTGAGGAAGTCCTGTGTCATCCGCCCCGCGAGGCTTGGCCCCTCGCGAGGGTCTTGAGTCTTGCGCTGATGAAGATGGGCCACACTGGGCCACCACTTGAGTCACGCCGCAGGCCGCAGGCAGGCAAGTCTGGGGACCCCCGTTCCCAGAATGCCGATAGTAGCCCCCGGGCCCAAGCCGCGCTCGGACTTGGCTTAGCGGAGAAGCGAAGGGGCAAGTGCGGAGCACCGCGGGCCCCATCAGCCTGCGGCCTTGGGCGCCGCATGGCGGTTGATTGGACGTGGGCGTCTCCGCTTCCCCATGCTGCCTCGGCAACTGCCCGACTTGACAAGTCCCTGCATGCAAAAATGGGTCATGATTACCTGTGATCGTGGAGGTCGACGGTAGGCTTCCTCCGGACTATAAGTACGGACGGGCGAGTGCCCCCGTAGTCCATCTCTTCCTGCTTCTCTCCTTCTTCTTCTTCCACGCCCTTGCTCCACTCTACGCCAATGGCGCTGATCCGCCGGCTTTCAGCGGAACAGAAGGGGAAAGCCTCCCGAGAGGGTCCCGACCCGCTTCCGCCGAAGAAGCGGCCGGTCCCCGGCCGCTGTGACGTGGTCGTGTGGCAGGAGACGTCGAGGCCCTGGTACGAGCGGCCACCGCCTAGGTTCACGCTTCCCTTGTATGCCCGGGCTGAGGGCCCTAGAGAAGAAGACACTGAGCGTCACCACCGGCGCCGCCGGCGACACCGACCGGTCACGGCGGTGCGCGTCGTCACCCCTGTAGTCCACGCCGAGGGCTCCTCTGGCGAGCTTGTGCTCCACGCTGCTATGCCTCCACGCTCTTGGATTCGCCTTCCTCCCTCCTTCGCCTTTAAGATGCCGCCGAGTGGGTCTCTGGGGCTCTGGCTGCAGCATGCTGACTGCAGCACCCTAGCGACCGAAGCAGAGGTCGTGGTTGTCGCTCCGGGCAAGGTCTACATGACTCGGGGCTAGGGCGAGATCGCCCGGGTCTGCTGGACAGGGGGTGCCCTCGTAATTCATCTTGAATACAATGGCGCCTCCTTGATGTTCTTCAAGGTCTTCGACACGGAAAAACGCTGGCTGGAGTGCTGCCCCAAGGAAAGCGGCCGGGGCATCGAAGTGGCGAGGACCAGGCCTGCCAACCACTTTCCCAGTAGCATCTCAGGCAGCAGCGGAGGAGCCGGTGAATCCAACGACTCCCCCGAGCTTCACGTGACTTCGAAGACGAGCAACGACAGCTACGAGCCCCCGAGCTCGCGTCGCGCTCGGAGCAGGGCGACTTCATTTGGCTGCCGACGCCACTGATCTGGATGGGGTTGGCGCCGGCGCCTGGCGGCCCACTGTTGATGATGGCGTCTCCTGCAGAGGCGCGCGTGGTTAGCGTTCCTTAGGATTAGCACCTTTTGTTCCCTACGAGGAATCGAAGTAACACCCCACTGGGGTATGTAAGGCGCCTGCCATGCCTTTTGTGAATATTATTCTTATTATTAATCAATGCAAGATGCTTGTCCTGTCTCGGCTCGGCTCCCCCTTTCTATCCTCGCGAGGGCTTGGTGCTCTACGCTGACAGGTCCTGGTCCCCAGGCAGGCTTCAGCAGTCACTGGTATGCCAGGTCGCGATGCCGTGGTCAAGGCCAGGAGGTGAGCGGCCCAAGGTCCAGTAAGAGCCCCCGAGTCGCGATGTTCAGGAGGTCCCCTTTAGCGCTCAAGCAGCCACTGGTGGGCAAGAAAGGAAGGCAACGTTGCCATGACAGAGCCGCACTAGGCGTGGGTTTAGCGTCGCGTTGATTTAGCTTCTACAGGGGTGTGACTTATCTCGTGAACTTGGAGTCGTTATTCGGCGAGGTGCCTGGCCCACGTGCCGGTAGCTGGGGTGTCGCTGGGTCGGGTCCTCATGAGCTTCTCCCCTCTTCCCCGCACTCTCCTTCGTGCTCTACGTCGTCAGGTCCCAGCTCTCGAGCGAGCTTAGCTGCCGCTGGTATGACAGGTCGCGATGCCGTGGGTCAAGGCCAAGGGGTGAGGGCTGGAGAGCCAGTAAGAGCCCATGAATCGCGATGCTCAGGTGCCCCCCTTTTAGCGCGCGAGCAGATCGCACGGGAGAGAGAGAGAGAGAGCTCACGACGCCCCCAACGCTACTCCTTACGTGGATCCTGTATACCAACACAAGGAAAACAAGGTCTGCCATTACGGTTGCCAGCCAGCCATTGGTTGCTCCAAGGGAGTGACAGAGGAACCGAGGGCCTGGTGAGGTAGCGCTTTGCGGGGCTGGCGCGGCCAGACCTCAACCACTCAGATTTGTCGACGTTGCAGGGACAGACCCATGCGCAAGCACCGTGCCAGAGTGAGCGGCTCCAAAGGTAGGTGTCAATCGAGCAGGTGATTATCTCAGGCAGGTTAAGCATGAAGAAGCAAATCAACTTAGATAGATGCAGAGAAAGGCAAACGCCGCTGGGTCAGGCCCAAGCGACTTGAGGATGATGCTACCCGAGGGGCGCCCCCAACAAGGTAAGCTGAAGACAAAAGCAAAACGTATACATGCCGCGGGGATAGACCCACGCGACCTGGCAATGATGCAGCCCTGAGGGCGCTCCTAGCTGAAACGAAACTTGAAAGAAGTCACCGGATACCATTGCAGAGCGAGTGTCGGAGTCGCTGATGGTGCATGGTGAAGAAGCCAATC
Organism: Triticum dicoccoides; assembly: GCF_002162155.2. Taxonomy (NCBI): domain Eukaryota; kingdom Viridiplantae; phylum Streptophyta; class Magnoliopsida; order Poales; family Poaceae; genus Triticum; species Triticum dicoccoides. The sequence continues at coordinate 332,817,246 of NC_041393.1, forward strand.
CTCATGAGCCCTCGGGGCTCCAAGCCTCGGGAGGCTCAGGAGGTCCGGGCGGCTCGGCGTGGTCCATCTCCATTTCCTCCAGGAGTGCGTGATGCTTGGCCACCTGAGCTTCCAGGATGCTCCTCATCAGGCGCTCGTGGGCTGCAGCCGCGTTCGGCAGGCCGAAGGGCATGCGAACGTAGCTGTGCGGTGGACCCTCCCAACGCCCTACACGCGAAGGCCAGAAGCATTCCAGAGACGCAACTCGATTGAGCCCTGGGTAGTCGATGCAGACGCGCAGCCCGCCATCCTCGCCTGGATGGGGAGCTACGCTGGGCAGGCGGCGGTTGCCGCGCATGACTCTCGATTCTTGCAACTCCTGAGCAACCTTGGTGATGAACTCCTGAGGGTTGGGCCCTCCTTGCCTTACGCCTTCCTGAGGGAAACGTGCCGCGAAGCACGCCTCCAAGTGGTGCCCGAGTGCCTCCCTCGTGATCTTGGCAAAGTCAGTGGCTCCGCAAGAGAGAGCCCCCGGGCCTTGCCCGAGGAGGGCGCCTGGCGCACCTCCCTATGCAATGGAGGGTGGCGCCCCTTGGATGGGCGCATGTCCGGATGTGGCACCTTCGGAGGTGCCTGCCTCCTAAGGCCTTGAGCCAGGTGACGTCTTCTTCTTCTTGGGGGTTTCTTCAGGAAGGTTTCCACTCTTGCTGTCTGGGTCCTCGATTGACACGGCTTGGATGGCGCGCTCGAGGGAGCACACCGCATCCTTCTCTTCACAGGGGACCGTGATGACCCGCCACTTCCTGGCATCTTGAGGACGTTGTAGCCATGGTGAGTCACTGCCATGAACTTGGCCAGGGCGGGGTACCCAAGGATGGCATTGTATGGCAGGCGAATGTGGGCGACGTCGAAGTCAATGAGCTCAGTACGGTAGTTCTTGCGTTGTCCAAAGATGACAGGGAGGCGGACCTGCCCTATCGGGACAGTGGAACCATCAGTGACACCTGAGAAAGGCTTGGTTGGTTGAAGCTGATCATATGGCACTTGAAGATTGTTGAACGTCTCGACGGACAGGACGTTGAGCGCTGCTCCGCCTTCAATGAGGGTCCTGGTAACTTGCACATTGCTCATGACTGGGGAGCAGAGCATCGGGAGGACACCGGTTGTTGCCGCGCACTTGAGCTGATCCGCTGAGCTTAACGTGATGGCGCACGCAGACCATCTGAGAGAGCACGTGGCCTCAAGCTTGGGAAGGACTGCATTCACCTCGCGAGCAAACTGCTTGAAGACGCGCTGAGAGGCTGGGGCCTGAGCGCCGCCCAAGATGCAAGCGATCGCACGCGGCTCCTGGAAGGCCCCAGCCTCCTCGTCCTGATGATGGTCTTCATTCCTTCTTGGTGGTGGTGGTGGCAGAGGAGGAAGTCCTGCGTTGTCTTTCTGGCGATCCTCACAAGGCTGATCCCTCCAAGCCCCCTTGCGAGGCTGGTCCTGCCAGCGGTCCTCGCGAGGCCGGTCACGCCACCCTTGGCGAGGACCACGATCATCCCATCGTCCTCCACCTCTTGCTCTGCCTCGGCCGTAGCCCCGATCGTTGCGCTCGGGGCGTCGACCGATGTGGCCTTCTCGCATGGCCCTGAGCTCTTGGCATTCGTTCGTGTTGTGGGTATGGAGATCGTGGTACACACAGTATCGGCTACCCTTGGACGACTCCAGCTGGTCCCTGCCGCACTTCATGTCCGGCTCTGCTGCGAGCACAGTTGCTGCCTTGCGCTTCACATCCTTGGCCTTGGCTTTCTTCTCTTCTGGGTCTGCTGCTGGGAGCTCGAGAAGGGAGAGGCGTCCCTCCTTAGCCCTTGCGCACTTGGTCGCCAGGTTGAACAACTCCAGAGACGTACACATATCTTCGTGGATCGCCAGCTCCTCCTTCATCTTGACGTCGCGGACGGCATCAGAGAACGCCGAGATGATGGCCTCCTCGGTTACCCTGGGAATCTTGAGGCGAGCGTTGTTGAAGCGATGGATGTACTTTTGCAAGGTTTCTCCGGGTTGCTGCTTGATGCGGCGCAGGTCACCCATGGTCGGCGGACGGTCGTGAGTGCCCTAGAAGTTGGTGATGAAGCGAGTGCGCATCTCGTCCCAGGAGGAGATCGTGCCAGGAGGCAGGTTCAGGAGCCAGGTGCGGGCGCCGTCCTTGAGTGCCATGGGAAACCAGTTCGCCATGACCTTTTTGTCCCCGTTGGCGGCTTCGATGCCCAGCTCGTAGAGCTATAGGAACTCCATGGGGTCGGCAGTGCCGTCGTAGCGAGGAGGCAGGTCAGGTTTGAAATTTCCTGGCCAGGCGACACTGCATAGCTCGGTGGTGAAGGCGCGACAGCCTGCGGTGGCCACCGGAGCTCTCTGCTGATGCGGGGCTTGCTCCTGGGGGTTCCCGCGTGCCGCTGCCTGGAGCAGCACGGGGTCTTGACGTGCTGGCGCAGGGATGCGGTCATGGTGCACCGGTGCCGGGAGCACACGAGCACCTTCTTGGGGGCGAGGGATTTCTTGGCAGCTCCTTTCTTGTCGCACGGCTGCCGGACACGGTGGATCTCATCCTGGGGCTGCGCGCCTTGGAGCCAGGGTGCCTTCTTGGGGAGGAGGTGGCGGAGGCACCTCCTGATCTGCGCCTCCTGCGCAGGACAGCGGGCGAGGCAGCGAGAGGGACGGCGCAGGGGAGCCCCCTGCGGCGCTGACGAGCTCGGTGATGCGAGCGAGCCACTCCTCATAGAGGTCGTCGATGGGACGGTAGTGCAGGAGCTCACGCGCCAGGAGCAACATGGCGTGCGCGTCCGTGGGGGCGCAACGGGCGTGTGATGACGAACCAACTGGTGTCAGCGACGGGGTGGCGGTGCGGCCTTCCCGCCGCACCGAAGGATGCAGCGATGAGGCTTGCTACTCGTTCCCCGCCGGGCCGGTGGAGGCGTTGGCGGCAGGCGACGGGGAACGATGGGGACACCCACTGAAAGGAGCCGTCTGGGTGACACGGGCGGCGAGAGCTGCCCGACGCTCAGCTCGAGCCCGGCGAGCGTCTGCCATGGACACGACGGAGGATCGAACGTGAAACGGCGGAAAGAAAGATTCCGGCGCACCCCTACATGGCGTCCCAAATGTCGGATGTTGGGTTCTGGCAGACCCTTAAGGTTCGAACTCTTGGGTGTGCATGAAGATCGTCCCCCTACCGATCCATGTTCGATCGCCTCGCGAGAATCTAAGCTAAAACGATGAACAACACGAGGGACACAAGATTTATACTGGTTCGGGCCACCGTTGTGGTGTAATACCCTACTCCAGTGTGTGGTGTGTGGATTGCCTCAAGGGCAGATGATGAACAGTACAAGGGAAGAACAGCCTCGCGAGAGGTGTTCTTGAGCTGGTGCGATGAACTGCTTGGGTGACTTCGATCGCCTCTCGATCTAATGAGCACTTGATCCGTCCTCTCCTCTGTGGTGGCTAGTCCTATTTATAGAGGCCCTGGTCCTCTTCCCAAATATTGAGCGGGAAGGGCGCCAACAACGGCCATTTTGAAGGGGAACATCTAGTGCAAGTTATCCTTACTAAAGTAGGTCTTCGGCTGCCAAAGGCACTGGTGATGACACCGTCCTGGGCTCCACGGTGACCTCCATCCTATTGCTCTGCTGGTCTTGGTCTCGTTGCACTGAAATGGCAACCTTTGCCTGATGCCTCGGTACTCCACGCCTGTGCTTGCCCCCTTTGCACCAAAGAGGAAACAAGGACACTGCGCAGGCCGGTGCCCGCCTGGCGCCCGCCTGGTCTCGATCGTCATGGCTTGCGTCACGAGCACCTCGCGAGGTACCCTGCCTTGATCTCTCCACCTCCTCGCGAGCCTGCCTGGCGAGGCCATTTCTGAGGAAGTCCTGTGTCATCTGCCTCGTGAGGCTTGGCCCCTCGTGAGGGTCTTGAGTCTTGCGCTGATGAAGATGGGCCGCACTAGGCCATCACTTGAGCCACGCCGCAGGCCGCAGGCAGGCAGTCCGGGGACCCCCGTTCCCAGAATGCCGACAGTAGTTGGTTTGATTGATTTGCTTGTACATGTGGGTCTGTGTGCACAGCGGTGCCAACTCTCACATTGCTAGAGCGGTGCCAAAATCTTTTGATTTGACATCGATGTGTATTATATGGCATACTTTTGAGAAATATGGCATCGGCCACATAGTGGAAGGCAACAAATGCCCAAGCTCTTCACGTGCTCCTAGGTAAATGAGAGGAAAGAGAAAGAGAGAGAGAGAGAGAGAGAGAGAGAGAGAGAGAGAGTGAAAAAATATCACTAGCCAGCCAACCCTATCATATGAGCGAATGATATTGGTACCTCTTGATGACACGGCAATCTTATATAGCCCACTGCTCTAATATGTTCTCTTCTTTTGTAGATAAAAAAGACCCAAAGTGGAAAATGTGCTGCACTATAACAATCTCATGAAATGCCTTGATCTCCATCTTACAGAAATTGATTTGATTGACTATCGAGGCAGCACATCTGAGATTAACTTGGCCAGGTTCTTTGTTCTGGAGGCAAGTGTGCTCAAGGTAATGAGGTTTGGTGTTCTCTGGCGCAACAATGAAAATGGCGTGCTGATCACTGCAAACGTCTAAGCCTAAATGATAAAGTATCCGAAGAAGCTGAATTTGTTTTTGAAACATCAAGTTGCGAGAGACTCCAGAATTTATTTGCCCATTAGTGAATTGTCAGGGCGGTGGATTTTAGTTTGTATGATAATGCTGCGTCCAACTAAAGTAACGAAAGTTCTTATGTAAACTTCCCAGTAATTCCCTCTTCGTAGGTGCAGCATTACTCCTAACATTTGTAATATCAGTTTGAAACTTGTAATATTGCCGTGTCCTATTCCTACATTTTCAAAATCCTGCGAATCATAGAGGTCCTGAGTTGGTGATGATGGTGTGCCTGCCATCTTTCACCAATAGCCATCAGATCGCATACAAAGCAAACTTCTGCAGTTTTGGAAAAAGATGCCCGCACTTGTTCCCTATTTACAAACAACTCCTTGTCTCTCACAATCAGCCTTATCTCCTCCCCACCACATCTAGAGGGCCATGGAAAAAATCTGGCACTATGGCCGCTGTCGGCGCCGTCCACCCCCAATCTTGGTGTTCCGTGCAATGCATGGGCATCTTACTCGTACTCCGTATAAGAAAAGAGTAGAGATACTCGTGGCAACGCACGGGAAATTATCTCGAACATGGCTAGTAATAAGCAGGCTAGCTCTATAGCCATGATGATAGTGACTATAGACGGTGAGGCTGACTTTGGTATGCTAAACACGGCACCTACACTCAGGTGTCATTTCTGGTGCAGGGTCTTGTCACTTCATTATGAGGAGCAGCACGTAATAATTTTACCAACGGGTAGTACAATACTACTATATTGGTAGTACGACTACTAGTATTAGCACCACCGTCTGGATTTAGTAGTACTACCACGTCCGTTTGGATTTAGTATTTGACTAGCAATATCTAGTAATGCATGTCACAAAAAATATACTACTCCCTCTGTAAATAAATACATGGAGTATTGTTTTATTCATTTTTGAACATAGTTCCTGATGATATTACACACTCTCCCTTCCGGTAGATGGCTCAAATCTGAAGTCTCGTCAATCAGACTACTGTTGTACTCACCGAGCGGTCAGCTTCGTAAGCTACCAAAAAATTACAATCAAAGACTACTATTGTATTCCCTCAGTATTGGCACATTAGTCACGTTATGAAAACCAAATAAACCCAAAACTTTTAGGCGCGGTGCATTAACTACCCACCTCGTTCCTTGTTTTTTGCCACGAAAAAAGAAATCACGCGATAGGAGACGTGGGGTGCGTATGCATTCAATGACTTGAGACTACTTAGCACAACATTTTTTGTTACATGCATTAACATTTACTAGTTAAATCAAAGGTCGAAACTTGGCGGAAAATGCAAAGGGGACCAATAAACCAGTAAACATCAATGTTCTCTCATTTTGCCCCAACTAGAGGTCCGGTGAGATGACTATACTGCACCGGTACGGAGGGGGACGTGGCTTCATTGACATACTGCACCTGCCTTTTGGTGTATGATAGGTGGCCCAACAGGTGGCTGGCCCACCTATCATACATCCAAAGGCAGGTGCAGTTAAGGCATCGGAGCTCAGTCCCATGGAGGGAGGGCCGAGGAGTAGATGGCCAACACACACGTGAATGCAACACAGTTTGCACTTGTCATATAAAGGCTCCCCACTAGTCCATCTATGAAATCCTACGCACCTACGCACCCTAACCAAGGGCAAGAGTGATCACTCTAATCGCAAGATAAATTGAGTAGAAGCTAGACCCATGGAGGCAATGAGCATGAGCATCAGCCGACTGTGCCAGATGGTCCATGACGCCGGCCTGCGACCCGACACCGAGGAACGTCTCTAGGTCGTGCTTGAGGCCGCCAGGACGAGAGGCCGCTTGGACAATAGCTTTGACTCCTTGTTCAACGAGATCCTCATTGGCTTCCTCGACAAGTTCACCGTTGTCAAGAAGCTCCCAAACGACCTTGACGTATGCCTCTAGCCCGCACGCCCAGGCTCTGCGATGCCCACCACCCTCAATGGCCTCTATGGTAACAACCTCTTCGACACACTGGTGGCCCTACAACTGCCCGCCGTCACGTCGGAGAATCTCCACCTCGAGGTCGCGCTCGCCATGCAGCACCTGGCACAGAAAGACACCATCGACATAATCACCCACGTATATGCGCAAATCATCGACAAGGACTACTACGTGCAAGAAGAGGACAATAGGGCGCTGGCCTTCTTGGACCGCAGGACAACCTTGGACGGCATTGTTCAGAAGCACGTTGCGCTCGTCGCCAACGCCGCTGCTGCTCACACGTCGGTTGGTGAACCGGTGCACTAGGGCGTGAGGATGTCGTTGATGGATCTGTATGTATCTTTATCTTTCCGTCAAATCCATGTAGTAGTATATGGTACTACTAGTAATTACCTTACCTTTCGCATCAACTTCATAATTTTCATATGTACTCCATGCATGAACCACGCAGAACCCAACTTCTCATTACTCTAGGGAAAATCGTTATTTCTATCTATCGGTCGCGCCGAGGAGCAGAACCACATTTTACAAGTTACAAGTTCAAAAGGAAAAGCCTGCCGTGTTCGCGTCGCACCCCCACACGGTTGGTCCAGCACGCCTCTCAAGGGGGAATGCGTGCTGTGTTGCATTTTCACTTACAAGTGGGACCGCAGTTGAGCAAACCGACTATCGGCAAACCCCCACCCCGCGCGATGGCTGGAGAAAACAGGAGGGAGAAGAGATGGCTGTAGCATGGACTCCAAGAAAATTGGTGTCAGATGGGACTCATGTGGGTGGCGTGTGCCGTACTGCTAGACGTGAATGCTAGTTATGTCCCATGCCACCCACTTATCGAGGTGCTGGTTATGTAGAGTGAACACATTATCTCCCCAGGAGTATGGTACATCACTAGTACTACTCACATTGTTGTGAAATTTCTTGGAGTCTGTGCTCAGCACTCCTTTCTCTCTCTTCTCAGCCATCCAGCAGACACGCGGAGCCCATCGTCTGTTTGCTCACATGCGGTCCCACATATTAGTGAAAACGCAAGAGGACCCACTGAACCCGCACATCTTTCACCTCGACGTGCTGGTGATGAAAAACAAATCCAATAAAGATCTTCGGTGGCCGCTTTTGGAGTTACTCAAGAGTAAGATTCTATTTACAGTTTAACCCAAGATGCACATCACGTGGCTTCAACTAGCACTCCATTTTCTTGCATGACACGACCTGGATGTTGGATGTCCCACGTGTCGGCAAAAGGAGGAAGAACTTGACCAAATCTTCTCCACATTTAGACCGGAGGAGTAGGAAACATGGCAAGCCATGTGCCTACATCATACTACGTACAAGCCCACCTCACGCAGTCACGCTATCACCATATTTCTCGGCCTCCGTGCATCACCTAGCTCTAGGTGATCTAACTAGAACTAACTATTGTGCTAGCATACTCCAATATTAGGTTGGCTCTATGTGATGTGGCAACTTCATATAATAGGATGCTAGCTATACTACTACGGTACTCACACTCCAAGAAGTGAGTCGAAAACCATTCATAAATTGAGTTTATGAAATGCATATACAAATGTACCATTCATTACATACAACAAGTCATCAACACACAACGACAACGAGGATACATGTTGGATTATAGATTAGTTCCAACAAAACATTCTAGTAAATACTAAAGTTTTCATCACACAACAAATAACAAGCAATGCAATGAACTTCAGCTCAACCAATCCTTGGCGTTGGAAACGCTTGCTTTGAACCATAAGTAAGCCTCTGGGAAGGGCCATCTATTGTCAATCTCGAGACCAACACAGGACTGATCATCCAGGCTGAAGCGGCCTATATCAGGACACATATTGTGATAGCCACGGTAGGGAACTATAGCAATGTCCGAGGTATAGATACAGTTGCTTCTCATAATGGAAGTAACGTTGTGCCAACAGTAGCTGGATTGACTTTCACCATCAGTGGATAGTTTAGTCCTAGGAAAGGCGAGTTTTCTCCAAGACAATCAATATTGAACCAGGGAGAAGGTGCTGGCGCTAGAACACTAGTATGCATCCCGAATACCCTGCAACGGATGTCGGAATAGGTCTGGAGAGTGCGACCATGGGAGACAACACCTACTTCCTTAGTAACATCAGCACTTCAGCAGTGCCCGGTATACAGACAAGAAGAGGTGTTCCATCGAAAGAAGCTGCCAAGCGCCACTGAGTATATAGGTCTTGCTCATCCTCATGCTCGTGATCATCACCATCGTCATCTCCCCCTTGGTTATAAATTTTTTCAAGTATAGGTGGTGGAATGTTCACAGGACCTTGGAAACGTAAGAAGGTTAATTAGTAAAGGAAACTAGCTAACCCGCATGCACGTGGATGAAACAATTATAATTACGGTGGAAGACAAACATACCAAAAGCATCAGGATTCCATGCAAAAATAGTGCTATGAGTGGTGGCAGCAAACACAAGACACTCGTATTGAATTGCATCACAGTACTCATCCGTGTACAGAAATTGATTTTTGAGGAATATCCATTATGACGTGGAAGTAAGGACGGCAACAAGCTTGTCAAAGATAGCAATGATGACCCACAAGTGTAGGGGATCTATCGTAGTCCTTTCGATAAGTAAGAGTGTCGAACCCAACGAGGAGCAGAAGGAAATGATAAGCGGTTTTCTATATGGTTTTCTCTGCAAGCACTGAAATTGTAGGTAATAGATAGTTTTGTGATAAGATAAATAGTAACGAGCAAAAAGTAAATAAAGTAAATAAAGTGCAGCAAGGTGGCCCAATCCTATATGTATAAAAGGATAAGCCTGGACAAATTCTAATAATGAATAAGGAGCTCCCGAGGACACATTGGGAATTATCGTCAAGCTAGTTTTCATCACGTTAATAAGATTCGCGTTTGGTACTTTGATAATTTGATATGTGGGTGGACCGGCACTTGGGTACTGCCCTAACTTGGACAAGCATCCCACTTATGATTAGCCCCTATTGAAAGAATCCGCAACTACAAAAAGGAGTATTAAGGTAAAGCTAACCACAACATTAAACATATGGGCCCATATCAACCCCTAACGAAGCAACGCATAAACTAGGGTTTAACCTTCTGTCACTCTAGCAACCCATCATCTACTTATTACTTTCCCATGCCTTCCTCTAGGCCCAAATAATGGTGAAGTGTCATGTTGTCGATGTTCACATAACACCACTAGAGGCAAGACAACATACATCTCATCAAAATATCGAACGAATACCAAATTCACATGACTACTAATAGCAAGACTTCACCCATGTCCTCACGAACAAGCGTAACTACTGACAAAGCATATTCAAGTTCATAATCAGATGAGTAATAATATGCATAAAGGATCTGAACATATGATCTTCCACCAAGTAAACCAATTAGCATCAACTACAAGGAGTAATCAACACTACTAGCAACCCACAGGTACCAATTTGTGGTTTTGATACAAGATTGGATACAAGAGATGAACTAGGGTTTTGAGAGGAGATGGTGCTGGTGAAGATGTTGATGGAGATTGACCCCCTCCCGATGAGAGGATCGTTGGTGCTGATTTCCCCCTCCCGAAGGGAAGTGTCCCTGGCAGAACAGCTCCGCTAGAGCCCTAGATTGATTCTGCCAAGGTTCTGCCTCGTGGCGGTGGAGTTCCGTCCCGTAAGCTTGCCCACGATTTTTTTCCAGGGTAAAAGTGATGATATAGCAGAAGATGGACGCCGGAGGCCCACCAGGGTGCCCAGGAGATAGGGGGCCGCGCCCTACAGGGGGGGCTCGCCCCCTTGTGTCCTGGACAGGGTGTGGGCCCCTGGCCTATTTCTTTCGCTCATAAATTCTTATTAAATCCAAAAAGTTGTTTCATGGAGTTTCAGGACTTTTGGAGTTGTGCAGAATAGGTTTCCAACATTTGCTCCTTTTCCAGCCAGAATTCCAGCTGCCGGCATTCCCCCTCTTCATGGTAAACCTTGTAAAATAAGAGAGAATAGCCATAAGTATTGAGATATAATGTGTAATAACAGCCCATAATGCAATAAATATTGATATAAAAGCATGATGCAAAATGGACGTATCAACTCCCCCAAGCTTAGACCTCGCTTGTCCTCAAGCGGAAGCCGAAATCGAAAAATATGTCCACATGTTTAGAGATAGAGGTGTCGATAAAAATAAAATACGGACATGAGGGCATCATGATCATTCTAATAACAACAACACATATAGATTTTGTCATATGATTTGCTATGCTCAAGTAATAAGCAATTCACAATGTCAAGTATGGTTCAAAAACTACATTGGGAACTAACAAACTATCATCTCAGTCATTGAAGCAATTGCAATTTATTGTAACATCAGAAAGAGTCAATAATAGAGTTTTTCAACAAGCTCACATACTCAACTATCTCGTAGTCTCCCATAATTGCTAACACTCACGCAATACTTGTGGTTATAGAGTTTCAGCCGGACACTGAGAAAGATAGGGGCTTATTGTGTTGCCTCCGAACGTATTCACCTTTAGGTGATGTCAACAATAATAGCCTATGCCAACTTACATCCAATTGGATTTATGTATCATGATCTTTCAAACACGAGGAGCTTGCCAAAGGATAAAATGAAAAAGGGAAAGGTGAGGATCACCTTGACTCAAGCATAAAGTAAAACATAAAGTAAAAGATAGGCCCTTCGCAGAGGGAAGCAGAGGTTGTCATGCACGTTTAGGGTTGATGCATAAAGTCTTAGTGCAAAAGAACGTCACTTTATATTGCCCCTTGTATGTGGACCTTTATTATGTAGTCCATCGCTTTTATTACTTCCACAACAAGTTCGTACAAAGTTTATTTTCTCTGCACTAATAAGTCATACATATTTAGAGAGCAAATTTTATTGCTTGCACCGATGACAACTTACTTGCAGGATCTTACTCAATCCGTAGGTAGGTATGGTGGACTCTCATGGCAAAACTGGGTTTGAGGATATTTGGAAGCACAAGTAGTATCTCTACTTGGTGCCAGGAATTTGGCTAGCAAGAGGGGGAAAGGCAAGCTCAACATGTTTGGAAGGTCAATGACAATATACTTTAACTGAGATGTCGGAAGACATAAGCCATTACATTGTCTTCCTTGTCCAACATCAACTCTTTCAGCATGTCATACTTAATGAGTTCTTCACAATCATAAAAGATGTCCAAGATAATATATTTATATATGAACCCCTCTTTCCTTATCACTTCCTATTAATTGCAACGATGACCAAGGCTACGTTCATCAACTCTCAACATTTTTTATGCCTCATACTTTCTATGTGTGAAGTTATCACTATCCATAAGATCAATATGAACTCTTTTGTTCGTTCTACTCTCTCAAGATCATAGCAACATAGCAAAGCCCTTGACTCAACACTAATCTTTATTATAGATAGCACACGGACTCGATTACATAAAGAGATCACAATGCAAAACTCAAAACTACTTGATATCAAAAACTTCAAACTACTAGATCAAAATACTACTAAAAGGAACGAACTAAATAAAGCGGAAAAAATAGGAGTGTGATGGTGATACAATACTGGGGCACCTCCCCCAAGCTTGGCAGTTGCCAAGGGGAGTGCCCATACCCATGTGATTATTTCCTCGGAGGTGATGGAGGTGGTGATGATGACGGTGGATAATCGCACATCTAGCGTAAAAGCTCCTCCAACTTGCGGATAATGCCCTTGAGCCCAGCAATATGATCCTTCAACGAAATATTCTCCTTGTGAGATACTTGTTCTGTATGCGGGCTAACTCAATCATCTTGAAAGCTTCAATCTCCGTTGGAGTGAAAAGGTTAGGTAAAGTTTGAGGGATGTCTTCTTCTTTCACCACCGGAGCTTGAACCTCCATGGCCTTCTTGATCCCTTCATCCTTGTTGATCTCTTCTGGTTCCTCTCTTTTCAACTCTATCTTCAATAGCAAAGCATCCTTGTCTTCGTTGTTGGAGGAGGGAGAAGTCATGGTGCTCTAAATCTGCAACGGAAACAGCTCGAAACGAAAATAGAGGATATTTGCGTGATACGGTGGTCAAAACCTTCGGGAGTATATATAATGAATTTTTACTGACCAAAATACATAACATACAAGAAAACGGAGTCCAGGAGGCACACGAGGTGCCCACGAGACAGGGGGTGCGCCCTATAGGGGGGGGGCGGCCTCCTCTCTCGTGGGAGCCTCGTGTCCCTTTCAGACTACTTTCTTCCTAAAATTCTTAAATAATCCAAAACTGATAAAAAATGCCATTAGAGTTGTTTTGGAGTCGGTTTACTTACCGCACCACGTACCTATGCCTTTTCGGAGTCTGGAACATTCTGGAAAGTGTCCCTTATGTATTCCTCAGGGGTTATGGTTTCAATAATATTACTTTCAACATTGATAGGATTACCTGAAATATAATGTTTAATTCTTTGAACGTTTACCACCCTCGGATTTGTGCCTTCGAAGTTGTCGATTTTTATAGCATCAGAACGATAGACCTCCTCGATAACGTAGGGACCTTCCCATTTCGAGAGAAGTTTTCCTGCAAAAAATCTTAAAGGAGAGTTGAATAACACATAATCTCCTACGTTAAACTCACGCTTTTGTATCCTCTTATCATGCGAGCGTTTGACTTTTTCTTTGAAAAGCTTGGAATTCTCATATGCTTGGGTTCTCCATTCATCAAGTGAGCTAATATCAAACAACCTCTTCTCACCGGCAAGTTTGAAATCATAATTGAGCTCCTTAATAGCCCAATATGCTTTATGTTCAAGTTCAAGAGGTAAATGACATGCTTTTCCATAAACCATCTTATATTGAGACATACCCATAGGATTTTTGTATGCAGTTCTATAGGCCCATAATGCATCATCAAGTTTTTTGGACCAATTTTTTCTATATCTATTCATAGTCTTTTGCAAAATTAATTTGAGCTCTCTATTGCTCAACTCTACTTGACCACTAGACTGCGGGTGATAAGGAGATGTGATTCTATGATTGACATCATACTTAGCAAGCATCTTACGGAAAGCACCATGAATAAAGTTTGAACCACCATCAGTCATAAGATATCTAGGGACTCCAAACCTCAGAAAAATAACTTCTTTAAGCATTTTAATAGAAGTGTTATGATCAGCACTACTAGTTGGAATAGCTTCTACCCACTGAGTAACGTAATCAACAGCAACTAAAATATGTGTATAACCATTGGAGGCAGGAAAAGGTCCCATATAATCAAAGCCCCAAACATCAAACGGTTCAATAACAAGAGAATAATTCATAGGCATTTCTTCATGTCTACTAATGTTACCTATTCTTTGACATTCATCACAAGATAAGACAAACTTACGAGCATCTTTGGAGAGAGTAGGCCAATAAAAACCAGATTGTAGTACCTTGTGTGCAGTTCTATCTCCAGCGTGGTGCCCTCCATAGGATTCAGAGTGACACTTGCGTAGGATCTGTTCCTGTTCTTACTCAGGCACACAACATCTAATAATACCATCTACTCCTTCTTTATAAAGGTGTGGATCATCCCAGAAGTAATGTCTTAAATCATAAAAGAACTTTTTCTTTTGCTGGTATGTGAAACTAGGCGGTATATATTTAGCAACAATGTAATTAGCATAATCAGCATACCAAGGAGCAGTATGAGAAGCATTGACGACCGCTAATTGTTCATCAAGAAAGCTATCATTAATAGGCAGTGGGTCATCAAGAACATTCTCTAGCCTAGACAAGTTGTCTGCAACGGGGTTCTCAGCTCCCTTTCTATCAATAATATGCAAGTGAAATTCTTGGAGTAAGAGAACCCATCTAATGAGTCTAGGCTTAGCATCTCTCTTTTCCATAAGATATTTAATAGCAGCATGATTAGTGTGAATAGTAACTTTGGAATCAACAATATAAGGTCTAAACTTATCACATGCAAACACAACTGCTAAGAACTCTTTTTCAGTAGTAGCATAATTTCTCTGGGTAGTATCAAGAGTCTTACTAGCATACTAGATAACATTCAATTTCTTATCGACTCTTTGCCCTAAAACAGCACCTACAACATAATCACTAGCATCGCACATAATTTCAAAAGGTAAATTCCAATCAGGTGGCTGAACAATAGGTGCAGTGATCAAAGCTTTCTTAAGTGTTTGAAATGCTTCTACACAATCATCATCGAAGACAAAAGGAATATCTTTTTGCAATAAATTAGTCAGAGGCCTAGATATTTTAGAAAAGTCCTTAATGAACCTCCTATAAAAGCCAGCATGACCAAGGAAACTTCTTATACCTTTTATGTCCTTGGGACATGGCATCTTTTCAATAGCATCAACTTTGGCTTTATCAACTTCAATACCTCTCTCGGAGATCTTGTGCCCCAAGACAATGCCTTCATTAACCATAAAGTGACACTTTTCCCAATTCAGGACGAGACTAGTGTCTTTGCATCTCTGCAAAACTCGATCAAGGTTGCTCAAACAATCATCAAAAGAGGATCCATAGACGGAGAAGTCATCCATGAATACCTCACAAATATTTTCAAAAAAATTCAGAAAATATAGCCATCATGCATCTTTGAAAGGTAGCAGGTGCATTACATAAGCCAAAAGGCATACATCTATAAGCAAAAGTACCAAAAGGGAAAATAAAAGTAGTTTTAGATTGATCCTTCACTGACACAGGTATTTGAGAGAAGCCAGAATAACCATCTAGAAAGTAAAAATGTGTGTGTTTGGATAGCCTTTCTAGCATTTGATCAATAAAAGGTAAAGGGTAATGATCTTTCTTAGTAGCTTTATTTAACTTACGAAAATAGATTACCATCCTATAACCTGTAATAATTCTTTGCGGGATCAATTCATCTTTATCATTAGGAACAACAGTAATACCTCCCTTTTTAGGGACGCAATTGACAGGGCTTACCCATTGTAACGCCCCGGATCCGATGCGCCAGGTGTCTTCCAGTTATTTGCCGTCCTTGCCATGTCATGTGCTCGCATGTTGCATTTTTTCATGTCACCATTTGCATTTCATATCATGTCATCATGTGCATCTCATTTTGCATACGTGTTCGTCTCATGCATCCGAGCATTTTCCCCGTTGTCCGTTTTGCAATCCGGCACTCCTATGTCACCCAGCGTCCCCATCTTGTCTCTTTTTGTCAGCGGGTGTTAAACGTTCTCGGAATGGACCGAGGTTTGCCACACGGCCTTGGTATAGCACCGGTAGACCGCCTGTCAAGTTTCGTGCCATTTGGAGGTTGTTTGATACTCCAACGGTTAACCGGGTAACCGTAAAGGCCCTATTTGTGTTGCAGCCCAACACCCCTCCAAAGTGGCCCAAAACCCATCCAAACCCCCTCCATGCTCTCGGTCGTTCAATCACGACCGTGTGGGCAAAAACCGCACCTTATTTGAACTCTCCTAGCTCCCAGAATCTATAAATATGCCCTCCCCGTCCAAATTCACGGATAAACTCCCCCAAAACCCTAGCCCCGCTCCTCCCCACGCTGCCGGACACGTCCGCGACGGCCGGACATGTCCGCCCGTCCCCGCGCTGCCACTCCCAGCCTCTCCCGAGCCACCACGTGGGCACCGCGGCCTCCCGCGC
>NC_041393.1:332834064-332841151 GCF_002162155.2 Triticum dicoccoides
CGCGCCTCCTCGCCTCGCCCCGCCGCCGACCTCGACCCCGCCACCCGTCGCACCTCATCTGCCGCGCCACCGCGGTAGCCACCGCCCGCGCCCGCGCCGGTCGCCGCCACCTCCGCCGGCACCAGATCCGGTGAGGTGCCGGCCGGATCCGGCGAACCCGACCCGCCGGCGTCCTTCTCCGATCCTCTCAGGGCGCCGCATGCCCCAACTCCGACGAGAGCTGCAGCCTGCCTCGATCCACGTGCAACCGATCTGGATCTGCAAGGTTGACCTCCAAATTTTCCCCAAGTCCCGAGATTGTTGCATATTTTCATGCCCTGTTCAACGCATCATAACTTGATGCATACTGCTCCGTTTTGTGCGTGTAATATGTCAAGTTGTTCATCATGAGATGCGCTTCACTTCATACCATTGTGCCATGCTTGTTTGAGATCATCCTGATGCCCTAATAATCGTTGCAAGAGTGCTATATGATGTTAATCTGCTGAAACTGTTATAACTTGGTGATTTGTCATTTTCGTTGCATTTGATATGTGCATCCTATGAGCATGATCTCTACATGTGTTTTGTTCTACATCATGCCATCTTTACAGTGGTGCCATCCATGTATTTTTGTGAGTCTTGTACTGAGTGTGTCAAGCTCGTGAAGTAGGGTACTTGATGTTGCTGTTTTGCTAGTCTGAATCTGCTATGTCATGATGCTATGTTAACCTACTGCTACAAGTCATTCTATGCATAATCTGGAGATGTTCACTAAGGATGATTTGTTATACATGCCATGCTATATTCATTCATGCCCCTGGTTGCATTTATACCCTGCTGTAACCTGTTGTAATCTTGCTCTCAACTTGCTAAATAATGTTGCTGTCAGCCTGATTAACATTAAGTTTAGTTTTGCCATGTGTGTTGCTAGTGATCCATGTATCCTATGGACTTGTTTTTACCATGCTTAGCTTCATGAACATGTATTCTTATTGTTGGTTGCCTTGCCATGCCATGTATTGCTCTGTGGTGAGTGGTATAAACTCACCAACATGCCTACTTATTGTTGTTCCAGCCATGTTTGAATCTGTCATATTACTTGCTATGTTTACATGGGTGCCATCATATTTTATGTGCCCTTTTGGCTCATGGTAATTAAGGGACTTTTGTTGTATGCAATTAGTAGATTCATTCCATGCCTTTGTTTTCCATGATAAGTTCCTTTAGCATGTTGTTTGATAGCTCTAAACATTGCAACCTGATGTTATTTCTGCTAAGTCTGAAACTATTATTATTTGCAATCTTGCCATGTCCTTTTGAGCATGTTCTAGTTGTTTCTGGAGATAGATCAGTGTTCATGTTTTGTCATTCTTTACCTGTACTTCATGCCCATGCCTTTTGTTCTTATGTTGATGTGCTTTAGCATAGTGTTTCGAGCTTGCAAGATGCCTAGTTGCTGTTATGGTCAGATTGTTGTCATATCTTGTTAGGAGTGTATGTGTTGAACCGTTGCTCCGTTTTGAGTGTGCTCTATATGAAACTTGCTTGATTTTGCATGTAGTGTCATATTATCATGTTACATCCATGTTTTGAGGTATTTGCTTGATGTTTGGATGCATTTAGCACCGATGCCATGTTTAACTTGTTTTGCTCATATCTTCTAGGCCGTAACTCCGAATCTAATGAACTTTATATGTAACTTGACTAGAATTTCATGTAGATTCTCTTGGTGATCTTTAACTTGCTGGTTAACAACTTTACCATAAGGTTTATTCAGATCTGGACCAACTTTGAAACTTGCATATGAGGACTTACCGGAATTGTTCTATGTTGTTTCCGGCCTCATTTAAACTTGCTTTGATGTGTTGGTCTTGTATGCATCATCTCTTGCCATTAGTAGCTTCATGTAGCTTTGTC
Organism: Triticum dicoccoides; assembly: GCF_002162155.2. Lineage (NCBI taxonomy): Eukaryota > Viridiplantae > Streptophyta > Magnoliopsida > Poales > Poaceae > Triticum > Triticum dicoccoides. The sequence goes on from NC_041393.1 coordinate 332,835,964, forward strand.
ATGCATCATACTTGGTTGAGCATCATGCCTTGTCTATGTGTGGTGTGTTTACCATGTTGTGTGCTTCTTCTTGATAGTTCCTGTTTCGTTGCGATCGTGAGGATTCGTTCGTCTATGCTCGGTTCGTCTTCGTGGCTTCATCTTCTTCATGGACTCGTTCTTCTTCCTAGCGGGATTTCAGGAAAGATGACCGTCACCTTGGCTCTCAGTACTATCATTGCTATGCTAGTTGCTTCGTTCTATGGCATTGCTGCGCTACCTATCACTTGCTCTCCAAGCCTCCCAAATTGTCATGAACCTCTAACCTTTGTCACCCTTCCTAGCAAACCGTTGCTTGGCTATGTTACAGCTTTGCTTAGCCCCTCTTATAGCGTTGTTAGTTGCAGGTGAAGTTGAAGATTGCTCCATGGTGGACAGGATTATGTTGGGATATCACAATATCTCTTATTTAATTAATGCATTTATATACTTGGTAAAGGGTGGAAGGCTCGGCCTTATGCCTGGTGTTTTGTTCCACTCTTGCCGCCCAAGTTTCCGTCATACCGGTATTAAGTTCCTTGATTTTGTGTTCCTTACGCGGTTGGGTGATTTATGGCACCCCCTTGACAGTTCGCTTTGAATAAAACTCCTCCAGCAAGGCCCAACATTGCTTTTAACATTTTCCACCTAAGCCTTTTTCCCTTGGGTTCTGCAGACTCAAGGGTCATCTTTATTTTACCCCCCGGGCCAGTGCTCCTCCGAGTGTTGGTCCAAACTAGAGCACCATGCGGGACCATTCCTTGGCAACTTGGATTACGTCGGTACCTGTACGCTTCGCTTATCCGATGTGCCCTGAGAACAAGATATGTGCAGCTCCTATCGGGATTTGTCAGCACAGTCGGGTGGTCTTGCTGGTCTTGTTTTACCATTGTCGAAATGTCTTGTATACCAGGATTCCGAGTTTGATCGGGTCTTCCTGGGAGAAGGAATATCCTTCGTTGACCGTAAGATCTTGTGATGGGCTAAGTTGGGACACCCCTGCAGGGTATAAACTTTCGAGAGCCGTGCCCACGGTTATGTGGCAGATGGGAATTTGTTAATGTCCGGTTGTAGATAACTTGACAGCAGATCCGAATTAAAACGCATCAACCGCGTGTGTAGCCGTGATGGTCTCTTCTCGGCGGAGTCTGGGAAGTGAACACGGTTTTTGGGTTATGTTTGACGTAAGTAGGAGTTCAAGATCACCTCTTGATCATTGCTAGCTTCACGACTGTTCCATTGCTCCTCTTCTCGCTCTTAATTGCGTATGTTAGCCACCATATCATGCTTAGTCGCTGCTGCAACCTCACCACTTACCCCTTCCTTACCCATTAAGCTTTTCTAGTCTTGATACCCATGGTAATGGGATTGCTGAGTCCTCGTGGCTCATAGATTACTACAACAACATCTGCAGGTACATGTTTTGTCATGATCATGACGCGAGAGCGATGCTTGCTTGTTTTGAAGTTCTTCTGCTTCTTCTTTGATCAGGGGATAGGTTCCAGGTCGACAGCCTGGGCTAGCAGGGTAAATGTCGTTGGAGCTTCTGTTTGTGTTTCATCCGTAGTCGGATGTTGATCTTATGGATGATGTATGTATTCGTCTGGCATTGTATGCCTCTTGTATGTATCCCCATCTATTTTGTAATGTTGATGTAATGATATCCACCTTGCAAAAGTGTTTCAATATGCGGGTCTATCCTTTGGTGGGACCTTCGAGTTCCTTTTGGATAGGGTTGCATATTGGGCGTGACAAGTTGGTATCAGAGCCTCGACCGACCTTAGGAGCCCCCTTGATTGATCATGTAGTTTGGCAGTTGTTGAGTCTAGAAGAAAACTGTTTTTGGAGTCTAGTTATATCGGAGAGTAGGAATTCTTTTTACTCCTCAGCCCCTTCGTCGCTCTGGTGAGGAATCTTGACGTAGGTGTTTTAAATTACTCCTCTTCCCATTCAAATTTTTCTTAGGTTCACGTAGTTGGTTTTCTGATCGTTGGTTCTCAGCTCTTTTCATCCGGTGCATTTCTCATCAAGTTGACTCGAGCCTCTTCATCTTTGCCAAGTTCAATCCTCAGTTGTTTTTATTTTTTCCCACCCGCCCTCCCTTTTTATTCTTGGAGCCGGAGCCCGTAATCGAGTATCCATCCTACTCGTGCGAAGTCTTTGCCTTCTTTCCTCAATGATTTCAACCGCTGTTTTCTCTTCAAGTTATTCGTCAGTTCTCCCTTCCAAGTTACCTTTGTTTTCCCGCCCTCCCACCCTCTTCTTCCCGGAGCCTGAGTCTGTTTCGAGCATCAGTTTCATTCGTGTGGAGCCTCTTCAGTCTTTCGTCAATTGTTTCATCCGGTGAATTCTCTTTTGTTTGACATTCATCATCTCTTTTTCTTCTCCGGTGGACACAATTCAAGTTTTTCGGGTTGATCACATTCTTTTCCTTGGATCAAGTGTTCTCCTTGATCATTTGCCTCTCGCCATTCAATCATTCCGGAGTTCGGAAGACATCTCAGGAGATTCATCTATGTTTGAATTAATTCGAGGTTGTCACCTCATTCAAATATCTTAATTGTTCTGGTGCATCATCTATCTCTTCAACAATCCTTTTTTCAACGGTGTTACTTTTTAGTGGGCCCTAACCCGCAGGTCTTTTCCCAGGAGCTTACCTGACTCTTCTAATTATTCCGGAGCTATTCCAAATTCTTTTCGGAGTTGGACGTAAGAATGGATCCCATCAGTCACATGCCTTCTCCAAGATCTCTTTTAAATTTTTTCATTGTTAGCTCAACATCTTCGCTTTTCATTCTACCGGAGTATCTCAGTAATTTTGGTGGTTTTTCTCGTCGTCATTTGAAGACCGAAGAAGAGTTTTTCCTCTAAATCTTGCCCGTTCTCCCGAAGTTTCGTGGTTCTAGCTTCATGTTATCCTCTCGAATTATTCCTTCTGTCAGATATTCCTTTTCTTACCCATCCGGAGTATGTAAGGAGTTGTTTTTCCGTTTCTTTTCACTGGAGGCCATCGTTCCAGAAGAATTCTTCGTCCTCACATTTCAGCTACCGTTATCCAATTATCCCAGTGCTCCGTTCAAGTTCTCTTCATTCAGTTCGAATTCTTCCCGTTCCCTTGTATCTAAATTTCCCTCAAGCATACTGGTTCTTCTAAGTCTTCCCTGTGATTCATTCTCTTTCATCAGTCATTTTTGAATTCTTACGGTGGTTCGTTCAAGATTCTTTTTCTTTGATTATCATATTAATTTATTCGTTCTTTCCAATCCTACCGGCGGTTCATGAAGTCTTTCTCAAGTTTTGTGCTATATCCCCCCTTAATCCTTTTCAACGCGGATAAGTTGTATGCAATCCATTGCCTGTCAACTATTTAATTTCATGAAGGATAAGCATACAATAAATCTTATTCTTGTTTCATCCAAATGAGTAATCCCTTCCTTCGGAGTTTGTTCTTGATGAATAAATTCTAGATCCAAGTGTTTTCATCTTTTCTTTTCCGGAGTTCAAATTTCCTCGGCCATTTCGTCGGAACCTCCATCTAAGTCACCGCAAGGCACATCTTATTCTTTCTTCCTTCATTCTATCTCATTGTCCTTTTGTTTACCGGAGTTCTTCATGGTGGTTCTTCATGATTTAATTCATTCTTCAAGTGTTCATCAAGATTCGTGTTGCTGGAATTCAAGTATCTTTTCTACTCGCATTTTCAAGTGTAATTAATTCTCCGTATTCTTTTGAACTGGAGTTTTGCATTTCTTCGTTCCTCTCAGCTATCCAATCACTTCCGTTTGTGGCCGGTTATCACCTTATGATCTTGAGATGTTACCTATAAGTCCACAACAAGCTTATTCTTTTGTTGTTGATTTTCTCAACAACTCCATTCAATACTTCCTTCTAAGGAGGCTATCGAATTCATTCGCGGTGGAAGTTGTTCTTCTATCATCTGTTCTTTTCATTCCAATCTTTCAATTCTTTCCGGAGGTTTGGTGTCATGTCTTCATCAAGTATCATTCCATCCTCTCAAGCTCGTGTTCTATTCCTCCATGTTTCAGCCGGAGCGCTGCCTACATCCTTTCAGTCTTATTCATTTCTTATCTCGTTCTAACCGGAGTGGTTTCAGTGTCTATCCTGTTTCCATGAGAATTTGATTCTCGTCATTCTCGTCGTTCCTCTCTTCTGCTCGAGTGCTCTCGATTCTTTGCTTCTTCTCTAGAGTTTTTGTTTCACCTCATCCTTTTTCCCTTCCGTCTCGGTCCTAAGATCTCGGGACGAGATCTCTTATTAGTGGAGGAGTATTGTAACGCCCCGGATCCGATGCGCCAGGTGTCCTCCAGTTATTTGCCGTCCTTGCCATGGCATGTTCTTGCGTGTTGCATTTTGCCATGTCATCATATGCATTTCATATCATGTCATCATGTGCATCTCATTTTGCATACGTGTTCGTCTCATGCATCCGAGCATTTTCCCCATTGTCCGTTTTGCAATCCGGCACTCCTATGTCACCCGGCGTCCCCTTCTTGTCTCTTTTTGTGAGCGGGTGTTAAACGTTCTCGGAATAGACCGAGGTTTGCCACGCGGCCTTGGTACAGCACCGGTAGACCGCCTGTCAAGTTTCGTGCCATTTCGAGGTCGTATGATACTCCAACGGTTAACCGGGTAACCGTAAAGGCCCTCTTTGTGTTGCAGCCCAACACCCCTCCAAAGTGGCCCAAAACCCATCAAAACCCCCTCCATGCTCTCGATCATTCGATCACGATCGCGTGGGCGAAAACCGCACCTCATTTGGACTCTCCTAGCTCCCAGAATCTATAAATATGCCCTCCCCGTCCAAATTCGCGGATAAACTCCCCCGAAACCCTAGCCCCGCTCCTCCCCGCGCCGCCAGACACGTCCGCGACCGCCGGACATGTCCGCCCGTCCCCGCGCCGCTGCTCCCAGCCTCTCCCGAGCCGCCACATGGGCGCCGCCGCCTCCCGCGCCGCCGGCCCGCCAGGCCCGTGCAGAGCCCTCCCGGCCCGCGTGCCACGCGGCCCGCGCCCGCGTGACCCGGCTCCCGCGCAGGCGCCCGCTCGCCGCCGTCCGCCGCCTCCACCCGCCGCCGGAGCACGCCCTCGTCGCCGCCCCGGTGCGCCTCCTCGCCTTGCCCCGCCGCCGACCTTGACCCCGCCGCCCGTCG
>NC_041393.1:332841641-332889216 GCF_002162155.2 Triticum dicoccoides
GGTAGCCACCGCCCGCGCCAGCGCCGGTCGCCGCCACCTCCGCCGGCGCCAGATCCGGTGAGGGGCCGGCCGGATCCGGCGACCCCGACCTGCCGGCGTCCTTCTCCGATCCTCTCCGGCCGCCGCGTGCCCCAACTCCGGCGAGAGCCGCCGCCTGCCTCGATCCGCGTGCAACCGATCTGGATCTGCAAGGTAGACCTCCAGATTTTCCCCAAGTCCCGAGATTGTTGCATATTTTCATGCCCTCTTCAACGCATCATAACTTGCTGCATACTGCTCCGTTTTTTGTGTGTAATACGTCAAATTGTTCATCATGAGATGCTCTTCATTTCATTCCATTGTGCCATGCTTGTTTGGGATCATCTTGATGCCCTAAAAATCGTTGCAAAAGTGCTATATGATGTTAATCTGCTGAAACTGTTATAACTTGGTGATTTGTCATTTTTGTTGCATTTGATATGTGCATCCTATGAGCATGAGCTCTACATGTGTTTTGTGCTACATCATGCCATCCTTAAAGTGGTGCCATACATGTATTTTTGTGAGTCCTGTACTGAGTGCATCGAGCTCGTGAAGTAGGGTACTTGCTGTTGCTGTTTTGCTAGTCTGAATCTGCTATGTCATGATGCTATGTTAACCTGCTGCTACAAGTCATTCTATGCATAATATGGAGATGTTCACTAAGGATGATTTGTTATAAATGCCATGCTCTATCCATTCATGCCCCTGGTGGCATTTATAGCCTGCTGTAACCTGTTGTAATCTTGCTCTCAACTTGCTAAATAATGTTGCTGTCAGCCTGATTAAGTTCAGTTTTGCCATGTGTGTTGCTAGTGATACATGTATCCTATGAACTTGTTCTTGCCATGCTTAGCTTCATGAACATGTATTCTTACTGTTGGTTGCCTTTCCATGCCATGTATTTCTCTGTGGTGAGTGGTACAAGCTCACCAACATGCCTACTTATTCTTGTTCCTGCCATGTTTGAATCTGTCATATTACTTGCTATGTTTACATGGGTACCATCATATTTTCTGTGCCCTTTTGGCTCATGGTCAGTAAGGGACTTTTGTTCTATGCAATTAGTAGATTCATTCCATGCCTTTGTTTGCCATGATAAGTTCCTGTAGCATGTTGTTTGATAGCTCTAAATATTGCAACCTGATGTTATTTCTGCTAAGTGTGAAACTGTTATTATTTGCAATCTTGCCATGTCCTTTTGAGCATGTTCTAGTTGTATCTGGAGATAGCTCAGTGTTCATGTTTTGTCATTCTTTACCTGTATTTCATCCCCATGCATTTTGTTCTTATGTTGAGGTGCTTTAGCATAGTGTTTCGATGCTTGCAAGATGCCTAGTTGCTGTTATGGTCAGATTGTTGTCATATCTTGTTTGGAGTGTAAGTGTCGAACCGTTGCTCCGTTTTGAGTGTGCTCTATATGAAACTTGCTTGATTTTGCATGTAGTTTCATATTATCATGTTGCATCCATGTTTTGAGGTGTTTTCTTGATGTTTGGATGCATTTAGCACCGATGCCATGTTTAACTTGTTTTGCTCATATCTTCTAGGCCGTAGCTCCGAATCTAATGAACTTTATATGTAACTTGACTAGAATTTCATGTAGATTATCTTGGTGCTCTTTAACTTGCTGGTTAACAACTTTAACATAAGGTTTATTCAGATCTGGACCAACTTTGAAACTTGCATATGAGGACTTACCGGAATTGTTCTATGTTGTTTCCGGCCTCATTTAAACTTGCTTTGATGTGTTGGTCTTGTATGCATCATCTCTTGCCATTAGTAGCTTCATGTAGCTTTGTCATGCATCATACTTGGTTGAGCATCATGCCTTGTCTATGTGTGGTGTGTTTACCATGTTGTGTGCTTCTTCTTGATAGTTCCTGTTTCGTTGCGATCGTGAGGATTCGTACGTCTACGCTCGGTTCGTCTTCGTGGCTTCATCTTCTTCATGGACTCGTTGTTCTTCCTAGCGAGATTTCAGGCAAGATGATCGTCACCTTGGATCTCACTACTATCATTGCTATGCTAGTTGCTTCATTCTATCGCATTGTTGTGCTACCTATCACTTGCTCTCCAAGCCTCCCAAATTGCCATGAACCTCTAACCTTCGTCACCCTTCCTAGCAAACCGTTGCTTGGCTATGTTACCGCTTTGCTTAGCCCCTCTTATAGCGTTGTTAGTTGGAGGTGAAGTTGAAGATTGCTCCATGGTGGACAGGATTATGTTGGGATATCACAATATCTCTTATTTAATTAATGCATCTATATACTTGGTAAAGGGTGGAAGGCTCGGCCTTATGCCTGGTGTTTTGTTCCACTCTTGCAGCCCTAGTTTCCGTCATACCGGTATTATGTTCCTTGATTTTGCGTTCCTTACGCGGTTGGGTGATTTATAGGACCCCCTTGATAGTTCACTTTGAATAAAACTCCTCCAGCAAGGCCCAACATTGGTTTTAACATTTGCCACCTAAGCCTTTTTCCTTGGGTTCTGTAGACTCAAGGGTCATCTTTATTTTACCCCCCGGGCCAGTGCTCCTCCGAGTGTTGGTCCAAACTAGAGCACCATGCGGGACCATTCCTTGGCAACTTGGATTACGTCGGTACCTGTACGCTTCGCTTATCCGGTGTGCCCTGAGAACAAGATATGTGCAGCTCCTATCGGGATTTGTCGGCAGAGTCGGGTGGTCTTGCTGGTCTTGTTTTACCATTGTCGAAATGTCTTGTAAACCAGGATTCCGAGTTTGATCGGGTCTTCCTGGGAGAAGGAATATCCTTCGTTGACCATGAGAGCTTGTGATGGGCTAAGTTGGGACACCCCTGCAGGGTATAACCTTTCGAGAGTCGTGCCCACGGTTATGTGGCAGATGGGAATTTGTTAATGTCCGGTTGTAGATAACTTGACACTAGATCCGAATTAAAACGCATCAACCGCATGTGTAGCCGTGATGGTCTCTTCTCGGCGGAGTCTGGGAAATGAACACGGTTTTTGGGTTATGTTTGACGCAAGTAGGAGTTCAGAATCACCTCTTGATCATTGCTAGCTTCATGACCGTTCCATTGCTCCTCTTCTCGCTCTTAATTGCGTATGTTAGCCACCATATCATGCTTAGTCGCTACTGCAACCTCACCACTTACCCCTTCCTTACCCATTAAGCTTTGCTAGTCTTGATACCCATGGTAATGGGATTGCTGAGTCCTCGTGGCTCACAGATTACTACAACAACAGCTGTAGGTACAGGTTTGGCGATGATCATGACGCGAGAGCGATGCTTGCTTGTTTTGGAGTTCTTCTTCTGCTTCTTCTTTGATCAGGGGATAGGTTCCAGGTCGGTAGCCTAGGCTAGCAGGGTGGATGTCGTTTGAGCTTCTGTTTGTGTTTCATCCGTTATCGGATGTTGATCTTATGGATGATGTATTGTTGTATTCGTCTGGCATTGTATGCCTCTTGTATGTATCCCCATCTATTATGTAATGTTGATGTAATGATATCCACCTTGCAAAAGCGTTTCAATATGCGGGTCTATCCTTTGGTGGGACCTTCGAGTTCCTTTTGGATAGGGTCGCATATTGGGGTGACACCCATTCACTATCAGCAACGGGATAAGTAATACCGGCCTCATGGAGCTTTAGAATCTCCTTTCTTACCACCTCCTTCATTTTGGGATTTAATCGTCTTTGAGGATCTCTAACTGGTTTGGCATCTTTCTCCACTGAAATTTTGTGTTGACATAATGTGGGACTAATGCCCTTAAGATCATCCAGAGTATATCCAATAGCAGCTCGGTGCTTCTTTAGAGTTTTCAATAATCTTTCTTCTTCTTTCTCTGAAAGGTTAGCACTAATAATAACAGGATATATTTCTTTTTCATCAAAATAAGCATACTTAAGATTATCAGGTAATGGTTTGAGTTCAAACACGGGATCACCCTTGGGTGGAGGGGGATCCCCAAGAATTTCAACGGGAAGGTTATGTTTCAACATAGGTTCCTGTTTAAGGAACACTTCATCTATTTCTTCCCTTTCCTGCATAAACATATCGTTTTCATGGTCTAGCAAATATTGTTCCAACGGATCAGTTGGAGGAACAACAATGGAAGCAAGACCCATAATTTCATCCTTACTAGATGGTTCCCTTTCACGAGGTCGTCTACTAAACTTGGCAAAATTAAACTCATGAGACATACCATCTATGCCAACAGTGACAATATTCCTTTCACAATTAATCTTAGCACTAGTTGTATTCAAGAAGGGTCTACCAAAAATAATGGGACAAAAATCATCTTGTGGGGAAGCAATAACAAGAAAATCAGCAGGGTATTTAACCTTCCCACACAGAACTTCAACATCTCTAACAATCCCAATGGGTTTGATGGTATCCCTATTAGCAAGCTTAATAGTAACATCAATGTCTTCTAATTCAACAGGTGCAATATTGTGCATAATTTCTTTGTAAAGATCATAAGGTATCGCACTAGCACTAGCACCCATATCACATAAGCCATGATAACAATGATATCCTATTTAACAGAAATAACAGGCATGCCTACAATAGGTCTACGTGTCTTAGTATCAGGTCTAGCAATATTAGCAGTCTCACCCAAGAAAGAAATAACATGCCCATCTAAATCCTCATCCAAGAGATCTTTAAACATAGCAATGCTAGGTTCAACATTAATTTGCTCAAGAGGTGTATAGGTCCTAGTATTACTCTTACGAACAATAGTCGAAGCTTTAGCGTAATCTTTTATTCTAACAGGAAATGGAGGGTTTTCAACATAAGTAGTAGGAACAATAGGATCACTATATGTAATAGTCTTTTCTTCGACTGTAATAGGTGCAACTACTTTCACTTCGACAGAAGGATTATATTTAAACCACTTCTCTTTAGGGAGATCAACATGAGTAGAAAAATATTCACAAAAAGTAGCTACTATCTCAGAGTCGAGTCCATACTTACAACTAAATCCACGAAAAGCATCGGTATCCATAAAAGATTTAACACAATCGAACTTAGGTGTCGTACCTGACTCCTTACCATCGTCGGAACCCCAATCTTCGGAGTTGCATTTAATTCTTTCCAGTAAGTCCCATTTGAAATCAATAGTCTTGAGCATATAAGAACCAGCACAGGAAGTATCGAGCAGGTTGCGATTATTGAGAGAAAGCCGAGCATAAAAATTCTGAATAATCATTTCCCGAGAGAGCTCATGATTGTGGCGGGAATACAACATTGACTTAAGCCTCCCCCAAGCTTGAGCGATGCTTTCTCCTTCGCGAGGCCAGAAATTATATATGTAATTGCGATCACGATGAACAAGATGCATAGGATAGAACTTCTGGTGAAATTCCAACTTCAATCGCTTATAATTCCAAGATCTCGTATCATCAAATAGCCTATACCATGTCATTGCATCTCCCTTCAAAGATAAAAGGAAGACCTTCCTTTTTACAACATCATCGGGAATACCTGCAAGCTTAAATAATCCACAAACTTCATCCACAAAGATAAGGTGTAAATCGGGATGCAATGTTCCGTCTCCTGCAAAAGGATTAGCTAGAAGTTTTTCTATCATACCCGAAGGAATCTCAAAGTGAATATTTTCATAAAGTTCAGTAGGTTGAGGAGAATCTCTTTTCTCTTCTGGTTGGGGTGAAGATACCCCAAACAAGCCCCTCAAAGGATTAGTTTCCATAGTGACAAGTAACAGAAAATTTCAGCACACTATATAAATGTTTCCTTACCAAGTTCCACTCACCAAAAGCGCTACACTCCCCGGCAACGGCGCCAGAAAAGAGTCTTGATGACCCAAAAGTGTAGGGGATCTATCGTAGTCCTTTCGATAAGTAAGAGTGTCGAACCCAATGAGGAGCAGAAGGAAATGATAAGCGGTTTTCAGTAAGGTTTTCTCTGCAAGCACTGAAATTGTAGGTAATAGATAGTTTTGTGATAAGATAAATAGTAATGAGCAAAAAGTAAATAAAGTAAATAAAGTGCAGCAAGGTGGCCCAATACTTTATGTAGCAAAGGATAGGCCTGGACAAATTCTAATAATAAAGAAGGAGCTCCCGAGGACACATTGGGAATTATCGTCAAGCTAGTTTTCATCACGTTCATAAGATTCACGTTCGGTACTTTGATAATTTGATATGTGAGTGGACCGGCACTTGGGTACTGCCCTAACTTGGACAAGCATCCCACTCATGATTAACCCCTATTGAAAGCATCCGCAACTAGAAAAAGGAGTATTAAGGTAAACCTAACCACAACATTAAACATATGGGCCCATATCAACCCCTAACGAAGCAACGCCATAAACTAGGGTTTAAGCTTCTGTCACTCTAGCAACCCATCATCTACTTATTACTTCCCCATGCCTTCCTCTAGGCCCAAATAATGGTGAAGTGTCATGTAGTTGACGTTCACATAACACCACTAGAGGAAAGACAACATACATCTCATCAAAATATCGAATGAATACCAAATTCACATGACTACTAATAGCAAGACTTCACCCATGTCCTCAGGAACAAATGTAACTACTCACAAAGCATATTCATATTCATAATCAGAGGAGTAATAATATGCATAAAGGATCTGAACATATGATCTTCCACCAAGTAAACCAATTAGCATCAACTACAAGGAGTAATCAACACTACTAGCAACCCACAGGTACCAATTTGTGGTTTCGATACAATATTGGATACAAGAGATGAACTAGGGTTTTGAGAGGATATGGTGCTGGTGAAGATGTTGATGGAGATTGATCCCCTCCCGATGAGAGGATCAGTGGTGATAACGTTGGTGATGATTTCCCCCTCCCGGAGGGAAGTGTCCCCGGCAGAACAGCTCCGCCGGAGCCCTAGATTGATTCCGCCAAGGTTCCGCCTCGTGGCAGCGGAGTTTTGTCCCGTAAGCTTGCCCACGATTTTTTCCAGGGTAAAAGTGATGATATAGCAGAAGATGGACGCCGGAGGCCCAGGAGATAGGGGGCCGCGCCCTACAGGGGGGCGCCCCCTATCTCTTGGACAGGGTGTGGGCCCCCTGGCCTATTTCTTTCGCTCATAAATTCTTATTAAATCCAAAAAGTTGTTTCGTGGAGTTTCAGGACTTTTGGAGTTGTGCATAATAGGTTTCCAACGTTTGCTCCTTTTCCAGCCAGGATTCCAGCTGCCGACATTCCCACTCTTCATGGTAAACCTTGTAAAATAAGAGAGAATAGCCATAAGTATTGAGATATAATGTGTAATAATAGCCCATAATGCAAGAAATATTGATATAAAAGCATGATGCAAAATGGACGTATCAAGCAACAACTTCATATTTCATGTAATCCCAAGAGTGGTAGGGAAGTCGACAAATTGCTATCTTCCATAGATGACAGTCACCATGATTGTATTTGAACGTATGTAGATCATCTGTGTGCTCAACTATAGGGCACTCTAAGATTTTTGGAAGTGGAACCCAGTGACAAGTGTACACATTCAGAAGTTCCCACCCGCAGGTGAACCCAATATAAACAACCCAATCTACATTTGCGCATGCCCAGTCCTTAACCTTATGTGTTGGCATCTTCACATCGCATGTATCATTATCAAGTGGCATCAACTTGCACAAGGCAAGGCTTCCGTCGTCCGCGCGCTAGCGAGCAGGGTCATGGTGAAGAAGAAAGGGGAGCTCAAACCGCTCGTGGACCCTTGGGTTCTTTTTAATGACGTTATTAGTTGAGTCGAGAATGGTCTTGAACGAACCTGCCATGCTAGCCGAGGTGATGACGTCACACCGATCAATGAGTTCCTCCACCATGTCATCTTTCAGATTGGGGAAAGAATAACGGGGTCGTTTCCGGCCTGTTCCCTCCATGGAGAAGACGATCGAACAATGGCAGAAGGAAGGGTGAAGGCAAATGGAGGAGGGATGAAGAGCGTGCGACCGCAGTTCCGAATCAAGATGGAAGGGCAAAGAGGCGGTGGACGGTTGCCACGGTACACGAAGAGGCTAGTGGGGAGCGGACGGTTGCCACAGAGGTCACACACTGACGACAAGGCCATCTTATCAGACCTAGCGCCCGCGCGGGATGGCCTTCATCCCCCACACAAGCGAAGCCACTTCGCACCCCCCACACGGTTGGTCTACCACGACGCTAGGGAAATGTGTGATGTCTTGCATCTTCACTTAGGCCAACTCCAGCGTGTGTAGCTTGGACACGCGCTCGCCCAGCCCCCTTTCCCTCGATGCCCCCGAGCTACCCAACCATGGCTACCTGTTTTGCGCACCCGGCAGCCGGATTTGGAGCGGATCCGGTCGGGCTTGAGCTCGCCCGGATGTGGGAGGCCACGTCGTGTCATGGACTGGCTGGGCACTGGGCCGGAAGGCCCCCAAGGGTGCAAGGCTGCATGCAGGTACTGATTCCTCTTCTAGCCGCTTGGATCTACACCATCGGCGGTCCGCTGGCAGATACATGAATGGCGGTGGGCCGGGCTCGGTGCTGGCCCATGTTTGACATGACAAAAATCTTATGAGTGCTCCGTGAGAAGGGAAGAGAAGGAGTATTGATTTCTCTCATGCGCTGGGGAAAAGAATACGGGCGTGACAGTGTACCATAGTACACCAAAAAATGGTATGGGAAGCAAGTATTTCATTAATCTCGTCGGATAAACAAAATTACAAGATCCCATAAAAGAAAATTGTTGCACTCCATGGCCTACTAGCGCGGGCTGCCTGACTATGGTGATGTGGTCTCTGGTTCCCGGGGCCTCTGAAGGCTCCCGGTTAATTACTCCCACGGGTTGCTCCGCGAGATACCTCCGATTAAGCCATTTGGTCGTCTTCGTCGTCTTCGCTTCGCGTTCTCCATGCATGATGACGATGGTGTGAGTGTATGGTGTGGGCGGCGGCAAAGCCCGTGTCCTCGTCGGTACACGCGCAGCTCAAAACATGGCTTTGTGCTAGCCATGTCCGCCCAGTCGCGCCTCGTCGGTCTTGACAGTGTTGATGTGGTTGGTGTTGAAGTTGCATGGGTCCTGCTTGGCTCAGACTTCTTGACGATGTAGCGGCTTCGTTGGGGTATGCAAGGGGTTGCCTTGCGGGAGTATTCTTTTATGGAGATTGGCTTTGGTGTAAAACCAACGCTCGCTCGAATTGGCAATGCCGGTGTGGTTGGCGCCTCGTCTTGGCTGGATGACGTGTTTACGGCGGTCCTCCAGGACAAGGGCACCGCCTCACAGGGCCATCGGGAGTTAGTGTTGGTGAAGTCACATCGCCTCCTCGCCATCACGCCTCGTCTTCATGGGCTTCGTGTCGGTAATAGCACCATGTAGTGGTAAGGGTTGGTGAAGCCACGTCATTGCGTAGCACCATCTTCTTCGCATCACGGGCTCCGGGTTGCGGGCAGCACCGAGGGCGTGTGTCATCTTCATGGCTCCGGGTCGCGGGATCCATCTTGACGAGGTAGACATTAGTGGTGTCCTCCTTGCAAGCTCCACGCCACGATCATTCGCGGTACCAGGTTGATGTTGGCGATGGGTGTCGTCTTGGCGAGCTCCGCGTCGCCATCCAGCACGGCACGGCAACGGCATCCTTGCAAGCTCCACGCCTCCGTCCTCCATGGCACCGGCTTGGTTATATTGGCGTTGGTGTCGTCTTGGCGAGCTCTGCGCCACTATCCGCCGTGACAGGGCTGCGCCATCATTGCGAGCCTCCACGACTTTGTCCTCCATGGCACCGGCTTGATGAAGAAGAAGATGGGCGTCATCCTAGAGAGCTCCGTCTCGCCTTCCTCTGCAGCACACGGAGGAGTCCCTGCGAGCTCCCCGCCTCCGGGCTCCAGCTTGACAAACTAGACGTCAGCGACATCCCCAACGGGTGCCACGCCTCCGTCCTCTAGCTCCAGCATGACGAAGTGGATGGCGGGCGTCCTTCTTGCAAGCTCCCCGTCATTATCCTTGCGACACCGGGTTGATGATGTTGGCCATGGGCATCGTCTTGGCCAGCTCCATGCCACCATCCTCCATGGCGCCAGCTCGATGACGAAGTCGAGGACGTCATCTAGGCGAGCTCCACGCCTCCGTCCTCTATGGCGCCGGCTTGACAAATTAGATGGCAATCAGCCTCCCAGCAGGCTCGACGCCTCCTCCTTGCTATGTGCATCCATGGGTGAGTGTGCGGCCATGTGTGAGAGCGCCACATCGGCCGCCACTTTATCCGCCGCATCCGGGTGCGTGAGACCTACACACATAGAACAAAGAACAAGATTATTGCACCGCCAGAAATCCTCCTGTGGGCGAGTACATCTGCTCGTCGCTGCTCTTCTTCCATGTGAGGGTGTCGTCATCGTGTTCCCTTGGCGCACGCGCTCTGCATGGGCGCGCTCTCCAATCTCATTGACACTGCCGCCAGGGGCACGTCTCATCATCTTCTCTGGTCATGCAGGAGCCTACGGGAGGTGCTGTTGCCTCATCGGCTTCCTCTTCTTAGTGCACTGCGTGCCTTCTGTCTCCCTCGCAAGCTGTGTTCTTGCGTGAGGTCCTCCGTCCGTGAGACGTGTGCTTGCTCCCTGCATACATAAAAGAGATATAGATGTATGTCGCATGCACTACCGTCGTTGCCCGGCGAGCATGCCACCGCCGTGGGTGCAACCTTCCTGTTGTTCTCGACGCTGCCGCCACGGCGCGCCTTCTGCCTCCCTGGTGTGTTGTTCTTCTCACATAGCACTGAAAACATAGTAAGAAAATAAAATTAGTCTCATCTCCTCGGCGTCGCCGTTGTGTGTTAGCAAACGCGCGGCCATGGGCGCGCCTTCGCCTCCTGCGCTGTGTTTGCCCTGGTGCGTGCCTCGTCTCTGTCCGCTACATGCGTGAGTTTAGCTGCGGTGCCCCTTGCTTGATGCAGCCGGCTCGGCGCGTCTCTGTAGGGCTGAAAAAAAAGCTCGAAGCTCGCGAGCTAAACGAGTAGCTCGTGACTCGGCTCGAATCGACTCGAACTCGAAGAATAACGAGTCGAGCCGAGCTTTAGTTTAAGATCGTTTACAGACCAAGTTAAACGAGCCAATCTCACGAGTACTTGTGTAACTCGTTAGGCTCGGTACAAAAGATCAGCCACTCCCAATACAAAAAAAGATCAGCCACTCAGCACCCTATGTCCCAGGCACACAACACAAGGCCTAGCCGTTGAAGGCCCAACCGCCTAGGAGACTCATGCATTACAAGGAAATTACTATTGTTTAGTGACATATATGTTTAATATATACATAATCATTTTATAATATATGAGGGTTTTATGTTCATATCTTTAACGAGCTTAACAAGCTAAACGAGCAAGCTCGCGAGTTATACGATTCGAGCCAATCTTGGATTTGAGCTCGTTATAATAACGAGTCGAGTCGAGCTAGCTCGTTAACGAAACGAGCTCTAGCGAGTCGAGCCGAGCTGGCTCGACTCGGCTCGAATTCCAGCCCTACGTCTCCGTCTTATCTGTCTCTCTCCTCTGCTGCGTACGTGAGGTCTTCCCTCCTTGCTCCGGTTGAGTGGGTTCCCTTGTATTTATGTAGGCAGGAGGCAGAACCCTTGTCCACCACACGTCGGTGCTCCAATATTTGGGCTGCTAGTTGCTAATCTCATCTGAAGCTTTCCATCTTTCAATCTTCCTTTTTAATACTTTTCTTCTTGCCATGCACGCATCCACAAATAAAAGGAAAGATCATCTCGTACACAGAGATTTATGGGTATATACTGTCTGGCCGGTTTCTTTCCGAACGTGCCGCACAAGAACATGCTAGCCCTTTTTTTTCTTTCTTGTACGCATCAAGACCAAAATCCATTTGAATCAATACATTTAGGCATGTTTGGATAGTGCGGGTACTCAGGCATATACGTGCGCGCTCGCGGGTCGGCCGTAGATACTCCAATACGTATATGTACGGTCTATACGTAGGAGCGGGTATTCGGCTACATATGGATGCGAACTTGCTGGTATATATGTACAAGAATACGTAAGCACATACATATCTAAGCTAGATAAGCGGCCTATGTACGTGTGGCCAGAAAAGTGTGCATGCACACATATTAGTTGTACCAAGATTTCATGCATATCCGTATGCAAGCATGACAAGTACGTGCCTGCATGTGCCATGCAAAAGTATTTTGCCTTTGCATCAAAATGTCTCTTTGCACGTGTAACCTTCATGAAAAGTCATCATAAAAAGAAATTATTATTTATGTAATATTGCACAAAAACTTGTCGAACAACCCAAAAGCTCGTCGATGCACTGTTGCCACTCATTACGTGCGACGACTGCCCAAAGAAGGTCTTGCGCCACCTGTCTACAGCACCGGAACATTCCGGATGGGTGTTCATCAAGTGCTCAACCGATGGGGTATGTGCTACTTTAGCTTCGGTTGTGTTCTCAGATTTGACTAGTTGTGCTAGCTTAAAGATTTTATTGTGTAGAATGGATGCAAGTTTTGGTATTGGGAAGAAGGGTACATGGATATATTGGTAGAGCGCAATTTAGTAGATGTTCGTGCACTTTTAGCTAGCATAGAGGCTAGAGATGACACGGGTGCACTTGTTGATAGAATAGAGGCTAGACATGAGACTAGATGCAAGGAAGCAACGTCTACTTCTTTACACTCGAAGAAGAAAGAAGCATGCAAGACCGAGCCTCCGGAGATCAACAATGAATGCATCGAGAAGGCACTAATCCAACTTACAGGAGCAGTTATGGAAGTTGGATATCTTCTAAAATGTATTCTTGTGGTTATTGTTTTCTTTAGTCTTGCTTTTCTAGTCAAAATTTGGTGATGTATTTCCATGTACCAAAAATCAATGATGAAAATGATATGTGTTTGCAAAGAAAAATGTATGCGGACGGGATGCGTCCACGCGTTGGGCGCACGGCCACCGCATCCGAGAAATGGTCCGGACACGACCCCATTGCCCTACCCAAACGGATAGAATCCGGGAAAAACAGACATCCATTTGGGGTCATGCGCTGGAGTTGGCCTTACAAGTTGGACCGCAATTGAGGAAACCGACTATTGGCAAAGCCCCACCTTGCCCGCCACGCGATGGCTGAGGTAGAGAAATGAGGAGGTTGAAGAGATAGTTGTAGCATGGACTCCAAGAAAATATGGTGTCAGATGGAAGTCGTGTTGGTGGCGTGTGCCGTACTCCAGGACGTGAATGCTTGTTCTAGCCCATGCCACCCTACTATATATCAAGGATTCGAGGTGCTACTTACGTACAACAAACACATTAACATATGGCCCACCTCACACTGTGGCCAAATTTCCCGGAGTCTGTGCTAGGTTAAAAAGTGTTCTTTGTGAGGGTGGATGGTTGGTCTCATGTTTAAAACTTGTTGCATTACGTATACATAGACATAGACATAGTGCAACAGTTTTGAAAGTTTGAACCCAAACATAAGAATGCAATTTCTACAGTTGATTGGACGCATCCGAGGACCTAGGATGATGGGATTCATAGCTATAGTAAAAACACCCGCCCGACACGCGAAGCATGTGAAGCTAGTACAAATAGTAGTACTATTGTTGATTGGACTCGTCCGATAACCTGTTGCAATGCACGTACAATTATGTATGCAGAAAATATTTTTTTTGCCTTGGCAGCACTCACTCTAAGAAGCGACTCAAAAGACATTCATAAATTTAGTAAGTTTATCACAGGCATATCATTTAGCATTACATACAACAGGTCATCAACCCACAACGACAACGAGGATACATTATAAATACTAAAGTTTTCATCACACAACAAATAACAAGCAGTGAAATGAACTTCAGCTCAACCAATCCTCGGTGTTGGAAACACTTGCTTTGAATTAGAAACGATTCTCTGGGAAGGGCCAGCTATTGTCCATCTCGAGATCAACGCAGGACTAATCATCCAGGCTGAAGCAGCCTATATCATGACGCATATTGTGATAGCCACGGTAGGGAACCATATCAATGTCTGAGGTATAAATACATTTGCTTCTCATAAATGGTAGTAATGTTGTGTCAACAGCAGCTAGATCGCCTTTCACCATGATTGGATAACTTTGTCCAAGGAAGAGCGAGTTTCCTCCAAGACTATCAATACTGAACCAGGGAGAAGGTGTTGGCGCTAGCACACTAGTATCCATCCCGAATACCCTGCAATGGATGTTGGAATAGGTCCAGAGAGTGCGAACATGCGAGATAACAACAACAGTGCCCTATATACAGACAAGAAGAGGTGATCCATCGGAATAAGCTGCCAGGCGCCACAGAGTATATAGGTCCTGCTCGTCCTCATGCTCGTGATCATCACCATCGTCATCTCCCCCTTGGTTATAATTTTTTTCAAGTATAGGTGGTGGAATGTTCACAGGACCTTGGAAACACAAGAAAGTTAATTAGTAAAGGGCAACTAGCTAACCCGCATGCATGTGGATGAAACAATTATAATTATGGTGGAAGACAAACGTACCAAAAGTATGAGGATTCCATGCAAAAACAGTGCCATGAGTGGTGGCAGAAAACACAAGACCCTCGTATTGAATTGCATCACAGTACACATCCGTGTATAGAAACTGAGTTTTGCGCAATATCCATCGAGTCGAAGTATAAAGGACGACAACAAGCTTGTCGAATATAGTGACAACACAAGCATTCCTATAACCCCGAGAGCGGTCGGCAACTCGACAAATTGCTATCTTCTATCGATGATAGTCTCCATGATCGTAGTTGAGCGTACATAGAATACCGGTGTGCTCAACCACTAGGCAGTTTGAGATTTTTGGAAGTGGAACCCGGTGAATAGTGTACACATTCATAAGTTCCCACTCGCAGTTGTACCCGATATAAACAACCCAATCTCCATTTGCCCCTGCCCAAGCCTTACCCTCAAGCGATGGCATCTTAACATCACACGTATCATTGTCCAGCGGCAACAACTTGCACAAGGCGAGGCTTCCGTCGTCCGTGCACCAGTGATCAGGGTCACGGCAAAGAAGATAGGGGAGATCAAACCACTCCTGGACCCTTGGGTTCTTTGTAATGATGTTATTAGTTGAGTCGAGAATGGTCTTGAATGAACCTGCCATGCTACACGAGGTGATGACATCGTACCGATCAATGAGTTCCTCCACCATGTCATCTTTCAGATCGGGGGAACAATAATGGAGTCGTGTCCGGCCTGTTTCCTCCATGGAGAAGACGATCGAACAATGGCAGAAGGAAGGGTGAAGGCAAACAGAGGAGGGAGGAAGAGCGTGCGACAACAATTCCAAATCAACAGGGAAAGGCGAAGAGGCGGTGGACGGTTGCCACCGTCCGTGAAGAGGCACCCAGGCCTACATGGACGTCCGTTTGGAAGTTGTACAAAAGTACTCACCGTCGTCTCATTGGCATGTTGGAACAGGACCACATGTCAATGAAACATGGTGTGTCATTTCTCGTGCAAAATGCGATCTGGCCGCGTCGGCCCAAGGTGCCGCATTATTTCTTCACTTTATTTTTTTAATGGCATGCCGTTCAGTTTTGAAGCACGAATAACTGGTACTGTATGCAGAGAAATATAAACTACTTGATACATCTCCAACGTATCTATAATTTATGAAGTATTCATGCCATGTTTATAATATTTTACATGCTTTTGGTATGATTTGATTAGAACTAACTCGGGTTGACGCTGTTTTCGGCAGAACTACCGTGGTGTTGTTTTTGTGCAGAAATAAAAGTTCTGGGAATGCACTGAAAATCAACAGAGAATACTTTTGGAAAATATAAAAATACTGGAACAAAAATCTACCGGCAGGGAGTCCCGAGGCCACCACGAGGGTGGAGGTCGCGCCCCCTGCCTCGTGGACTCCCCGTGGGCCCCCTTGACATGAAACCAATGCCAACTCCTCCTATAAATAAAGAAAACCCCAGAACAGAAGAGAGATAGGAAGTTCCGCCGCCGCAAGCCTCAGTAGCCAGGAGAAATCAATCTAGGCCCTCTCTGGCACCCTGTCAGAGAGGGCCATCATCACCGGAGGCTATGGGGGAGGATCTCAGAGGGGCCATCATCGCCTTGAAGGCCAAGGACCAGAGGAAGAACCTCTCCCCATCCAGGGGAGGCCATGGATGAAGAAGCACAAGGGGGAGAACCTCTCCTCCTTTCTCTCGGTGGCGCTGGAGTGCCATTGGGAGGGGAATCATCGCCGCGGTGATCATCTTCATCAATATCAATATCCTCATATATTTTACATGGTCCACTCTCCCGTACCCCACTATAATCCCTACTTGAAGATGGTGCTTTATACCACATATTATGATCCAATGATGTGTTGCCATCCTATGATGTTTTGAGTAGATATCCTTTGTCTTTGGGTTGATTGATGATCTAGATTGGTATGAGTTGTATGTTTTATTTTGGTGCTGTCCTATTGTGCCCTCCGTGTCGCGCAAGCGTGAGGGATACCCGCTGTAGGGTGCTGCAATACATTCATGATGCACTTATAGTGAGTTGCTTGAGCGACAGAATCATAAACCTGAGTGAGGGGGTTGTTGCGTATGGGATAAGGGGGACTTGATATGTTAATGCTATGGTTGGGTTTTACCTTAATGATCTTTAATAGTTGCGGATGCTTGCTAGAGTTCCAATCATAAATGCATATGATCCAAGAAGAGAAAGTATGTTAGATTATGCCTCTCCCTCATATGAAATTGAAATAATGATTAGCGATCTTGTTATCAATTTCTTAGGACAATTCCGCACACCGACCCATCATTATTCCACACTCACTATTTATAATACTTAAGTAATATATTCTAAATTTATGATAACAACACCTACTTTTATATTTTAGCTCTCCGATATCATGCAAAGTTATCCTCTTCATACCCACAACATAGTTTTATTTCTCGTTTCTAGTTGGAAGCAAATGTTTGGTGTACGTAGAGTCGTATCAATGGCAGATAGGACATGAGAGAATATAGATCTTACCTTTAGCTCCTTCTGGGTTCGACACTCCATACTTATCACTTCCACCTTTGGAAATTGCTACGATGATTCCTTGCACTTGGGGATTATCAAGCTCTTTTCTGGCGCCATTGCCGGGGAGCAATAGCGTGGGGTTGATATTTTCGTGTATGCTTGTTTGCTTTCTTCACTAAGTATTTTTAGTTTTCCTTTTCATTTTTCTTAGTTGTGGGTGAAACATACAAAAAATTTAAAATTAAAAAAACAAATTTTTTTACTTGTCTCTTATGCCTAAAAAGTTTTTCAAAAAGAGAAGTGATTGGAAAGTTATGCATTGGAGAAGTGAGGGTCGACCTTGAACACTTGTGTTCATGCTCATGAAACAATGTAGAATTTTTCATGGAAGTTTACCTAAAAATAATTATCCCCTTGTATATATATCCATTGTATTATAAAAATAATGTGCCAATCTTTGGTTTTAGGATGATTAGATTGCTTTATGTGCAGTGCAAAAACAGAAACATTGGCTATAGCACATGAATTTACATTTTTTACTAGAAATTCAAATGGGTCTGAAACGTTTTGCACAGTACTTGTGTACAATTTGTTTAAATTATCATTTTTTTAGAATTTTTGGAGTTACAGAAGTATACGAAATTTCCAGATTACTACAGACTGTCATGTTTTTGATAGATTCTGTTTTCTATGTGTTGTTCGCTTATTTTGATGAATCTATGTGTAGTATCGGGGGGTATGAGCCATGGTGAAGTTGGAATACAGTATATATAGTGCTAATATGAAATTGGAATGAGTTTACAACAGTACCTAAAGGTATTGATTTGCTTTATTATACTAACGAATGTCACAAATTTTTTGTTAAGTTTTGTGTGGATGAAGTGTTCAAAGAACGAGGAGTTACTGATGTGAGAAGAATAAATAGAGTCAAGAGTTCAAGCTTGGGGATGCCCAAGGCACCCCAAGTAAATATTTCAATGATACTCAAGCATCTAAGCTTGGGGATACCCTGGTTGGCATCCCATCTTTCTTCTTCAACAATTATTGGTATACCTCGGTTTTTGTTTTTTCACATGATTTGTGTCCTTTGTGTTTATATTTTTCTTTAAGAACCATGCTAGTATGAGATAGCCCTTCATTGATTTATAGAATGCTTCATGTGCTTCACTTATATCTTTTGAGTATGATCTTATAGAATGCTCTTTGTGCTTCACTTAAATCTTTTGAGTATGGTTTTATAGAATGCTTCGTGTGCTTCACTTATATATTTTGAGCTTGGATATTGGTTAATCTATATTAATTGTAGAATGCTCCATGAACTTCACTTATATCTTTTGGAGTATGAATAAGACTATCATTGAAAGTGGGTTTGGAAGAGTGTCAACTTTAGGAAGTAATGATCCCACTATTTTGGAGGGTGTTGAATCTTAGTATGATATTTATGAAAGTGGATTTGGAGATGTCTTGACTTTAGTTAGTAATGATTCCACTATTTCAGAAGAGGTTCCAATTGATTATGAGAACAAAGTTGCTATATATGATGATTATTGCGATGACATGTATGCTATAAAGAATAATGTTAACCATGAAACTTGTCATCATGATTTTAATTTTCAATTGGATTATGCCTCACATGACAGTTATTTTGTTGAATTTGCTCCCACTATTCCGAATGTGAAGAATTTTTTCTTATGTGGAGAGTAGGTAAATTTTGATGCTTGTAGATCATGAAAAGAATGCTTTATGTGATGTTTATATTGTTGAATTCATTCATGATGCTACTGAAAATTATTACGAGGGAGGAATATATGCTTGTTGGAATTGGAAATATAGAGTTTTCTCTCTATGTGCTTAAAGTTTTGAAGTCATGCTTGTTCTGCCTTCCTATGCTAGTTGATTCTTGTTCCCATAAGTTGTTTTCTCACAAAATCCCTAGTCATAGGAAGTGGTTTAGACTTAAAGGTGCTACTCATATTCTTCATGATGCTCGCTTTATGTTTCAATTCTTATCTTTTGTGTGAGCATCATTGAAATCAGCATGCCTAGCTAAAAGGCATTAAAGAAAAACGCTTGTTGGGAGACAACCCAATATTTACCCTTACTCTTTTTGTGTGATCACATGATCATGCTACTGTAGTAATCATGTTTTATAGCTTTTGTTTCAATAAAGTGCCAAGTAAAGCCTTTGGGATCATGTTGGGTGATGGTTGATTTGATCTTGCTGAAAAACAGAAACTTTTGCGCTCACAAAAACTATTCTCATTTTTAACAAAAGGGTGATTTTGAGTTGATTCTTTTTGCAGAAGATTAATAAAAAAATGTCTCAGGTCTTCCTAATTGTTTCAGAATTTTTGGAGTAGCAGAAGTATGGTTGCTTTTCACATCATTACAGACTGTTCTGTTTCTGGCAGATTCTGTTTTCAAAGCATAGTTTGCTTGTTTTCTAGTTTCTATGGCTTATATTTCTCAATATAAATTGTAGAAATGATATGGTACAGTAGTAATTGTGTGAGAACAATTATGAATCTTTTCTTTGACAATACCAAAGTGAATGGTTTACTCTTTATCATACTAACCCATCTCAGGAAGTTTCGTTAAGTTTTGTGTGATTGAAGTTTTTATGTTTTGGGTGAGATATTGATATGAGGAGAATAAGGAGTGGAAAGACCCTAAGCTTGGGGATGACCAAGGAAGCCCAAGGTAATATTCAAGGAATAATCAAGCACGTAAGCTTGGGGATGCCCCAGAAGGCATCCCCTCTTTCATCTTCAAAACCATCGGTATACGTTACTCAGAGCTATATTTTTATTCGTCACATGATATGTGTTTTGCTTGGAGTGTATTTTCATTTTACTTTCTCTTTGAATAAAATCATTTGATCTAAAATCTTGAATAAGAGAGAGTCCTCCCATGGCTAGTTAATTATTAGACTAGTCATTGCCTTCACTTATATCTTTTTGGAGTAGTTTACATTTACTCACGTGCTACATGTATATCCTATGAGTAAATGGTTGAATGAATTGAAGATCATAAATCTGAATTTATATATATTTCATATGCTTATAACATGGGGAGTAATGACTTCACACATAATAAGTATAGGTGGTAAATTTATTGAAAGTTAGCAAACACAGTATTGGTCACTTGAACAATTCATGAAAGAATATTGAAGGAAGAGAGATTTCACATATAAATATACTATCTTGGACATCTTTTGTAATTGTGAGCACTCATTAAAATATGACATGCTAAAAAGTTGATGTTGGACAAGGAAGACAACTTAATGGGTTATGTTTTCCTATACCCGAATAGACGCTATATTGTCTTGGATCATCCAACATGTTGAGTTTGCCTTTCCCTCTCATGATAGCCAAATTCTTTGCACCAAGTAGAGATACTACTTGTGCTTGCAAACACCCCTTAAACCCAGTTTTGCCATGAGAGTCCATCATACCTACCTATGGATTGAGCAAGATCCTTCAAGTAAGTTGTCATTGGTGCATGCAATAAAAATTGCTCTCTAAATATGTATGATCTAATAGTGTGAAGAAAATAAGCTTTATACGAACTTGTGATAGGGAAGAAATAAAAGTGACGGAGTGCTTAATAAAGGTCTTTATCACAAGCGGCAATATAAAGTGACGTTCTTTTGCATTAAGATTTCGTGCATCCAACCCTAAAAGCGCATGATAACCTCTGCTTCCCTCTGCGACGAGCCTATCTTTTACTTTTATCTTCTACCCTTATAAAAGAGTCATGGTGATCATCACCCCTGCTTTTTACACTTTTTCCTTTGGCAAGCACTTTGTGTTGGAGCAATCCGGATATATATATATATATATATATATATATGTATATATCCACTTGGATGTAGGTTTTCATAAAGTATTATTGTTGACATTACCCTTGAGGTAAAAGGTTGGGAGGCGAAACTATTAGCACCTATCTGTCTCTGTGTCCGATTAAAACTTTCAACCCATAAATATCACGTGAGTGTTAGGAATTATGAAAGATTAAATGATAGTTGAGTATGTGGAGTTTGTTAAATCAAAGCTCTTACATAGACGCTTCCTAAAAATAAGATGAATTGCAATTGTTTGATGATTGAGAACATAGTTTGGTAGTTATCAACAAAGTTTATGATCTATACTTTAACATGTGAATAGCTTGTTACTTGATCATGAGAAGTTTTATGGGTTGAGCTACTATTATGATATATAATGATGCTAGAAAAAGTGGTTGAAACTATCATTGATCAAACTTTTGCACTTGCTAGCATTCACACTTCATAAATTATTTCTTTTATCATTTACCTACTCGAGGACGAGCAGGAATTAAGCTTGGGGATGTTGACACATCTCCATCGTATCTATAATTGATGAAGTACTCATGCCATATTTATAATATTTTACATGATTTTGGTATGATTTGATTAGAACTAACCCGGACTAACGCTGTTTTCAGCAGAACTACCGTGGTGTTCTTTTTGTGCAGAAATAGAAGTTCTTGGAATGCGTTGAAAATCAACTAAGAATATTTTTGGAAAATATAAGAAATACTGTAACAAAAATCTACCGGGGGGGGCTGGAGTCCCGAGCCAACCATGAGGGGGGCGTGCCCCTGCCTCGTGGACTCCCCATAGGCCCCCCTGACGTGAAACCAACACCAACTCCTCCTATAAATCAAGAAAACCCCAGAACAGAAGAGAGATCGGAAGTTCCGGCTCTGCAAGCCTCTGTAGCCACGAGAAAACAATCTAGGCCCTCTCTGGCACCTTGCCGGAGAGGGCCATATTCATCGGTGGCCATGGGGGAGGATCTCGAAGGGGCCATCATCTCCATGAAGGCCAAGGACCAGAGGGAGAACCTCTCCCCATCCAAGGGGAGGCCATGGAGGAGGAAGCACAAGGGGGAGAACCTCTCCTCCTCTCTCTTGCTGGCGCCGGAGTGCCATCGGGAGGGGAATCATCGCCGCGGTGATCGTCTTCATCAACATCACCATCATCATCACCATCCTCATCTCTTTTATGCGGTCCACTCTCCCGCACCGCATTGTAATCCCTACTTGAACATGGTACTTTATGCCACATATTATGATCCAATGATGTGGTCCAATCCTATGATGTTTTGAGTAGATATCCTTTGTCTTCGGGTTGATTGATGATCTAGATTGGTATGAGTTGTATGTTTTATTTTGGTGCTGTCCTATTGTGCCCTCCGTGTTGCGCAAGCGTGAGGGATACCCGCTGTAGGGTTTTGCAATACGTTCATGATTCGCTTATAGTGGGTTGCTTGAGTGACAGAAGCATCAACCCGAGTAAGTGGGTTGTTACGTATGGGATAAAGGGGACTTGATATGTTAATGCTATGGTTGGGTTTTACCTTGATGATCTTTAGTAGTTGCGGATGCTTGCTAGAGTTCCAATCATAAGTGCATATGATCCAAGAAGAGAAAGTATGTTAGCTTATGTCTCTCCCTCATATGAAGTTGCAATAATGATTACCGATCTTGTTAACAATTGCTTTGGACAATTCCGCACACCGACCCATCATTATTCCACACTTGCTATTTATAATACTTAAGTAATATATTCTAAATTTATGATAACAACACCTACTTTTATATTTTAGCTCTCCGATATCATGCCAAGTTATCCTCTTCATACCCACAACATAGTTTTATTTCTCGTTTCTAGTTGGAAGCAAACGTTTGGTGTACATAGAGTCGTACCAGTGGCAGATAGTACTTCAGAGAATATTGATCTGACCTTTAGCTCCTTCTGGGTTCAACACTCCATACTTATCACTTCCACCTTTGCAAATTGCTATGATGATTCCTTGCACTTGGGGATTATCACTACTCTACCACTACTCCACCTCTAGTACTAGTATAAAAAAAGATAGATAGGCTCGAGCTTCAGCGCTTGCCTGCTAAGGGCTTCCCACTTGCTTCTCACACTATCACCCTCTCTCTAGATAAAAAAAGACGGCCTCTCTCCCTCCTCACCAGTGGTCACAGATCCGCCAGGCAAGAAAAGGACGTGCAACATTGACACACTCGTCGTTGGCGAGCGAGGTCACGCACTGACGACAAGGCCGTGCACTCAGACCTAGCGCCCGCGCGGGATGGCCTCCGTCCCCAAGCTCGCTACCGTAATGTGTGTGCAAAGGACGATGACCACGAGCAAAGCCACTTCCCACCGACCCTCAGGTATGCTACCTCTTTTCGAACCATACCGTTGTCCTATTGCCCCATCTGCCACGTCGCTGCATGTGGATCTTTTTGCACTCCACCATCTTCCCAATTTGATATCTTCTGCTCTGCTTTTCACGCAGACGAAAACCTTAATTTGCACTATTAAAGGAAACCCTACTTCGTGCAGACTAATCCATGTCTGGGTTGAATAAGGAAAGGAAGGGAGAAAGTATTGTCCAGGAGACTAAGCATCGAACCCGCATCTAGGTTGAAAAGGGGAAATCAGTATCTAAGGAACGAGTCTCGTGTCTCTTGGTTGAAAAAGGGTAGAAAGGCATGACAACACAATAGAGAATGACCAGGTTGATCGGTTTGTTGTCCTCACATAGGAAAAAGCTGGCTAAAGAGAAAAAAATGGGACGTAATCCACATATGCTGCCTGGATATTTGTTGCTCTGGGCAACCATACCTCCCTCACCACTCTATGCGTCCATGGAGGTAGGGCTGCAAGAAAAGCTCGAGGCTCATGAGCCGCTCGAGATCAACTAGGAGACATAGAAATTAAGCATGGAGAAAGTTTAGCGTCAATCTGACACATGGCCAACTGCATGTTCAATATCTTGTTATTTCGACCGAAGTTTGAAAGCAGACGCACCTTTGTTGTCTTCTATCCATAATCTCTTGTTAATAAGTCGAATTTTATAATGACTTTTTTTGTTGTGTCATATCTTACTTTAAAATTTGCCTTAAAATAATTTTAAAAATCATCTTATTTAGTTCAAAACTAGCTTGAGATCGACTCGAGATTGTTACAAGCCGAGCATGAGCTATATTCTACAACTCGACCTTGAGCTTCGCATATTTTGAGCTCACTCGAATTTTAGTATGAGTTGAGCTGAGCCTAGGCCAACTCGCTCGAACTCAACTCGTTTGCAGCCCTACATGGAGGTACATTGTACTGGTGCGCCCACTGTCCGAATGGGTCTCCCATGCTCTTATTGCCACATTTTTGCTATTAGTATAACGCCAGCGGCAAATTCAAGCAATGCTACTGCTAAAGTGACGCCACATTTAATTAATGCCGCACTCAGTCTAATGCCACCGATAAATTTAAGCAATGCCATTTAATGTCACTGGATTATTTCAGGGTTAGCTGTTTATTGTGGATGTATTAAAGATTTTTCAGCTAAGGCATTCTAATGTTGTTGCACAGCCAGTATACCAACGATGAAATTTGTTACTACCTTCAGATTTTTGCAATACTAATGCTTATAGATTACATACCTCACTTTCATGAGATAAGTCAAATTTTTTTACAGTGTCACCAAAATGCCAAGGCGCTGATGTCATTTTTTTTGGTTAAATTGAACAAAAAATTATGAAGAGAAGAGGAAAGGTTAAGAGTGGGCACCTCCTCCTCCGGCTGTTGTACTGATTCGTTCGATCAAGTTTTTATGTTTGACCGATTATCAAGATTGGGATAGCAATTTTTCAAGCCCCCTCGAGTTCGAAATGATATTTACCTTGAAGGTACATAGTTTGCAATTTTTTATACTATCATTAGTTAATAATGCTAGTTAACTTCAGACTTTTGTATTTGTTTTAATGTTGTTGCACAGCTAGTATACCAATGCTGAAACTTGTTACCTTTACTTTTTGTATTGTTAATGCTTATGGAAATCTTCCAGTGCTAGCTTATGGAAATTTGTTCAGCAAAACCATTATACTGTACCCCGTAACAAAAAAAACTACTCTACTGTTGCACTAGCCACTGGATTATTGTATATTTGTACTATTCGAATGGTGTTGCATTAGCGTATGGACATATATAAAGTGTGGCAAGCTTTCCCAGATATGTGCTCAAGAAAAGTACTACCTGTTTTTCTAAATACTAGACGTTTGGGTACTTTAAATTGAACTGTGAAAATGTCTTATATTACGGAACAGAGGGTGTAGAGTTCACTCAAATTATCCCGGTAAAGCTAGTCACACCTTGTTAAAATTAATGTTCATTATGTTATCGGAGGAGGTCTGCATGTTTGTCTCTAATGTCTGTCGATTACATACCTGACATCATGATGTAATGTTAAATCATTTGTTTTTGTATAGTGTCACTGAATTGTCAAGTCGGTGATGGCATTTTATTTTAGTTGAACTGCACAAAATATGCTTAAAAGAAGAGGAAAGGTCAGGAATGGTTCAGTTTTTAAGAAAATACTATGTATGCCTTCCTGACATCAACCGCTGTTGCCTTATTTATTCCTTCAAACAGGTGGTTGAAATAGTCTTGCTACCTTTGCCCATTAACAAATTGGAATGCTTATATTTGTGAGTCTATGCTTCAACTAGTGCCACTTTTATAGTAATCACCCTTTCAATATCTATGCAAACAGGGATGCTCGATTTTAGTGGAACTGCACAAAAAGTCCAAATGGTTCAACATTAGGAGCATGTTTTCTTCCAAAACTTTATATCCAATTGGTGGCACTATGAGCTGTTCATTAGAAAGGTACATGGTTTGATACTATTTTTCTACTCCTTTTGTACTGTCATTCGATAGTAATATTAGTGGTTTGCATGGGAATTTATTGACAGGGTGGACCTACATTGGAGGTGTAGGACATGATTCAATGATTGGATGCTCAATTTTGCTTGTATCGATTTCACCTCTTCCATCACTGCGAACATGGATATCCTTGGTCTGATGAACAATACAGTATGAAATTGTCCAGGGCAAAACATGACAGTATCAAATTGTCCAGTGCAAAACATGACAGATGCTAAGCGGAAGAGATGTGTTTAAACCGAAAACACAAGGTGGGGTATATGTCTTCTACCTGCTTGATATTTGTGCAGACAGATGTTTGCCCGTTGCTATTTGGCAAACAAAGTGACCGCAATTTCGGTGGAACTGCACAAGAGAATAGTATAGTCACTGCATGCAGTGCCATTTGAAAATAGACATAGAAAGATTGGATAGTCACTTCATGGACTGCACAAAAGTAGTACTGTACTATTTATTGGCCAACACTAGGTGCCTCATTGCTTTGGTCTGATTATACAATGGGCATCATTTTGCCTAAGTTAAAGTTTGTATTCTGAAAATAGTCTTGCCGTGTGATTGAGAGAAGACCAAATCATATTGGAATGGATGTTCCTCCATCATGTGTGGTTCATTCTTATGGTTCCAGCAGTTGGTGAAACCACTTACATTTGCAAGAGGAATTGTAGACTTCACAAACAAATTTGTCTTCCACTCAGTACTAAATGTTGGCCCAGAGAAGCATCCATGTTAGTAGGAATAACAAATGTTTTTTCTTGATCTTTGATTTTGGAGCTACATATTTGTACATGATCTGTGAATCATTGAGATGCATTAACATGATACTTAGTTGGTTGTGAATTTGGGCTACTAATGTGAACATATTACAATGCCAGGCATGTGAGTCTCGTGTGAACATTTCGAACAGATCGGCTCTTACTACTATGCACAACATGATCCTTATTTTTGTGTTCTTAGTGTTTACAAGTTACTAGTAGTTCCTTATTTCTGTTCGCTTAGTGTTTACAAGTTACTGATCGGTCACTAGCTAGCCTACTAATACGCTCCTGGCAGTTTTAGTTGCAACACAAGATCGAAAGGTGGCAGTTTTTGAATAAAAATGCCTACCTCTAAAGAAACTGACAAGCTGTTCAGAAGAAAATGCCATGCGAATCTAAAGAAACTGCAGGAAAAGCGTTCGCAAATGCCTTATCTCCCAGCGAACGTTCATCAGCTAATGTGATCCTACATGTACACTATACGACCTACTTGATCCTACATAAATAAATAGCGGATCACACATGTACTACCTCCTTTTTGGTTTGCAGGGCTCAATTCAAAAATCTCACCAACCAAGGTAGATGATGAGTGGTGGAATAATTTTTGACAAGGAGGAAGTACCTCATCTGGATGATTCGAGTGCACTTCTTTGACTGTCATGCCGATGTGCGACCCAGCACGAACGGGACGCACCACTGACGCGACGGGACAACACATCAGTTTTTTCAGTTTTCTGCGGTAAGCTGGCGCGCTAAGCCATGCTTGCTCATGCATTGAATTCCGATGACCGTCGCGTTTCCCGCGACACACTGCTTCACCTACCTTCTGCCTATAATTACTGGTTCCCGGTGTTCTCCAGTAGCACCGTCACCCAACTCGCCCTATCGACTCTCCTCACAACCCCCACCGGCCCGACATCGCTCGCCACTTGCCCTCGTTCTCGCCTCATCCGTCATGCCCCCGACCGTCCACAATAGGCAACGCCAGAGGTGCTCACCGCCAGAGCTAGTGTTCGGTTATTCATGGGAAGGAAGACGGAGGGAGGAGGCATTCTATCGGTCTTTAGATGGCAATGGGGAGTACAAGGACTTGTTGGAGAGCGACTGCCTGGCGGAGGAGCAGCGTATCGCCGATTTGTGCCTCCAGCGGGGCATGGAGTAGCAGTGCACTGCAGCTTTGAGTCGCGAGTAGAGCACCCGCGACTGGACCGACTATGTGGAGGCCGGCGCCCGACAAATAGCTCTAGAGGTTGTCGGGCACGCATGCATGCGCGACGCCAAATTTTAATAACAGCTCGTCAAGTGGGTTTCCGGCTTATAAGCCGAAGCTTCGGTGGACCACGCCGGCATGAAACGGGCCAACACGCGCGAGCAACGCACCCTATCGCACCTCTAGCAAGTCCGAGGTGAGGCGGAGGACGTCGGTGATGGTGTTTAGCGTGTACAGCAGATGGCGGCCGACATCGTCTAGTTAGCTAAGAGTAAGTTCTTGTACACTACTAGAGTATTAATGGGAGTAGATAGTTAACTTGGCTATGATGGTTGTCAATGTGGAAGTTCAGTACTCTATATCTAGATCAGACCAGTTACTTTGCTCTGAATGTTGAACCTTTCATTTGAACATATGGAATGGGCTGTTATTTTTTTAAATGGGTTGTATTTGTCTACCACGGGTTTAGAGGCTGACTTATGGGCCTACTAGGTTGACGCGTACACAAGCAGGAGATGAATGTACGTGGAGACGATGACAGCAGGGACCCACCAAGGTCATGGCAGCACGCAAGCAAGTGCCTCCTTATTTCAAGCCAAAAAATGGTTCCTCCTAATGGATTTCTGACATCTGGGTCCCATGCCATTGTCAACATAGTCAATAAATGAGAGAATTGCACAACGAGCGGTTGACACCAGGGACCCAGCAGCTCGCCCAGTTATTTTTGTTTTTGAGATGGAAGCAGGGTGTCAACTGGGCTGTGCGGGGCACTCTGGCCTGTCTAGCCAGCCTTTTCTTTTATGTTTACAACAAGACCAGTCCAGTAGTTTTTTTTCTTTCTGAAAATGGCTAGCCCAATTTTTTTGTTCTTTTACAGAATACCCAACCGAGGCCTACTTGCTTTGTCAGCCCTGCTGTCGGTGTCAAAACTGGCGGATCTTGGGTAGGGGGTCCCGATCTGTGCGTCAAGGCTGATGGTAACAGGAAGCAAGGGACACAGATGTTTACCCAGGTTCGGGCCCTCTCGATGGAGGTAAAACCCTAGTTCCTGCTTGATTAATATTGACGATATGGGTAGTACAAGAGTAGATCTACCACGAGATCGTAGAGGCTAAACCCTAAGAGCTAGCCTATGATGGTATGATTGTAATTGTGATCAGCCTTCTAAGGACCAACCTCTCCGGTTTATATAGACACCGGAGAGGGCTAGGGTTTACACGGAGTGGGTTATAAGGAAGGAAACACAATATCCGGATCGCCAAGCTTGCCTTCCACGCAAAGGAGAGTCCCATCCGGACACGGGCCGAAGTCTTGAGTCTTGTACCTTCACGCTTCAATAGTACGGACGTTGTACACAGTCCGGATACCCCCTAATCCAGGACTCCCTCAGTAGCCCTTGAACCAGGCTTCAATGACGATGAGTCCGGCGCGTAGTATTGTCTTCGACATTGCAAGGCGGGTTCCTCCTCTGAATACTCCAAAGTAATCACCAAACACTTAGACCATGTCCGGATCTGCGAGATGATCTTCATATGCCACCCTGGAGAGAATGATATTTCACAAATGCAATCTGCTGACAACTTTTTCTGATGATGTGACATGTTATTATGATCGGATCATTATTCGAACCGTTTTCCCACAACCAGCTACAACGCTTATTGCGAGGCAGTTTCTTTGACACGTCTTGTCAAAGCAGAGACCGTGTCCCCTTATCACGGGATTCTCATCAATACGGGTATGGGTAATCCCACCACGCCATTAATCGTGGCGCTTGGGAAACAAGCGATTCCCAACGGGCTAGTGGGGAGGCGCACCGCTTTTGGTGCCTCTATAAAGGGATAAGATTTCCTCATTTTTACCCACACCTTCTTCCTCCTTTGCCCACTCTTGCCCCCTCGAGCTCCAGCGCCCAAGCCCAAGTCTTCTCCGCACAGCTAAACATGTCCGGAGCAGGAGGCAAGTGGGCGGCTTCCACCGTCAAGGAGAAGCACATCACAAATCTTCGGGCGGCCGGATACTTGGCCGTAGACATAGCGCACCGGCTATTGGACGCCGGGCAGGTCATTCCTACCCCAGGACCCCACGAGAGGGTCGTATTCATCGCCCACTTCGTCCGTGGACTGGGATTTCCACTCCATCCCTTCGTCCGCGGGCTCATGTTCTACTACGGGCTAGATTTCCATGATCTAGCCCCGAATTTTGTCCTCAACATCTCGATGTTCATCGTCGTATGCGAGGCCTTCCTCCGCATCCGGCCTCACTTTGGCCTATGGGTGCAAACCTTCTGCGTGAAGCCGAAGGTTGTAAGCGGCCAACAAGCAGAGTGCGGAGGGGCCATGGTGGGTAGAATGCCTAACGTCACATGACTCGACGGCTCCTTTGCTGAGACCGTAAAAGGGTGGCAATCGGGGTGGTTCTATATCACCGAGCCGCGCGGCGCCAACTGGGCAGCGGCCCCCGAGTTCTGATCCGGAGCCCCCATGCGGCTCACCTCCTGGGAAAAGAAGGGCCTGTCCTGGGGCGATTCTATGGAGCTGACCGGACTCCAGACATGCATCAAAAGCATGAAGGACAAGAACATCAAGCTTGTCAATGTGATCCAGGTCATGCTCGTTCGCCGGATCCTGCCCTGCCAAAGGCGGGCAGTCAATCTGTGGCAGTTCATCCCGGCCGAACACCAGACACTCCGGAAGCTCTACGACATGACGCATAAAGGCGCATGGAAGGTGCTTTTCAAGGCCTCCGAAGTACCTCTCCCACATTCGAGGACCGTCGGCTTCACGCCGCGCGGGCCCCTAGTCAGGTGAGTTCTCAGATTACCACTGGACCTGGTTCTTCCCCATATATTCATAAGAGAGCTTTAAGTAGTTATGCATATTTGTTTCAGGATTATTTGGAGATGGCGGAGCAGGTTTACTGTCCGGCTCCGCTGCCAGAAGGCCCAGCCGATGCTCTCCTGACGGAGATGCTGGTCCCGGCACCGTACAAGGTGCCGGAGAAGAAGGCCGAGAAGAAGGCCCCGGGGATCCGAAAGGGTCTCCGTCGCAAGGTTGTGCCAGAGGCCTTGTCCGAAGACGACGAGGCGCACTCCTCCCACGAAGGGGAGGAAGAAGAAGAAGAAGACGCCCCATCCAGAAAGGATGAGGGGTCCGGGGAGGCAGACCAGGGGGCCGGAAAAGACCCCCAGCGCAAGGCCATCATACCCTTGTTGTCTGATGACGATGAGACAAATCCTTCCCGTGGAGGCGGGGGGGGAGGAACCAAGAAGAAACTCTACCTTCCCGCACCAGGGAGGAGAGA
Organism: Triticum dicoccoides; assembly: GCF_002162155.2. Classification (NCBI taxonomy): domain Eukaryota; kingdom Viridiplantae; phylum Streptophyta; class Magnoliopsida; order Poales; family Poaceae; genus Triticum; species Triticum dicoccoides. The sequence continues at coordinate 332,872,651 of NC_041393.1, forward strand.
AAGAGAAATGTCGCCCCGGAGGGGGAGGCTGGGGTGTCCAAGAAGGGAAAGTCATCCCTTCCGGACTATTCCGCCACAGCCGCACACATCGAGGAGGGGTGACTGCCCCGGGGGAAGCCCCCGGTGCGATCGTAAGTGTCTGCATTCTATCATGGTTTCACTTCATAGTTTTAATACTTATAATGCCAAACATATGTGCAGTCCGTCCAGGGCTCACCCCGAGGTATCTTCCTCTGGGTCCCTGAGCGATTCAGCGATAAATTCGCTTCCGACGGCCACTACCCCTCAACACGCGGATGACATGGAGGTGTTGTGCCGAAGGCTCCCAGAGCAGGGGGAGGTAACTCTGGAGATGCCCCACGGCGGAATTCCAGATGTCGGACACGCGGGGTTCAAGATCCCCGCGGATCGTGTCGATGAGAGCCATGGCCAGCCGGGCTCTCAGCCGAACATAATTCCAGAACCTTCGATGGTTCCGGACTCAGGCGGGCGACCCCTTGTTAGGGAGGGCGAGCCGTCTGTGTCGCGGACTTCTGTTGCACATGAGGCGCCAGACTGTCTGCTGGAAGCGCTTCGCGGCGCTTCCCTGGATGAAGAGCACCGTACTTTATGAGTACGGTGATTCGGAAGGTTTCGTCCGCCAAAAGCGGACTAACCGAAGCTTGCACCAGCCTCCTAACAGGCTTCGAGGTAAGTAATAAATATGTGCAAAATTACCACCCAATAGGTAGTAGCCCCTGATACTCTGTTTGGTGTTCGGAAAGAAAAGCCAAACGGAGGGTCAATTATAATCCGCAGGAGTCTAATAATAAGTATTGTTGTGAATAAGCAGGTTGTGCTGCTTGCTACTGCTGCCCATACTACCGAGGTTGCCGAACTGAAGCGGGACCTAGAGCAAGCGCAGGGAGAGCTCGACCTCACAAAGAGGCATCTCGAAGAGAACAAGGGTAAGTGATTCCCACTCTTATGCATTTAAGGATAGGAAGAATTGGTGAGTCTAACACCTAAGTGTCGTGACTGTGTAACAGGGGCCACCGCCGAAGTGGCATCCCTGAAGAAGGCGCTATCCGTGGCCGAAGACAAGGCGGCCTCAGAGTGTAAGGAGCGCGAAAAGCAAAGTGCTAGGGTAGGTGAGGTACAGCAAGAGCTCCAAGACCTCGGCAAGAAATGCGATTCCATGGAGCATGATCTGAAGGCGAAAGAGGCCGAGCTTGCGAAGGCCCTTGTGAATTTGAAAGACGCCAAGGCCGAAGGCGGGAAAGCACAGAAGGAGATCCAAGAGGCCAAAAAGATAGCAGCGGGTAAGAAGTTCTTTATGCAAAGCAAACATGTGGAGGAGGCATTTTTTTACTTACTCTAATTAGGAGCTCTCCAGGGGCATTTGCAGATCTGCCACGCAGCGTATCAGATGCTACGGAGTTCTACCGTGCCCAGGAGGGGAGCTCAGCGGAGAAGTTGTTCTTGTCCCAGTATGATGGGGCCGAACACCCGATGCCTCTGAGTGACCAACTGAAGCAGTTGGTCGAACTCCACAGGGCGGCCGAACTGGCTATGAAAGGTTTCATAGTCCGGATGTGGCCTGGTGAGCTCATGCCCAGTAGCTACTTTGGCCTGATCAAGCGGATGGTGGATGCCTGCCCGCAGCTTGAGGTGATCAAGCGATCCATGTGCATCGAGGGTGCCCGCCGGGCCTTTGCCCGTGTCAAGGTGCATTGGGGCAAGCTAGATGCGGAGAAGCTGGTCAAGGACGGGCCGCCGGAGGGGAAGGCGCATCGCCATCCCGAGCTGTACTATGATGGCGTTATGAAGGGTGCTCGTCTCGTGGCTGACGAATGTACCAAGGACACCGTTTTTGACTGAATTCACTTCTCTCATGTTTGTAATTTAAGGACGAATTTACTTGCACTATGTAGCACTTTTATTATTTAAAATATTACCTTTTGTGCGGCTGTTTATAAAATCCTGAAAGTAGGCCTGTCGTCGGCTTCCTCCACCACGTGACTAGCACTAGAGTTGTAACGCCCCGGATACAACTTTCCATATTCGTAACTCCAACTCTTGACTTTTCCGGATATGCGATATGATATTTCGTTCGTGGTTGGGTTTTTGTTTTCATTGTGCTTTTTGTTCATGTCATGCATTTCATCTCATGGCATCATGTGCATTGCATCGGCATGTTTCCATAAAAACTCTTAGCCCGTTCGTAGTTGTCGCGTTCCCCTTGCCTCCTTTGACCGCTCCGAGACCAATCGGGTTTTCACTTCCCTCTTGACCGTGACCACCTAACCACTCTTGCCAGCTCACAGCCCCCTCGCACGCGTGTCCGAGCCTTACCCTAATCCGAACCGGTCTGTTGTTACCGATGGATCCGGATCATCCCCAAACATCTATAAAACATCTCCGTTTTCTCATTTGGACTCACTAGTATTTTTTTCTCGGTCCATCTGATTTCGATCGAAGGGACTAGATCGTGCCTAATATATCCACATGCTATATATAAATAATCTAACCCTAAAACCTAGCCCGACTATCCCATCCCCATCCTCCCGCCGCCACTCCTCTCCCTCGGGATCCAAGCCCGCACCTGATCCAAATCCTCTCCCCCTCCACTCACAGCCTCCGCCTACCAGTCCACCAATCCATCCAACCACCTCCTCCCTGTCCCCTGGATGCGTCCGGCCGCCGCAGCTGCCTTTATCCGCGCCCGCTGCCGGCAAGACCACGGCCAGGCCGTGCCTCGTCTCTTTGTTCCGCTCTAGTTCTCTCCTTCCCTTCCCTCTCCCTCTCTCTCTCTGCCTGACGCTCCTGACCGATCGCTGCCGCCATCATTAGTAGGTGTTCTCCCCGATCCTGGTGCCCCATCTTCGACCGAAGCCAGGGACGCCCAGCGTCGCTCGCCGCCGTTCGTCAAGCCTCTGCGCCGCCGCGCCAAGTCCCCTGCGTCGAGCCGCCGCATCCGCCGATGCGATGCCGCCATGCTGCGGCCCTGCTTCGTCTCGCTGTTGGTGGAGCAGCGAGCCAGCGCCCTATCTTCTACTTCGCCCGCTCGAACCTCACCTTGCCTGCGCCTCCCCGTCGGTTCCCTCCTCGCCGCCCCATGCGCTCCGATGAGCCCTGCCGCCGCATCCCTCTCCCTTCGCCTCGCGCTCTTTCTCCTTCTCTCACCTCTGTGTCGCTCGTGTTTCGCTGTTCGAGCAGGACCACCCCCGCCTCCATGGATGGCTGTGCCCCGCGCCCGAGCTCCGTCGGCCGCCACCGTTGCCAGGAACCGAGGCCGGACGACTCGATCCGCCCGTTTCGTCCGGTTCCCGCCGACCCCGTCGCCAGGGCCCCATGCCGTCTTCTTCTCCATTGCCATGCTCCTGCTGCTACTTTTGTTTCTTCAGAAATGAGAGCACCAGCGGCTCGCCTGGTTCAGTCCCGAGCGTTGACCGCGCCTCCGATGACCTCCAAGGCCCAGCGCGCCCCTCCTGCAGCCTCCCCTCCAATCGGGCCAAGGCCCATGGTGAGGCCACCCCCAGCGCCCCTCCTTTGGTTTTTTTCTCCTGTCGGGCCAGCCTGCAGTTTCGGCCCGATAGCATTTTTTCCTGACCTGCGAATTTGTCTAATTATTCCAGAGTTTGCAGTTTTACAGAAAAGTCCTTCATGTTCATGCATTGATAACTCCACAACCGTGCATCGGATTAAAATGTTTTAAATATGTAAAATGCTTAGAATTTCATCTAGTTTCATAATATGCCACTTTCATCCATGTTTAAAATGTTTAAAATGATGTTTGTTTAAATTTGTATAAATGCCATGTTAAAATGATTAATTTCATAACTAAATAACTGTAGCTCCAGTTTAAATAAACTTTATATGTAAATGGGGTAGAAAATGCATAGATTAACTTGGTGCACTTTGTTATACTGTTTAACAACATTAAAATATGTTTTAGGGCAGAACAATAGCTAATTCAAAATATGGACATGAGGATTTTCCGGAATTGTTGTTTGTTGTTTCCGGCCTCATTTAAACTTGCCTAAATAGTTGGTTTAATTATGCTTCACCTCTTGCCATGTTTAATAACATTTAATATTGTTGGGTACATAAATGAGAGCGAACTAAATAACTTGAATGTGGTGTTTCATCAATATGCAACTCGTTGCATATTGAGCTCCCCTTAACTTGTAGTATTGCTTGTTGCACTTTGTCATGCCATGCCTAATTAAACCGGACATGCATCATACTTGATTGTGCATCATGCCATGATTATTCTTGTGTGTTTACCATGTTGTTTGTTTCTTTCCGGTGTTGCTTCTTAGTTCCGGTAATGTTGCGATTGTGAGGATTCGTTTTACTACTCCCGTTCGTCTTCTTCTTTGACTCGTTCTTCTTCCTAGCGGGATCTCAAGCAAGATGACTGTCACCTTGGATCTCACTACTATCATTGCTATGCTAGTTGCTTCGTTCTGTCGCTATGCTACGCTACCTATCTTTTGCTCTTCAAGCCTCCCAAATTGCATGTCAGCCTCTAACCTTTTTCACCCTTCCTAGCAAACCGTTGTTTGGCTATATTACCGCTTTGCTCAGCCCCTCTTATAGCGTTGTTAGTTGCAGGTGAAGTTGAAGATTGCTCCATGGTGGACAGGATTATGTTGGGATATCACAATATCTCTTATATTATTAATGCATCTATATACTTGGTAAAGGGTGGAAGACTCGGCCTTATGCCTGATGTTTTGTTCCACGCTTGCCGCCCTAGTTTCCGTCATACCGGTGTTATGTTCCCAGATTTTGCGTTCCTTACGCGGTTGGGTGATTTATGGGACCCCATTGACAGTTCTCTTTGAATAAAACTCCTCCAGCAAGGCCCAACCTTGGTTTTAACATTTGCCTCACCTAGCCATTTTTCCCTTGGGTTTCCAGAGCTCGATGGTCATCTTTATTTTAGCCCCCCCTGGGCCAGTGCTTGTCTAAGTGTTGGTCCGAACCGAGCCGCCTGCGGGGCCCCCTTGGGGAAACTCGAGGTCTGGTTTTACTCGTAGCATGTCTCATCCGGTGTTGCCCTGAGAACGAGATATGTGCAGCTCCTATCGGGATTGTCGGTGCATCGGGCGGCTTTGCTGGTCTTGTTTTACCATTGTCGAAATGTCTTGTAAACCGGGATTCCAAGTCTGATCGGGTCTTCCTGGGAGAAGGAATATCCTTCGTCGACCGTGAGAGCTTGTGATGGGCTAAGTTGGGACACCCCTGCAGGGTATTATCTTTCAAAAGCCGTGACTGCGGTTATGTGGCAGATGGGAATTTGTTAACGTCCGCTTGTAGATAACTTGACACCAGATACGAATTAAAATGCATCAACCGCGTGTGTAGCTGTGATGGCCTCTTCTCGGCGGAGTCCGGGAAGTGAACACGGTTTTGGGTTATGTCTGACTTAAGTAGGAGTTCAGGATCACCTCTTGATCATTACTAGTTGACGACCATTCCTTTGCTTCTCTTCTCGCTCTTATTTGCGTATATTAGCCACCATACTTGCTCAGCCACTGCTGCAACCTCACCACTTTACCCCTTCCTTCCCCTTTAAGCTTTGCTAGTCTTGATACCCATGGTAATGGGATTGTTGAGTCCTCGTGGCTCACAGATTACTACAACAACAGTTGCAGGTACAGGTTTTGCGATGATCATGACGTGAGAGCGATGCTTACTTGTTTTGGAGTTCTTCTTCTGCTTCTTCTTCGATCAGGGAATAGGTTCCAGGTCGGCAGCCTGGGCTAGCAGGGTGGATGTCGCTTGAGTTTCTGTTTGTGTTTCATCCGTAGTCGGATGGTGCTCTTATGTAAGATGATGTTGTATTCGTGTGGCATTGTATGCCTCTTGTATGTATCCCCATCTATTATGTAATGTTGATGTAATGATATCCACCTTGCAAAAGCGTTTCAATATGCGGTTCTATCCTTGGTGGGACCTTCGAGTCTCTTTAGGATAGTATCGCATATTGGGCGTGACAAGTTGGTATCAGAGCCCAGGTTCCGACCATAGGAGCCCCCTGTTGGCCGTTGTTGAGTCTAGAAGAAAACTATTTTGAGTCTTAGGATTATATATATATCGGAGAGTAGGATTCTTTTTACTCCTTAGTCCCTTCGTCGCTCTGGTGAGGTCTCCTGACGTAGATATTTTGACTTTCCTCTTCTCAAATTTCACTAAAAAAAATTTAGGATCACGCGGGTATCTTGGAATCGTTCGGATAGTCTTGTGACGAGAACATTGTTCTTGGTGCCTCCTGACATTTAGGGGTTGTGGCAGTGTCCCGGGGAGTTGAGCTCCGAGGTGTTGTCGTCACAATTTTATCTTTGCAGTTCTGGAATACCTGAGTTTTTGCCGACATCGAAAATCTCTTTTATGCAGTTGTTGGTGAGATAACCTCGATGCCACACAGTACTGGGGAGTTCGGGAGTATTGCCATAGCTCGTATAATGGATGCTTTTCAAAGGTTGAGGTACACGATTTCCGGAGTTTTCTTGGTTATGTGTTGACAGATGGATACAGCTGGATGTAGGTATTGTTAGTTTGGGTGAGATATATTGCTTCCCCTGTATCCCCAACACCAGATTGCATAACTAGAAAGTTTCGGGAGTTTATAGGTGGGAATTCAAGTAGCTCCTAGAATATCTTTCCGACAGATGCATGATATGGGATTGGGTAAATCTCTATCATATGTATTTGTTCCTTTGTTTTGTTTTGAGTTGTGGTATTTGAGTTGCTTCAATGTCAAGTGTTGATTCCATACCTTTCCTAAATGGCGTTCTCATATTGCTATGTGAATACTAATCCTTCTTGATCATCGAGGTCGTCATGTTAATTCTTTTTCAACCGGTGTGCTTCTCTTCAAGTGGATCCGATCATTTTCAACATCCGCAAGATCAATTCTAAGTTTTCTCAGCGGGATCCGTTTCATCCGTCCCCAAGTTGCCTTTGTTTTCCCGCCCTCCCACCCTTTTTCTTCAAGGACTCGGATTTCTTAATCATGTATCCTTTTATTTGTGGGAAGTCTCTTCATTCTTTTCTTTCAATGTTCTTATCCGGTGATTTCCCATGAAGATGATCAACAGTTTCAAGTTCATCATCCTTCATTGTTGTTTCTTCTCCGGTGGATCCAATTCAAGCTTTCGATATTCATCATATTCCTTTCCTCGTTTCTAATGCTTTCTCAAGCCATTGCACCTCTTAATCATTCACTTCTTCCTATCCATTTGTTTTGGAGTGCTGAATATATCTCACAAGATTTGTGTTTCCATTCTCAATCTGTTCAAGATATTTCGAGGTTGTTATCTCATTCAAGCCATTTAATTCAACCGGTGCAATCCCCCCTTTCAATCAATCGTTCAACGGTGTTTCCTTTTGAGTGGGCCCTAACCCACAGGTCTTTTCCCAGGATCTTACACGACTCTTCTAACTTTTCCGGAGTTGTTCTCAATTTCATCGCAAAGTTTGGCGTAAGAATGAATCTCATCAGTCAGCTGTTTTCCAAGATCGATTTCAAATTATTATTCATTGTTGGCTCAACCTCTTTGTTTTTTATTCTCCCGGAGTATCTCAACAATTCGTGGTGGTGGTTCTCATCATCATTGTCAACATTTGAAGACCGAAGAAGGATTTCTCTTAAACCTTGCTCCATTCTCTTCAAGATGCATAGTTCAAGCTTGATGCTATCCTCTCATAATTGTTTTCGATTGTGAGAATTCTTTTCACCATCCGGAGCATTTCATGAGTTGTTTCCATTTCTTTCCTCCGAAGGCCATCATGTCATAATTCTTCATTCTCAACATGTAGCTATCGTTCTCCAAATCTTACCGGTGAATCGTTTAAATATCCTCTAATCAGTTCATGATCTCTTCATTCTCATGTATCTAAATCCCCTCAAGTATCTTCATTCGTTTTCCAATTCTTCCCGGTGAATTGTGCCTTTGCTACTTTCATTTTCAATTCTTACGGTGGCTCGTTCAAGACTCCTCTTCCTTTGCTACCGTATCAAATATTTGTCGTTTCCAAATCCCACCGGTGGTTCCGTCAATACCTTCTCAAGTTTACGCTATATCTCTCTTAATCCTTTTTCCATGGAAATAAGTAGTATGCCAAATCCGTTGCTTGTCATCAATTAAATTTGATGAAGGATAAGCATACAATAAATATTATTCTTATTTCCTCGAGGCGACTCAATTCTTTTTACGGAGATTATTCATGATGAATAAATTCTTGATTATAAGTGATTCATCTTTCTTTCCGGAGTTGGTCATCATATCACATTCTCGGTTCGAGATGCTTCATCTTTTCTTTTCCGGAGTTCCAAGTTTTCTGCATTATCATCGCGAAGCTCCATCTAAATCATTGCAAGGCTTCACCTTGTGTTTTCAACTTCTCCTTCTTTTATCATCCTTTTATTACCGGAGTTCTTCATTGAGGCTCTACATGGTGGTTCATCAAGGATTCTCTTCATTCTTAAATTGTTCTTCATGGCTTCTCTCGAGGTGATGATCCGCCAAGCTATACTCAAAATTAAACATGGTGCTCAACACATGTTTTGTTTTGAGGAGCTCAAGTATTCTTCATCTTGCATTCCAAAGTGCAATTCTTTCTACCTTATCTTTGAGGTGGTGTTATGTCACTCTTGACAATTTCCTTCATGTTTCATGATTCATATGTTGTCAAGAATGAGGTATTTTAAGTCCATCATTTCCTCTTCGTTCAAGAGATCTTTTTGACAAATCAACTTCTTCGTTGGAGTTATCTTATGTCAGATGTCACCTAAAGCCTTTCCTTAAGGGTTGTTGCTATTTGTGGTGATTATGCATGACCGAAGCTTGCTCTTATCCTCTTGGTGGAAGAAGTTTTCATCTCTTTGGTGCTCTCAATCAAATCAATGGTTTCCATTAGTGGCCGGCTGTCACCTCATAATTTTGAGATGTTTTCCATAAGCCCACTACAAGCTTATTCGTTTCGTTGTGGATTTTCCAACAACCCCGTTGTAACCTTCTTGGAAGGGTGTTTTCCAAGCTCATTTGTGGCTCAAGTTGGCATTTTCTTCTCCATTCTTTTATTCCAATGATCTATCTTCTATTCTTTCTTTCGAAGGCATGGTGATGTTGCTCTCTACACTCATCATCTCGAATTGTGAGGATCGTGTTCTTTTTGTGCTTATCCATTTAACCAAAGTGTCATGTCCTCTTTTGAAGTTCTTTCATCTTATCAAGTTTTGCCCCGTTCTCAACCGGAGTGCTGTCTGAAATCTTTCTTACCCCTTGTGCCATTCTTTCAATAATTCCGGAGGCAGTGTGTTGTTGATTTCATCAAGTATCCTCTCATATTGTCAAGTTCATGTTCAATTCCTTCCATTTACAGTCGGAGTGCTGCCAAAATTATATCAATCTTATTCCTTCTCTAGCTAGTTTTAACCGGAGTGTTTTCAATATCTATCTTATCACTAAACCTCTTGGTTCTCGTCGTATCCCTTGTGCCTCTTTTCTAACAGAGTGTTTTCAACTTTGTTCATCTTCGTGGTTTTCTTTCTTTCATTTTTCTCAACCTCTCAAGGTTCATGGTTTCACTCGTTTGTCAAAGAAGCAACTTACTTTACCTCTTATCTTCCTCTTCCTTTTCCCTCCGGTGCCATCCTAGATCTTGGGACGAGATCCTCTCGTAGTGGTGGAGTGTTGTAACGCCCCGGATACAACTTTCCATATTCGTAACTCCAACTCTTGCCTTTTCTGGAGATGAGATATGATATTTCCTTCGTGGTCGGGTTTTTGTTTTCATTGTGCTTTTTGTTCATGTCATGCATTTCATCTCATGGCATCATGTGCATTGCATCGGCATGTTTTCATAAAAACTCTTAGCCCGTTCGTAGTTGTCGCGTTTCCCTTGCCTCCTTTGACCGTTCCGAGACCAATCGGGTTTTCACTTCCCTCTTGACCGTGACCACCTAACCACTCTTGCCAGCTCGCAGCCCCTCACACGCGGGTCCGAGCCTTACCCGAACCCGAACCGGTCTGTCGTTACCGATGGATCCGGATCATCCCCAAACATCTATAAAACATCTCCGTTTTCTCATTTGGACTCCCTAGTATTTTTTTTCTTGGTCCATCTGATTTCGATCGAAGGGACTAGATCGTCCCTAATCTATCCACATGCTATATTTAAATAATCTAACCCTAAAACCTAGGCCGACTGTCCCATCCCCATCCTCCCGCCACCACTCCTCTCCCTTAGGATCCAAGCCCGCACCTTATACAAATCCTCTCCCCCTCCACTCACAGCCTCCGCCTACCAGTCCACCGATCCATCCAACCACCTCCTCCCTGTCCCCTGGACGCGTCCGGCCACCGCAACTGCCTTCATCCGCGCCCGCTGCCGGCAAGACCACGGCCAGGCCGCGCCTCGTCTCTTTGTTCCGCTCCAGTTCTCTCCTTCCCTTCCCTCTCCCTCTATCTCTCTCTGCCTGACACTCCTGACCGATCGCTGCCGCCATCTTCAGTAGGTGTTTTCCCTGATCCCGGTGCCCATCTTCGACCGAAACCAGGGACGCCCAGCGTCGCTCGCCGCCGTTGGTCAAGCCTCTGCGCCGCCGCGCCAAGTCCCCTGCGTCGAGCCGCCGCATCCGCCGATGCGATCCTGCCATGCTGCGCCCCTGCTTCGTCTCGCTGATGGTGGAGCAGCGGGCCAGCGCCCCATCCTCTGCTTCGCCCGCTCGAACCTCACCTTGTCTGCGCCTCCCCGTCGGTTCCCTCCTCGCCGCCCCATGCGCTCCGGTGAGCCCTGTCGCCGCTTACCTCTCCCTTCGCCTCGCGCTCTTTCTCCTTCTCTCACCTCTCTGTTGCTCGTGTTTTGCTGTTCGAGCAGGACCACCCCCGCCGCCATGGATGGCTGTGCCCCGCGCCCAAGCTCCGTCGGCCGCCGCCGTTGCCAGGAACCGAGGTCGGACGACTCGATCCGCCCGTTCTGTCTGGTTCCCGCCGACCCCGTCGCCAGGGCCCCCTGCCATCTTCTTCTCCATTGCCATGCTCCTGCTGCTACGTCTGTTTCTTCAGAAATGAGAGCACCAGCGGCTCGCCCGGTTCAGTCCCGAGCATTGACCGCGCCTCCCGTGACCTCCAAGGCCCAGCGCGCCCCTCCTGCAGCCTCCCCTCCAATCGGGCCAAGGCCCATGGTGAGGCCACCCCCAGCGCCCCTCCTTTGGGTTTTTTTCTCCCGTCGGGCCAGCCTGCAGTTTCGGCCCGATAGCATTTTTTCCTGACCTGCGAATTTGTCTAATTATTCCAGAGTTTGCAGTTTTACAGAAAAGTCCTTCATGTTCATGCATTGATAACTCCACAACCGTGCATCGGATTAAAATGTTTTAAATATGTAAAATTCTTAGAATTTCATCTAGTTTCCTAATATGCCACTTTCATCCATGTTTAAAATGTTTAACATGATGTTTGTTTAAATTTGTATAAATTCCATGTTAAAATGATTAATTTCATAACTATAACCGTAGCTCCATTTTAAATAAACTTTACATGTAAATGGGGTAGAAAAATGCATAGATTAAATTGGTGCACTTTGTTATACTCTTTAACAACATTAAAATATGTTTTAGGGCAGAACAGTAGCTAATTCAAAATATGGACATGAGGATTTTCCGGAATTGTTGTTTGTTGTTTCCGATCTCATTGAAACTTGCCTAAATAGTTGGTTTAATTATGCTTCACCTCTTGCCATGTTTAATAACATTTAATATTGTTGGGTACATAAATGAGAGCGAACTAAATAACTTGAATGTGGTGTTTCGTCAATATGCAACTCGTTGCATATTGAGCTCCACTTAACTTGTAGTATTGCTTGTTGCACTTTGTCATGCCATGCCTCATTAAACCGGACATGCATCATACTTAATTGTGCATCATGCCATGATTATTCTTGTGTGTTTACCATGTTGTTTGTTTCTTTCCGGTGTTGCTTCTTAGTTCCGGTAATGTTGCGATTGTGAGGATTCGTTCGACTACTCCCGTTCGTCTTCTTCTTGGACTCGTTCTTCTTCCTAGCAGGATCTCAGGCAAGATGACCGTGACCTTGGATCTCACTACTATCATTGCTATGCTAGTTGCTTCGTTCTATCGTTATGCTGCGCTACCTATCTTTTGCTCTTCAAGCCTCCCAAATTGCCATGTCAGCCTCTAACCTTTTTCACCCTTCCTAGCAAACCGTTGTTTGGCTATATTACCGCTTTGCTCAGCTCCTCTTATAGCATTGTTAGTTGCAGGTGAAGTTGAAGATTGCTCCATGGTGGACAGGATTATGTTGGGATATCACAATATCTCTTATATTATTAATGCATCTATATACTTGGTAAAGGGTGGAAGACTCGGCCTTATGCCTGGTGTTTTGTTCCACTCTTGCCGCCCTAGTTTTCGTCATACTAGTGTTATGTTCCTGGATTTTGCGTTCCTTACGCGGTGGGTGATTTATGGGACCCCCTTGACAGTTTGCTTTGAATAAAACTCCTCCAGCAAGGCCCAACCTTGGTTTTACCATTTGCCTCACCTAGCCCTTTTTCCCTTGGGTTTCCGGAGCCCGAGGGTCATCTTTATTTTTCCCCCCCCCCCCCGAGCCAGTGCTTGTCTAAGTGTTGGTCCGAACTGAGCTACCTGCGGGGCCCCCTCGGGGAAACTCGAGGTCTGGTTTTACTCGTAGCTTGTCTCATCCGGTGTTGCTCTGATAACGAGATATGTGCAGCTCCTATCGGGATTGTCGGCGCATCGGGCGCCTTTGCTGGTCTTGTTTTACCATTGTCGAAATGTCTTGTAAACCGGCATTCGGAGTCTGATCGGGTATTCCTGGGAGAAGGAATATCCTTCGTTGACCGTGAGAGCTTGTGATGGGCTAAGTTGGGACACCCCTGTAGGGTATTATCTTTCGAAAGCCGTGCCTGCGGTTATGTGGTAGATGGGAATTTGTTAACGTCCGGTTGTAGATAACTTGACACCAGATATGATGTCAGGACCCCGACTCAATGCCACATCGATCTAGCATGTAACACCTCATATCACTTTGCGGCCTCACGCACGGTATTCCCACAGTGTCGCCTTACCGTTACCCGGGACCGTTTGCGCCTTTTGGCACACATATATGATGGTGTCGCTAGCATCCATATGATAAAGAGCCCGGGCTGACATGGCTAGTCGTTAACCCAAAGTGGCACTAACTTACAGGGACAGGCATCCATGACCCAGCATCGAACGTGTCGGTCGTCAGCGAGTGAATCCAGGCTGTAGCACTGGGCTAACAGGACTCCGGTGAACCGGGCTGTAGCGGGCTAGCAGGACTCCAGTATTCATCGCGTGACATTTCCCCGAAGGGACAGACACAGGATCGAGGAAGGACACATGCCGGCCAACCTAAGTGTTCCGGAGCAGTAGCAAGCTACCAGGGCTCAGTGGAAGCACTAGGAGACATTTCCCGGTAAGAGAGTCTACTAAGGATAAACAACTAGATAGTCAGATCCCACACATAGCAATACACATTACACGTACGCATAACATGCAAGTATGTGCTGTACAACATGGCATCACAACATAACTCAACAACTCAAATAGATAAAGGCTCAGAAGAGCCATCATAGCATTTATTGCAAACAGGGGTCACAAAACCCATCATACAGAGCATACAAGCAACAAGCGGAAGCATTACATGTCTGGGTACAGAAATCTACAAATGAAAAAGGCTGAAGAGCCTGACTATCTACAACATCCGATCAAGATCGTAGCTGAGGTACTAGCTACTAGTCGAAGTCCATGAGAACCCTAGTAAGACCGAAGTCTCCGCTGCAAAAACATAAATAAAGCAACATGAGTACAAAGGTACTCAGCAAGACTTACATCAGATCCTATCATACATGCATCTGTATCAAGAGGTAATGTGGGGTTTAGTTGCAGCAAGCCAGCTTTGACTCTGTGGCTATCCTGTTCTACGACTACCAGAAACTTTGGAGGTGAAACAACATACACGAGTCCACTAATCACCACACAATACACTATTATGGATTCATCCCCGTCTCCCTACGAGAAGGCCATCCATAGCACTCACACTTGTCTTGAGCATTTTAGAGTATCCACTTCAAGTTGTCTATGTACCATGTAAGCATCCAAGAAGTCCATAACCGCGGACCCGGCTATTCGAATAGATCATGTTAACCCTGCAGGGGTGTACTTCTTCACACACGCTCTCGCCACTTACCGCCATGTACACGTCATGTATCTCGGCAAACTTCAAGCGGAAGCCTGGCGAGGGTGTCGGCCACGACCTGACTAACCACACAAGACTCTAGTCCAGGTTTATCGCCTATTCGGGTTCCATCCGCAAGGAGATCCGGCCGGGGTGTCGCTCACGGCCCCAAACGATGTGAGCAGGGTTCCCGAGCCCACCATCCGGGTGCCACTCGGTACACCAGGCCACGTGTGCCTAGTCTGTCCCAAGCCCACCCTGCCGGGTGCCACTTGGTAGAAAAATAGCACTACCTACAAACACCAGAAACTAGTTGCGTCTCCTGGACAGAGATCAAGTTGGCTAATAAGTCGAGAGGGGCACTTAAGCATTCCAATGTGTGGTAGTATCGAGTCATTGGACAACATACATAGAACTCAGTGCTTAAGGACAGTTCCAGTGAGACAACCCACCATGTACTCCTACATGGCCTCTCACCGCTACCTTTACCAAATCGTGTTCACACACTTCACTCTCAGCATCAGAACATATCGTGACACTCCAATTCATTCCCAATGAACCAGACCTGACACAACTCTAAGCAATAGCAGGCATAGCATGGTAGGAACACAACAATGGCTTCAATCAACTCCTACACATGCTAGTGGGTTTCAACTATTTATTGTGGCAATGACAGGTCATGCAGAGGAATGGGTTCAACTACCGCAGCACAAAGTAGCAGACGAATCGTTGTTGTCCTAATGCAATAACTGAGAGCAGGAGCGAGAGAGTAGGGTTTTATCGAGATGAACAAGGGGGTTTGCTTGCCTGGTAAAACAACAGAGGAGGCACTGCTTCACAGACAGGTACTCTGGAACGGTCTCCAGAGCAACACCTATCGAGAAGGAACGGTGCCGGCAATCAATACACAAACATATGCAACAATATGATGCATGAACATGGCATGAAGATGTGATGCTGTTTGAGCTAATGCAACTAGTATTCAATTTGAATGAAGTCCATTTGAACAAAAGGTTCAAATGCAACTCCAAAATTAAGTCTCTTAATGTGCCATAATGTGTTTTCTCATATTCAGCATGTATAAGTTGGTTTCTCATGCATGAAACTAGTACAGATGGAAAGATTGCATTTTTCTGATAATTTTTCATATATAAATCATTTCAATCTGAGCTACGGTTGAATTGATATGAATTTTTGAAGTTTAAATCAATTTCTGGAATTTCTGATTAAATTTAAATCCAGAAATCATATTATTGCGCCAGCATGACGTCAGCACGACGTCAGCGGTCAACTGGGCTGGTCCGGGTCAAACCTGACGTGTGGGGCCCACACGTCAGTGACAGGGGGGTTAAACAGGGGTTAATTTAGTTCTAATTAAAAGTTAGTGGCGCTAGGGCCCACTGTCAGTGTCAGGGGGGTTAGTTAAGCGGTGATTAGCACTAAGCTAATCACCTGAGGGGCCGGGCCCACATGGCAGGGCTCAGGCGACGGGGCTCGCCGCCGGCGACCTCTGGACGCGGCGGAGTCCGCGCCACAGGCCACGGGGACGGCGTCTGAGAGCACCGGGGCATAGCCCGGGCTCTCGCGCATCTGGAGGGGCAGGTGGAAGGAGCTAGGGAGGCCGGAGCTCGCCGGAGCAAAGCTCGCGGCGGCGGCCGGAGCTCGGCTTCGATCGGGAACGGGCTGCGAGGCACTAGGGTGGCTGCGAGCGGGTCCGCGTGACTCGCCAGAGTGCACTGAGTGCAACGGCGAGCTCGGCTGCGGCCTGCGGCGGCTGTGGCCACGACGGCGAGGAGCTGCGGCGGCGATGGCTTCGGCCATGGTGGGGAACGGGGCTACGGCGCGGGAACGAAGGGAAGAAGGTAGGGGAAACGGGAAGAAGCTCACGGTGATCACGCAGAGCAGCACAGCGGGGTCGGGGGAGACCTGGTGACGGCGAATCGACGGCGGCGGACGGCGGAGCCCGAGGAGGAAGACGATGGCGATGGCGGCGATGGAGGCCGTCCGGAGGTGCGCGGCTCGACGAGGAGGTAGCCGGCGACGTGGCGGAGCTCGTGGACTGCTCAGATGCTCTTGAGGGGCGCGGTGGGTATGACTACGGCGAGCGATGGCGTCGGTGGCGTTCGGCCGTGAGAGAGAGAGAGAGACAGAGGAGAGGACGAGGGCGAGGGAGAGTGCGAGGGGGTCGGGGTGGCTGCGTGGCGTCGTTCCAGGCATCCAGACGAGGAGGGGAGAGGCAGGTAGGCAGGGAGGGAGGAGGTGGCGCGGCGCGGCGGTGCGTGCGCGTCGGGCACGCGCCGTCCCCCTGTCGGGGAGGAAGACGACAGA
>NC_041393.1:332891089-332923856 GCF_002162155.2 Triticum dicoccoides
GCGATTTCTCTCTTCATCCTAGTCCACCAGAACCTCTGGCGTAGGTCCTGATACATCTTAGTACTACCGGGATGAATCGTGAGAGGAGATTCATGCGCCTCCTTAAGAATCAATTGTCGCAGATGTTGATTCTTGGGAACCACCAAGCGATTCTCAAAGAAAACAACACCACGATCATCCATAGAGAAACACCCACCAATTCCCTTCTTAATGTTTCTCTTAATGCGGATAACCCCCCTATCAAACTTCTGGTCAGAGATGATCTGATCCTCAAGGGTAGGTTTCGCCACCAAGGTAGAAAGAAATCCGCGAGGAGCTATGTGAAGATTAAGCTTACAGAATTCCTCATGGAGAAGTGGTTGGCCTTGCTGCAACATGAGATTGTTGCAATAGGATTTACGGCTTAGCGCATCAGCCATGACATTGGCTTTGCCTGGGGTGTAGGTAATCCCTAGATCATAGTCTGTAATCAACTCCAACCAACGTCTTTGCCTATGGTTTAGGTCTGGTTGCGTGAAGATATACTTGAGACTCTGGTGATCGGTGTAGATCTCGCAACATTTACCAAGAAGGTAATGTCGCCAGGTCTTGAGTGCATAGACTACGGCTGCAAGCTCTAGATAGTGTGTAGGATAATTCTCCTCATGTGGATGCAACTGTCGGGATGCATAGGCAATCACATGATGATCCTGCATAAGAATGCAACCTAGTCCCTGTCGTGAGGCGTCGCAGTAGATAATAAAGTCTTTAGTGAAATCCGGTGGCACAAGTATGGGAGCAGAAGTCAGGCGTCTTTTCAGTTCCTGAAAACTGTACTCACACTGTGGGGACCACTCGAACTTTTTATCTTTCTTGAGAAGTTCCGTGAGGGGTTTGGCTACTTTGGAGAAGTTTTCAACAAAGCGGCGACAATAGCTGGCTAGACCAAGGAAACTCCTAACTTGTTTAACGGTCTCAGGTGGAGTCCAATCGAGAACAGCCTGAACTCTCTCGGGATTTACAGCAATGCCCTTACCAGAGATTACGTGACCTAAGTAGGTCACTTCTGACAACCAAAATTCACACTTGGAGAACTTGGCATAAAGGCGGTGCTCTCTGAGTTTTTCTAATACAAGTCTAAGATGTTCGGCATGCTCTTTCTCGTTCTTCGAGTAAATAAGAATATCATCGAGGTAAACCACGAAGAACTTATCTAAGTACTCCATGAAGATCGAGTTCATCAGGCGGGAGAATGTGGCTGGGGCGTTGGTTAGGCCGAAGGACATGACGGTGTACTCGTACTGACCATAACGAGTGACAAAAGCTGTCTTGGGAATGTCCCCATTTCTGATTTTGATTTGGTGGTATCCTAACCTTAAATCCATCTTGGAGAAGACTGAGGACCAGCGAGCTGATCATACAGGTCGTTGATCCTGGGGAGCGGATACTTGTTCTTTATCGTGACCAAATTAACGGGACGATAATCAACAACCATCCGGTCCGTACCGTCTTTCTTCTTGACAAAGAGAACGGGGCAAGCCCAAGGAGAAGAACTAGGACGGAAGAAACCCTTTTGCAAGGACTCATCGAGTTGTTTCTTAAGCTCGGCTAGTTCTAAGGGTGCCATCTTGTAAGGTCTCCGGGAGATTGGAGCTGTTCCTGGGATAAGATCTATGATGAACTCTACATCTCTGTCAGGTGGAACACCTGGCAGTTCCTCTGGAAAGACATCCGGAAAGTCACGGACTACCGGAATATCTTCAAGGTCTGGAAGAGGGCTGGCATTAAGAGAATAGAGCTGACGCTTTGCAACTCTAGTGGAGACGGTGACTATCTTGCCAGATGGGTGTGTAAGTTGAACAGATCTTGTGTAACAATCAATCTTGGCATGATGAGCTGTCATCCAGTCCATACCCAAGATGATGTTAATATCTGAAGACTTGAGGGCTACAAATGATGCAAGGAATACAAGTCTATCAACAAGGATTTCATTACCATGGCTGATTCTGGTGGTCTGCCATCTAGACCCTGGGGTTTGGATTTCAAGCGGAGTTGGCATATCACAAAATGACATGTCGTGCAAACGAGCATAGCCTTCAGAAATGAAGGAGTGAGATGCTCCAGTATCGAATAGAACTGATGCTGGGTGACAATTGACAAGGAGTGTACCAAGAACGACATCTGGATCATCATGAGCGTCTTTACCTGAGACGTGATGCACACGTCCACGTTCAGTGGGAACTGACTTGACACTGATCATCTTGCGTGATGGCTTAATACAGCCAACAGTCTTCTCAGGCTGGGGTGGAGCATAACTAGTCTGAGAGCAATCACGTGCATAGTGTCCTGGCTTCCCGCATGTGAAGCAAGTCCCTGAGGTTGGACGTGGACCCGCACTAACAAGCGGTCTACCAGTAGGCCCGGGTGGAACATACGACTGGGCTGGGGAAGGCACCACATAGGATGGCCTCGGTGCATATCCGGAAGGAAGAGCGGAGTTTGGAACCCAAATCCGGCGCTTCTGGGAACTAGAGCCAGAGGGAGATCCCAAATCACGGGTGTGCTTACGAGACTCCTCGTAAGTGAGTTGAGCTGTCTCTGCATTGATGGCCTTGTTCACAAGGGCTTGGAATGTATCACAATGATGCAGGTGGAGATCACGACGCAACTTGGGGTTGAGACCCTTCCGGAACCTAGCCTGCTTCTTGGCGTCCGTGGACACTTCTTCTGTGGCATAACGGGCGAGGTTCTCGAACTCTCTGCTATAAGCATCAACAGCCATCTTACTCTGGGTGAAACTACAGAACTCTTCTCTCTTGCGATCAAGGAGGGCCTGGGGAATGTGATGCTCGCGAAAAGCCTCAGTGAAATCCTTCCAGGTAGGAATCTGGCCAGCTGGAAGCAAAGCCTCATAGTTCTGCCACCAAAGACTAGCAGGACCTTCCAGGTGGTATGTGGCATAAGTGACCTTGTCATCTTCAGCTACGCTCGCGGAACGCAGCTTATGAGTGATGCTACGGAGCCAGTCATCTGCATCGAGTGGCTCGATGGAATGATGAAAGGTGGGGGGATGCAAACGAATGAAGTCATGAATGGTAGCAGACCCTTTGAGCTGATGTGCGGTGTTCTCTCCGATACGTGCCAACAAACGGTTAGACTCACGCTTGTTCCTCTCCATCTCTAGCATGAACTCTGTCAACGAAGGCTGGTCGGGAGGATCCTCATCCCTACCGTCTCCATGGTTCTGGCTACGAATAATAGAACTAGATGACATCCTGTGAAACGAAACCAAGGACGGAATCAACATCAACTATCGACTATAGAATGTAGGACAAGGAATTAGTATCTCTCGAACTCCTTAGGAAAATTCCGGCTGCATAACGGCAGTAAAATGCTCAGAATGAGACATCCTACTAAAATGGGGTAATAACATACTCATCAGCATTACTCAAGGTTCTGAGATCATACTAAACAGACTACACCGGAAATACTCAAAACTGGGGTATGACTCTGATCAACCAATCCTATGGGACTACAGAGTAGTAACACGTGATCCTGATAGACGGAAGAGAAAGCCTAGTTCCTTAACCCCATCGGAAAGATAGGACGACTCAGATCAGAAGGTCATGAGGTATAAGGAGTAAAAAGAGCCTTACGTTCCTTCCCACAATCAATTCCCTTACATAACTAAAGATTTTCTAGACTCAACTTCGACCAGTTTGGCTTGGTAATCCTACAGGCAGTCAGGCTCTGATACCGGCGCTGTCAGGACCCCGACTCAATGCCCCATCGATCTAGCATGTAACACCTCATATCACTTTGCGGCCTCACGCACGGTATTCCCACGGTGTCGCCTTACCGTTGCCCGGGACCGTTTGCGCCTTTTGGCACACGTATATGATGGTGTCGCTAGCATCCATATGATAAAGAGCCCGGGCTGACATGGCTAGTCGTAAACCCAAAGTGGCACTAACTTACAGGGACAGGCATCCATGACCCAGCATCGAACGAGTCGGTCATCAGCGAGTGAATCCAGGCTGTAGCACTGGGCTAACAGGACTCCGGTGAACCGGGCTGTAGCGGGCTAGCAGGACTCCGGTATTCATCGCGTGACATTTCCCCGAAGGGACAGACACAGGATCGAGGAAGGACACATGCCGGCCAACCTAAGTGTTCCGGAGCAGTAGCAAGCTACCAGGGCTCAGTGGAAGCACTAGGAGACATTTCCCGGTAAGAGAGTCTACTAAGGATAAACAACTAGATAGTCAGATCCCACACATAGCAATACACATTACACGTACGCATAACATGCAAGTATGTGTTGTACAACATGGCATCACAGCATAACTCAACAAATCAAATAGATAAAGGCTCAGAAGAGCCATCATAGCATTTATTGCAAACAGGGGTCACAAAACCCATCATACAGAGCATACAAGCAACAAGCGGAAGCATTACATGTCTGGGTACAGACATCTACAAATGAAAAAGCCTGAAGAGCCTGACTATCTACAACATCCGATCAAGATCGTAGCTGAGGTACTAGCTACTAGTCGAAGTCCATGAGAACCCTAGTAAGACCGAAGTCTCCGCTGCAAAAACATAAATAAAGCAACATGAGTACAAAGGTACTCAGCAAGACTTACATCAGATCCTATCATACATGCATCTGTATCAAGAGGTAATGTGGGGTTTAGTTGCAGCAAGCCAGCTTTGACTCTGTGGCTATCCTGTTCTACGACTACCAGAAACTCTGGAGGTGAAACAACGTACACGAGTCCACTAATGACCACACAATACACTATTATGGATTCATCCCCGTCTCCCTACGAGAAGGCCATCCATAGCACTCACACTTGTCTTGAGCATTTTAGAGTATCCACTTCAAGTTGTCTATGTACCATGTAAGCATCCAAGAAGTCCATAACCGCGGACCCGGCTATTCGAATAGATCATGTTAACCCTGCAGGGGTGTACTTCTTCACACATGCTCTCGCCACTTACCGCCATGTACACGTCATGTATCTCGGCAACCTTCAAGCGGAAGCCTGGCGAGGGTGTCGGCCATGACCTGACTAACCACACAAGACTCTAGTCCAGGTTTATCGCCTATTCGGGTTCCATCCGCAAGGAGATCCGGCCGGGGTGTCGCTCACGGCCCCAAACGATGTGAGCAGGGTTCCCGAGCCCACCATCCGGGTGCCACTCGGTACACCAGGCCACGTGTGCCTAGTCTGTCCCAAGCCCACCCTGCCGGGTGCCACTTGGTAGAAAAATAGCACTACCTACAAACACCAGAAACTAGTTGTGACTCCTGGACAGAGATCAAGTTGGCTAATAAGTCGAGAGGGGCACTTAAGCATTCCAATGTGTGGTAGTATCGAGTCATTGGACAACATACATAGAACTCAGTGCTTAAGGACGGTTCCAGTGAGACAACCCACCATGTACTCCTACATGGCCTCTCACCGCTACCTTTACCAAATCGTGTTCACACACTTCACTCTCAGCATCAGAACATATCGTGACACTCCAATTCATTCCCAATGAACCAGACCTGACACAACTCTAAGCAATAGCAGGCATAGCATGGTAGGAACACAACAATGGCTTCAATCAACTCCTACACATGCTAGTGGGTTTCAACTATTTACTGTGGCAATGACAGGTCATGCAGAGGAATGGGTTCAACTACCGCAGCACAAAGTAGCAGACGAATCGTTGTTGTCCTAATGCAATAACTGAGAGCAGGAGCGAGATAGTAGGGTTTTATCGAGATGAACAAGGGGGTTTGCTTGCCTAGTAAAACAAAAGAGGAGGCACTGCTTCACAGACAGGTACTCTGGAACGGTCTCCGGAGCAAGACCTATCGAGAAGGAACGGTGCCGGCAATCAATACACAAACATATGCAACAATATGATGCATGAACATGGCATGAAGATGTGATGCTGTTTGAGCTAATGCAACTAGTATTCAATTTGAATGAAGTCCATTTGAACAAAAGGTTCAAATGCAACTCCAAAATTAAGTCTCTTAATGTGCCATAATGTGTTTTCTCATATTCAGCATGTATAAGTTGGTTTGTCATGCATGAAACTAGTACAGATGGAAAGATTGCATTTTTCTGATAATTTTTCATATATAAATCATTTCAATCTGAGCTACGGTTGAATTGATATGAATTTTTGAAGTTTAAATCAATTTCTGGAATTTCTGATTAAATTTAAATCCAGAAATCATATTATTGCGCCAGCATGACGTCAGCACGACGTCAGCGGTCAATTGGGCTGGTCCGGGTCAAACCTGACGTGTGGGGCCCACACGTCAGTGACAGGGGGGTTAAACAGGGGTTAATTTAGTTCTAATTAAAAGTTAGTGGCGCTGGGGCCCACTATCAGTGTCAGGAGGGTTAGTTAACCGGTGATTAGCACTAAGCTAATCACCTGACGGGCCGGGCCCACATGGCAGGGCTCAGGCGACGGGGCTCGCCGCCGGCGACCTCTGGACGCGGCGGAGTCCGCGCCACAGGCCACGGGGACGGCGTCTGAGAGCACCGGGGCGTAGCCCGGGCTCTCGCGCATCTGGAGGGGCAGGTGGAAGGAGCTGGGGAGGCCGGAGCTCGCCGGAGCAAAGCTCGCGGCGGCGGCCGGAGCTCGGCTTCGATCGGGAACGGGCTGCGAGGCACTAGGGAGGCTGCGAGCGGGTCCGCGTGACTTGCCAGAGTGCACTGAGTGCAACGGCGAGCTCGGCTGCGGCCTGCGGCGGCTGTGGCCACGACGGCGAGGAGCTGCGGCGGCGATGGCTTCGGCCATGGTGGGGAACGGGGCTACGGCGCGGGAACGAAGGGAAGAAGGTAGGGGAAACGGGAAGAAGCTCACGGTGATCACGCAGAGCAGCACAGCGGGGTCGGGGGAGACCTGGTGACGGCGAATCGACGGCGGCGGACGGCGGATCCCGAGGTGGAAGACGATGGCGATGGCGGCGATGGAGGCCGTCCGGAGGTGCGTGGCTCGACGAGGAGGTAGCCGGCAACGTGGCGGAGCTCGTGGACTGCTCAGATGCTCTCGAGGGGCGCGGTGGCTACGACTACGGCGAGCGGTGGCGTCGGTGGCGTTCGGCCGTGAGAGAGAGAGACAGAGGAGAGGACGAGGGCGAGGGAGAGTGCGAGGGGGTCGGGGTGGCTGCGTGGCGTCGTTCCAGGCATCCAGACGAGGAGGGGAGAGGCAGGCAGGCAGGGAGGGAGGAGGTGGCGCGGCGCGGTGGTGCGCGCGCGTCGGGCACGCGCCGTCCCCCTGTCGGGGAGGAAGACGACAGAGGAGGGGGGGCCAGGTGGGCTGGGCCGCCTGCTGGCTGGGCCGGCCTGCTGCGGCTGGGCTGCACAGGGGGGGAGCCCCAGGTAAGCCCCTCCTTCTTTTTATTTTTGTTTTCTAAGTTTTCTGACATTGTTTTGATTTAATAAAATACTAAATCAATTTATTACCTTATGCCAATTTTTGCAGGAGCTAGATATATTATTCCAGAGCTCCTTTATCAATGGCACAATTTTTGGACCATATTTCATATATATAGCAATATATTCCAATGCAAATATTTATCGAATTAATCCAAATGGCCAAAATAAATATCCATGAGCTCCTAAAAATATTGTTTTGATTTTTATCTCTGTCCAATATTTTCAGAGAGCAACATGAGCATTTTCTTGGACCCTTTTGGAGAAATTTTTATTTGGGTCATTTTCAAAAATGATTCTGAGGGTTCCACCAATCCTCATTTCAAATTTAAATGAAATTTAAATATGATGCACAAATGGCTAGCTAGTCTAAGTCATACCAGACTAGGGATGTGACATATGAATTAAAACACACCAACCGCATGTGTAGCTGTGATGGTCTCTTCTCGGTGGAGTCCGGGAAGTGAACACGGTTTTGGGTTATGCCTGACATAAGTAGGAATTTAGGATCACCTCTTGATCATTACTAGTTGACGACCGTTCCTTTGCTTTTCTTCTCGCTCTTATTTGCGTATGTTAGCCACCATACTTGCTCAGCCGCTGCTGCAACCTCACCACTTTACCCCTTCCTTCCCCTTTAAGCTTTGCTAGTCTTGATACCCATGGTAATGGGATTCCTGAGTCCTCGTGGCTCACAGATTACTACAACAACAGTTGCAGGTACATGTTTTGCAATGATCATGACGTGAGAGCGATGCTTACTTGTTTTGGAGTTCTTCTTCTACTTCTTCTTCGATCAGGGAATAGGTTCCAGGTCGGCAGCCTGGGCTAGCAGGGTGGATGTCGTTTGAGTTTTTGTTTGTGTTTCATCCATAGTTGGATGGTGCTCTTATGTAAGATGATGTTGTATTCGTGTGGCATTGTATGCCTCTTGTATGTATCCCCATCTATTATGTAATGTTGATGTAATGATATCCACCTTGCAAAGGCGTTTCAATATGCGGTTCTATCCTTGGTGGGACATTCGAGTCTCTTTAGGATAGTATCGCATATTGGGCGTGACAAGGGTGTTCGTGGAAAACCCGGACACTCTTTATCCAAATGTTTGGTCCCTTAAGGAGGTGTCCGGCGCAGCGAATGAGGCAATCGGACTATGCGGCTTTATAACTTTCACTTAGCCATAGAAGTCTATAATGTTAAATTTCGGTGAAGCCCCTAGAATTCGGAAGGCCGAATTGGGGTGCTATATACGCCTAGATCGAACAAAGCCGATTTATCGCCTAAAGCGGACAATCTTTAAGGATTTTAGTACCTCTCGAACAGCAACCAGCTCTCGCCACATCATGCCGGTTAGTTTTCGGCTTTCTCTACTGAGGTGCTCGTCCGGAAGAACCGGGACACAATCGCAGTAGTTCTCCCTGCGCTACCTTAGCCGATATAACGGAACGTAAGGCACCAAAACAAGGGAGCCGGGCTATCCCAACTATAGACCCAAGACATGATTCGGAGCTGATGCATATAGTGCTATAAGTTCGGGGTGTCGCACTATTGAAAGTGTTCGGACTTTATTTGCCATATTACGGGGCGCCATGATAATCCCCTGGCAAACTGACCGTACCAAGGTGTATGGATGCAGTACCAAATAAACATTATAAGAGAAGAAAATGCTCAAATAAGGATAATAAGCTGATGCTATATATAATCTCGCATTGACGAAAAATACGTTTAAGCATATGTTTACAATGGATGCATTAAGCAGAGAGAAAATAGGACTATTTGACATGTCCTATCCAGGGGCAGGCTGTGTACAGATAGATAAAGCAGGTATAATGATCGTAAATATATTCCACCTGGGTATTTCCTTCTGTGCACAACGTCTGTTGCCTCCTTGGATGTCTCTCCCATATGAGTCCGGTAATTCGGCTCTTCTGAGGATGCTTCACTAACGCGGTGTCCTGAAAGGTAAGAGGGAAAGAGTATGAAGGTATTTGGCGGTTACCCGCACTATTGACTGAGTCGTTGATGCACCTCCGCCTATGCCCACGGTATCTTGAGTGTCTAATTGTATACGCGTGGCACGAATGTTGCTTTGGAGGGGCTTGAGCGGAGGCCGGACTGCTAATCATGCTCTTGGCGTTCCTGATGATCCTGTTGCGGGGTGCTCCGGACTCGCTTGACAACGCTCGAAGTTGTTGCCGGATTGGTTTGTCGGAGTAGGCCGTATTGTACTTCTGCCGCGAAGGCTGCCGTATGCTCTTCTGTTCGAAGGGAGCGGTCCATATTTCCATTGACAGTGATGATCCCGCGCGGTCCTGGCATCTTGAGCTTGAGGTATGCGTAATGTGGTACCGCATTGAATCTAGCGAATGCGGTTCGTCCAAGCAGTGTGTGGTAACCACTATGGAAAGGGACGACATCGAAGATTAACTCTTTGCTCCGGAAGTTATCCGGGGATCCGAAGACTACTTCCAACGTTATAGAGCCCGTACAGCGGGCCTCTACTCCGGGAATTACACCTTTAAAGGTAGTTTTGGTGGGCTTGATCCTTGAAGGGTCGATGCCCATCTTGCACACTGTGTCCTGGTAAAGTAGGTTCAGGCTGCTGCCGCCGTCCATAAGGACACGTGTGAGGTGGAATCCGTCGATGATTGGGTCTAAGACCAATGCGGCTGAGCCGTCATGACGGATGCTAGTAGGTTGATCCCTACGATCAAAGGTGGTCGGACAAGCTGACCATGGGTTAAATTTGGGGGCGACTGGCTCCATCGCATAGACTTCCCGTAGTGCTCGCTTCCGTTCCCACTTGGGGATGTGAGTGGTGTAGATCATATTGACCGTTTTCACCTGGGGGGAAATTTCTTTTGTCCCCCCGTATTCGGACACCGGGGATCCTCGTCATCGTCGCTGTGCAACCCCTTGTCCTTGTTTTCGGCGTTTATCTTGCCGGCCTGTTTGAACACCTAGCAGTCTCTATTGGTGTGGTCGGCTGGCTTGTCCGGGGTGCCATGAATTTGGCACGCGCTCTCTAGTATGTGGTCCAGGCTGGACGGTCCCTGATTATTTCTTTGGAACGGTTTTTTCCGCTGACCGGACTTAGATCCGCTGAATCCGGCGTTGACCGCCATGTCTTCAGTGCTGTCGCCGTTGTTCCGTCTCTTATGCCCGTTACGCCGTGGCTTGCCGTTAGCGTCGCGGCCATCCGAAGTGCCGGACTGTGGCGTGGTGCCGCTGCGAGCTAACCAGCTATCCTCACCCGCACAAAAGCGGGTCATTAGGGTTGTGAGGGCTGCCATAGACTTGGGTTTTTCCTGGCCGAGGTGTCGAGCGAGCCACTCGTCGCGGATATTATGCTTGAAAGCCGCCAGGGCTTCGGCGTCCGGACAGTCGACTATTTGGTTCTTTTTATTAAGGAACCGAGTCCAGAATTTCTGGGCTGACTCTCCAGGCTGTTGTGAAATGTGGCTCAGGTCATCGGCGTCTGGCGGTCGCACATATGTGCCCTGGAAGTTATCGAGGAATGTGTCTTCCAGGTTTTCCCAACTGCCAATGGAATTTGCTGGCAGGCTGTTTAACCAGTGCCAGGCTTGTACTTTGAGCTTAAGGGGGAGATACTTGATGGCGTGTAGATCATCTCCGCGGACCATGTGAATGTGGAGAAGGAAATCTTCAAGCCATAATGCGGGGTCTGTTGTGCCATCGTACGATTCGATGTTTACGGGTTTGAACCCTTCTGGGAATTCATGATCCATCACTCCATCAGTGAAGCAGAGGGGGTGTGTCGCGCCTCTCTGCCGGGCTATGTGGCTATGCAGGTCGAATTTGTCTGGGTTGCTGTGTTTGGCACTGCCGTACTTGTTGATGACGTATCCACCACGACGATCATCGTCGCGCATTGAGGTGCGCCCCCGCGATCTGTAGATCGATCTTGGCTGTCCTGCTTTGTTTTCCAAAATTTCTTGCAGGTCTTGCCTATTGCCCTGGGCCGTAGTGTGTCGGCGTGGGGGTGCGGGCTGGTATCCGGGCTGATATCCCGTTTTATCTCGACCACAGGGTGGCCGGTCAGCCGTTTGGCGTTCGAGTCTGTATTCCTCGGCTGCCAGGACTTCAGTCCATCTATCTGTGAGAAGATCTTGATCAGCTTGGAGTTGCTGCTTCTTCTTCTTCAGGCTCCTTGCAGTGGCTATAAGTCTATGCTTGAAGCGCTCCTGCTCCACGGGATCCTCAGGTACGCCGAATTCGTCGTCGCCGAGGATAATCTCGTCTTCGGAGGGGGGCATGTAGTTGTCCTCCTCCGGGTATCCGTCCGTCGCCTGTTCTTCTGAGCTGACCTGCTCATCTTCCTGTTCAGCCTGCTCGAACGCGAGCTAGTCAGGGTCATATTCTTCTTCGGCGCCATCCGGATTATTTTCGTCTCCAGGGCCGGTATTGCTGGCGGGGCTTGGAGCGGCGCCGGCGACGCCCATGCTTTGCTTTTCTTCCCGAGGGGTTATCCTCCGTTGCCTCGTCGCCATTAGTTTCCTTCGGAGTGTCCACCATATAGATATCATATGAGGAGGTGGTCATCCACCGCCCCATGAGCGGTGGCTCCTGTAATTCTCCTGCATTGTCGTCCGTACCGTCGATGTCTTCGGAATCGAATTAAAGCACGTCGGTTAAATCATCGATCGTGGCAATGAAGTGCGCGGTGGGTGGACAACAAATTCCGTCGCCATCCGCTTCCCACTCAGGCCGGACATAGTTCGGCCCTGAGTCTCCTGACAAAGAGAGAGACTTCAATAAGTTCAGCATGTCGCCAAAGGGCGAGTGCTGAAAGACGTCTGCCGCGGTGAACTCCATCATCGGAGCCCACCAGGTTCGGCGGGCTCAGGGATGCGCTGACTGAAACCTACAACCGGATATGACTCTGGGGGTCCGGAGTCACAGGCTCCCTCAGAAGTGAGGCATGTGTTCGGCTCCATCGCCGATGAGGGTACGGCCTGCGGGGCGGGGTCCAGCCCTCCGTCCTTAGGCAACGCAACCTGCCCCGGATTTAGATCCGGGGATTCTGCCAGGGGATATCCCGAGCATCGTCTGACAGCAGGTCTACTCATCGTGCCTGTTCGGCGCTCCTGGTGCTGGCCGGAATCCGTCGAAGATCAAGTCTCCGCGAATAATCGATGTGTAGTTCAAGTTTCTGAACCTGACCTGGTGGCCGGGGGCATAGCTATCGATCTGCTCCAGGTGGCCAAGCGAATTGGCCCGCAGTGCGAAGCCGGCAACCACGAAGATCTGTCCGGGGAGGAAAGTCTCGCCCTGGACAGCGTCGTTGATGATGATTGAAGGAGCCATCAAGCCTGACAGCGACAACACAGAGGAACTCTCAATGAAAGCACCAATGTCGGTGTCAAAACCGGCGGATCTCGGGTAGGGGGTCCCGATCTGTGCGTCAAGGCTGATGGTAACAGGAAGCAAGGGACACAGATGTTGACCTAGGTTCGGGCCCTCTCGATGGAGGTAAAACCCTACTTCATGCTTGATTAATATTGATGATATGGGTAGTACAAGAGTAGATCTACCACGAGATAGTAGAGGCTAAACCCTAAGAGCTAGCCTATGATGGTATAATTGTAATTGTGATCGCCCTTCTAAGGACCAACCTCTCCGGTTTATATAGACACCGGAGAGGGCTAGGGTTTACATGGAGTCGGTTACAAGGAAGGAAACACAATATCCGGATCGCCAAGCTTGCCTTCCATGCAAAGGAGAGTCCCATCCGAACACGGGCCGAAGTCTGGAGTCTTGTACCTTCACGCTTCAATAGTCCGAACGTTGTATACAGTCCGGCTGTCCGGATACCCCCTAATCCAGGACTCCCTCACCTGCTGGGCTGCAAAGCTTTCAAGACGACGAGAGCTTCATTCGGCTTGCCCAGAAAATGGGCTATC
Organism: Triticum dicoccoides; assembly: GCF_002162155.2. Lineage (NCBI taxonomy): Eukaryota > Viridiplantae > Streptophyta > Magnoliopsida > Poales > Poaceae > Triticum > Triticum dicoccoides. The sequence goes on from NC_041393.1 coordinate 332,904,444, forward strand.
AGTAATGACAAATGGGATGTACATTTTTAAAACACATCAAACCGACAATTAGTTTCAAATTTCTTTTTTTTTCATTTCGAGATTCTAAATTCCATTGATTTTTATGCGTGGACAATTTGTTGGATTTTATATTGATATAAATTTATTTTTAAAATTAGTTTGAATGTGACTCGAAATTTCGGGATTAAAAACAGTTCGGACCGCACCGAAATATGCAAAATTATGTATAGTTTTTTAACTGTGGCCACAATATGGGCTGTAATGCTAATAAAAAGAACATGAGCTCCAAAAAACCTTAAGAATTTGCAAATGCATTGTAAATTATTAGAAATAATGACAGATGGGTTGTATGTTGTTTTCCATAGATTTGAATCTGACTTGTGCGCCTACTATAGGTTGACGCGTATGCTTTCCTAAAAAAAGGTTGACGCACACACAACGCCGTGTCAACTTAGTCAACACACGAGAGTAGTGACTGTTGGATGTCCATCCAACGGCCGCCGTGCTTCTTCAATCTCTGCTCTTCCTGCTCCAGCCTCTCAAACAAGCACCAGCGAGACTGCCTGCTCCCTCCTCCCGTGGCCGGCTGTGCTACCATGCAGGCCTCACCGCCCCACCCTACTCCCATCGCTGGCATGGCCATCCCTCTATTCACCCACACCTGCAGTTATTCTCCAGCGATGGTAGACGAACCAGTAAACCCTTGTACTCCCCTCTACATGGGAAACAACCACCGAGTCTTCCCTGGCTCCGTGTCGTTCCCTTCCTAGGCCTCGCTGTAGTCCACCACCCTGGTGCTCTTGGGGCGGCGTGGTCAATGAATGACATCCATCAGAAGAGGACTGTATGTGGAGAGGCTGACAGCTCGGTCCATGGCTGCACGCAAGGAAATGCCTCCTTATTAACAACAAAATAATGATTCCTCCACCTAACAGCTGGGACCCACCAGAAGGGCCTCTGTATTTCATGAAAAAGCTTCCCTGCTGAAAGCTCGGACCCACCAGCTATATCTTCGCACGCAAGGAAGTGCCTCCTTATTATGCAAAAAATGAATACTCCCCCTGCTAGCTGGGACCCACCATAGTGGGAGACTGACTTGTGGGCCTATGAAGTTGATGCAGACGAAGGGCTTTGTCAACTTAGTCAATATGAACGATTCTAGCTCCAGTGAATGTACGATGTCCATCCAATGGCCGTAGTGCTTCTTCAACCTTTGGTCTTCTTGCTCCAGCCGCCCAAACCAGCGTCGGTCATGCCGCCTGCTCCTGCCACCCATGGCCAGTAATGCTGCAGCGGAGGCCTGATCGCCCCACCCTACTCCAACCTCTAGTCAGGCGATCCCTCTACTCACCCACACCCCCTGTTATTCTACAGTGACAGCAGCCTCACCCCGTAGCCGAACCAGTCAACCCTCGTATTCCTCTCCGCATGGGCATCCACTGCCACATCTACCCCAGCTCCGCATTGTCCCCTTCCTAGGCCTTGCCGTCATCCACCGCCTTGGTGCTCTCGGCATGGCATGGTCAATGTGCTCAAGGAATGACTTCCATCAGAAGAGTACTATACGTGGAGAGGCTGACAACTAGGTCCACGGCCACAACAAGGAAGTGCAACCTTATTACGCGTAAAATAATTATTCCTCCACTTGACAACAGGGACCCACCGGACGGGCCACTGTATTTCGCAAAAAAATGTCCCCCCTGACTTCTAGGACCCACCACCTACATTTTCGCACGCAAGGAAGTGCCTCCTTATCCTCCATGACAGTCGGGACCCACCTGGTCGAAGCATACGCAGCGTTGTCATTCTGGTCGCGAATGTGTACATACATACTGGTCCATCGGTCTGTCTGCAGGCTGCAATGATTAAACGTGGCCAAGTAAGGAAGGGCACGTGTCGTAGTAGAGGCGCGGACATAGCTTGTCACGTAGTCCAGTCAATATCATGTACAAGTACGTACAACCAGGGTGCAAGAAAGTAAATACGACCATGTACGTACATATGGGTGGGGTCTCAAATGCCTACTCGCGCATACATACGGCCAGGGCTCGTGTACATGGAGAGGCAACGATGGCATCCTATTCATCGGCAGCCAACCAGCTGGATCAGAATGGAGAAACTGTGTCGTCATGTTCATCGGGAGGCAGCGAAATGCGTTGTGTTCATTAGAATCCAACTGTCTTGGATGGAACAACCAAAATGAGGCATGGCATACCGTAGAACGGAGGAAACGGCCTTGTGTTTGATCGCCTATGGTCGAAACGGGATCCTATTCACCGGGAGGGGTGTGGCGTACCGCAAAACGGAGGAAACAGACTTCTCTTGGACCTCCTATGATCGAAATGGGGTCCTGTTGATCGGGAGGTGTGTGGCATACCGCAAAACAGAGGAAATGGACTTCTCTTCAACCTCCTATGGTTGAAATGGGGGTCCTGTTCATCGGTAGGTGTGTGGCGCACCGCAAAACGGAACTCCATGGGCTACTGTTCATCCACCGTCTACTACATCGCTCCAGCCTCCACGAGCTACTGTTCATCCACTGTCGACCTCCTCCAGCCTCCACATGCGACTGTTCATCCACGACGTCTCCCTCCTGCCACCACCAGCTATTGTTCATCCACGGGCTCCTGTTCATACGGCCACCACCGTTCCTCCACTGGCTATTGTTCAACCAGCCCTCTCCACGGGGTCCTGTTCAACCACCCCTCCATGGGCTACTATTCATCCAGCCCACCACCGGCTACTATTCAACCAGACCTCCACCGACTGTTGTTCATCCACCCCTCCACGGTGTCCTGTTCATCCACCCCCAACCGGCTCGATCGGGGTCCTGTTCATCTAGCGGCAATGACCTCTACTACCACGGGGTCATGTTCATCCAACCCCCACTGGGAACTGTTCATCCACCCCCCCCAACAACGCTGATTGTTCATCAAGAGCCAGCAAGTTCGATCAGCTTCAGTTAGTAGCAGTAGCGAAGGAATCGCTCGATTGGGTTTAGTTAACAGCCAGAGATCGATTGATCGATCACTCGGGTTCAATAACGCATAGCCTGCAGTGCAATCGCTTGGGTTGAGTAGGCGAACGCTGAGGGAGTCCTGGATTATGGGGTCCACGGAGAGCCGGCCTATGTGACGTGGGGCGGACTAACGGGCAGTGAAGATACAAGACTGAAAGCCTTCTCCCGTGTCCAGATGGGACTCTCTTTTGCGTAGACGGCAAGGTTGGCGTCCGGATGTGTATTTTCCTTCCTCTGTAAACTGACTTTGTACACCCCTAGTCCCCTCCGGTGCCTATATAAGCCGGAGGGTTTAGTCCTTAGGGGCAATCATACAGGCTAGACATCTAGGGTTTAGCCATTATGATCTCGAGGTAGATCAACTCTTCTAACCCCTATACTCATCGAAGTTAATCAAGCAGGAAGTAGGGTATTACCTCCATTAAGAGGGCCCAAACCTGGGTAAACATCGTGTCCCCTGCCTCCTTGTTACCTTCAATCCTTAGACGCATAGTTCGGGACCCCCTACCAGAGGTCTGCCGGTTTTGACATCGACATTGATGCTCTCATTGAGAGTTCCACTGCGTCGTTGACAGAAGGATTGATGGCTCGCCTTGTTATCAAAAATAGCATCACTTCCAGAGAAGCCCTAGCTTCAGGGCAACCCCTTCGGCTCAGCAGCTTCCTCATGGGCGCTCGCTCGGCCGTTAAGCCTGAAGTAGCCCAACTCATCACCAAAAATCACCTCCGTGTCGGCCCTAAATACTACAACAAGATGGATCCGGCAGATGTATCAGCCTTAAACGAACTGCTAGATCACATCGCCGCCCTGGGGGTCACAACCGACTATGATCGGATTGGGCTTAAACCCGATCAGAGAGAAATCAGATCCCCGCCGGTCACCAATCATGTGGCAATCATAGAGGAACAAGCCGGCAATGACTCTTCTCCTACGTTGAGAATAAAGTATGTTCTGGTTTCTGAACCCAGAGAACCGGATTCCCCTCTTCTGGAAGACACTTCCTGTCCTCCGAACATTGAATGGGGCACTGATCCTAAAAACACACCGGATGTTCCGGAGCCCAGGCCTGTAACCTCGAAAATTCTTCAGAATCCGGACTTCTCAGTGGGTCAGGGTTTGGATTTGATCCCGCCCACCCACCACAAGCAATTCTCCCCAAGCAACTCTGGTCCTCCGGACATACGCGACATACTGTATGTGCAGCAGCAGCCTCAGGAAACAGTCCACCACTTTTAGGCTAGATTCCTACTTGTTAAAAACAAGATCAAGGATTGCTGTGACGACGACGCGATCTCAGTATTTTCCAAAAATTGCACGGATGAGGGAATCCTTAACGCCCTCAACCGCCATCGCGTACTACACTTCGCCGATTTGGCACTCATAGTACAGAAGTATTGTGCAATGGAAAGCGCCTGGAAAACCCAAACAGCCCGCTGGGAACCGCAGGCCTTTAGGCCACCCCCCCGACGGGCAAAGAGGATGCACCCCCGCGGAGCACCCAATCATCATCCCATGGACAAGAAAATTAAACCCATTACGAGGCACAAAACTGTCCTCGAGGAATGGCTCGACAAACCCTGCAAAATTCACATGACGCCAGACAGCGAACCAACGCATAGCCTTCGAGCATGTTGGTTACTCCGGAGGTGGCCAAAAGCGGCGAGGGTCTCCTCACTAACAACACTCCAGAGAACTATTCTTCGGAGGGCAATGATCCCGAGGTATTCACGGTCTTCGAGACCTTTTCTTCGAATAATTGACGCAAGAGAGTGCTCCGTGCCCTCGCCGAAGTCTGCCACGTGGCAACAATAAATCCTTAGAATGACACGGCGATCACTTTTAACGCTGATGACGAACCAAGAGCCCGCTCAGTATGGGTACCAGCCGGTTTGGTCCTAAACCGAATCGTAGATGGCTTTCGGCTCACTAAAGTGCTCATGGACGGCGGTAGCGGACTGAACCTCATTTATGAGGACATGCTCAATAAAATGCAAATGGACAGGAGTCGCATTGATAAAAGTAACACAACCTTTCACGGTATTATCCCCCGCCGAGAAGCCAGATGCTCGGGAAAAATCAAACTCTATGTGGTATTCGGCACGCCGGAGAACTATAGGTCCGAAGAGTTACTCTTCCATGTGGCACCATTCAACAGCGGGTATCATGCTCTGCTGGGGCGAGATGCATTCACGCTCTTACAAGCCGTACCCCATTATGGGTATATGAAGCTCAAAATGCCCGGGCCCAATGGAATTATCACTATCGCCAGTGATCCGGACATAGCACTCCGCGCCGAAAACAAAACCGCCTCTCTGGCCCTGGAAGGATTATCTGAGGCCCTCACGGCTGAGGAATTGACCACTCAACGTTCCACAGTAGACAGGGACAATGTAATCCTCGATAAGAGACCCAAGTCTACTTCTTTCAAGCCGGCAGACGAAATAGTCAAATTTCAAGTCCACTTGACGGATCCCAATAAAACAGCTTCCATTGGGGCACAACTGGACCCAACGGTGGACACCGCATTATGCGCATTCCTGCGTAAGAACTGGGACATTTTTGCCTGGCACCCTTCGGATATGCCAGGTATCCCACAAAGACTGCCCGAGCATAGTCTCAACATACTGAAAGGTTACAAACCAGTCAAACAAACTCTGCGCCGATTCTCCGAACCCAAACAACAGGCAATGGGGGAGGAGCTAGCCAAGCTACTCGAAGCCGGGTTTATCAGAGAAATCAAACATCCAGACTGGCTAGCAAACCTGGTCATGGTACCTAAGAAGGATAAATCCTGGCGCCTGTGTGTTGACTTCGAAGACCTTAGTAAGGCTTGCCCTAAGGACCCCTTCTCACTACCTCGAATCGAGCAGATTATTGATGCAACCGCATGGCACGATTCACTGTGCTTCCTCGACACATACTCCGGATATCATCAATTAAGATGAAGGAATCCGACCAAGCCGCAACGGCATTCATCACTCCGTATGGGCCCTTCTGCTTCAACACTATGCCTTTCGGACTCAAGAACGCTGGCGCAACCTACCAACACATGATTGAAACATGCCTGGAAAAACAGATTGGCAAAACTATGGAGGCATACATAGATGACGTAGTCATCAAAACAAAACGTGTCGATTCATTTGTGGATGACTTACGCCTTACATTCGACAACCTCTAAGCATATGACATATGGCTCAATCCGGAAAAATGCGTTTTTGGCGTTCTAGCCGGAAAGCTGCTGGGATTTATCATCTGCAATAGAGGAATCGAGGCAAATCCCGCTAAAATCCGAGCCCTATCACCGTTGGCAACACCAACAGACCTCAAGCAGGTCCACAAATTAGCAGGGTGCATGGCAGCTTTAAGCCGTTTTATCTCCAGACTATGGGAAAAGGCGCTGCCATTATATCGGTTGCTACGCCGCACTGACCACTTCATGTGGACGAATGCTGCCACAGCCGGATTGGAAGAAATAAAGGCTCTGTTAGCAAGTAACCCAATCCTAGCCGGACCAAACATCGGTGAACCAATGCTTCTCTACATATCTGCAACTCCCCAGGTGGTAAGTGCGGTGCTCGTCGTCGAATGAGATGAGGAGGGACATAAATTTCCACTCTCTCATTCCAAATATGTCCAAAACCCAAAGTCAAACTCGGCCCTACCGATTTGCTCTATCTGGCGCCACCGAGTTATTTTGACGTAGCCACTGCAAGAAACCCAAGACAATTTGGTCTCACCGAGACGGCATTGCAAACTCTCTGTTTCCCTTCATAACATTTCGGTCTAACCGAAATGAGCGATCGATCCCACCAAGTTCGCAATGCAAACTCTCTGTTTCCCTTCATAATGTTTCAGTCTTACCGAAATGAGCGATCGGTCCCACTGAGTTCAAAGTGCAAGCTCTTTGTTTCCCTTCGTAATGTTTCGGTCTTACCCAAATGAGCAATCGGTACCATCGAGTTTTCCTGACCAATTCTCTGTTAACTCATTGTTGAAATTGGTCTCACCGAGTTCATCCAATCGGTCACACCGAGATGAGGTTTTGCCCTAGCCCTAGCACATCGGTCCCACTGAGTTGATCATGTCAGTCCCACTAAGATCCCTAATGTTCACATTTTGAACTGAATCGGTCTCACCGAGTTCTTCTATTCAGTTTGACCGAGTTGGGTCAATTGTGTGTAATGGTTGGATTTTGTGTGGAGGCTATATAAACCCCTCCACCCCTCTTCTCTATTCAAGAGAGAGCCATCAGAACGTGCCTACACTTCGACTACTCATTTTCTAAGAGAGAACCACCTATTCATGTGTTGAGACCAAGACATTCCAATCCAACCACAAGAATCTTGATCTCTAGCCTTCCCCAAGTTGCTTTCCACTCAAATCATCATTCCATCATAGCCAAATCTATGAGAGAGAGTTGAGTGTTGGGGAGACTCTCATTTTAAGAACAAGAGTAAGGAGTTCATCATCAACACACCATCTATTACCTTGTGGAGAGTGGTGTCTCCTAGATTGGTTAGGTGTCACTTGGGAGCATGTGACAAGATTTTGGAGTAGAACCATGGAGTTTGTAAGGGCAAGGAGCTCACCTACTTCGTGAAGACCTACCCAGGTGAGGCAAGTACTTCGCGGGCGATGGCCATGGTGGGAAAGACAAGGTTGCTTCTTCATGGACCCTTCATGGGTGGAGCCCTCCATGGACTCGCGCAACCGTTACCCTTCATGGGTTGAAGTCTCCATCAATGTGGACATATGATAGCACCACCTATCGGAACCACGCCAAAAACTCCGTGTATACATTGTGTTTGCCTTCTCCAAATCCTTTCATGTACCTTCACATGCAATGTTTTACTTTCTGCTGCTACACTGTTAGAATTGCATGTGTAGGTTGATTGCTTGACTTGTGCTAAGTTCCTAAAATCTACCAAGACTTAAAATTGGGAAAGGCTAGATTTTTATTTGGTCAAGTAGTCTAATCCCCCCCTCTAGACCTACGTTCGATCCTATAAGTGGTCTCAGATATTTGGTCTCCATTTGCCTTGATTTCCCTAGCTTTGGTGATCATAGCCTTGGTTTCACAACCTAGGAGAGTATGGCGTCTAGCGAGGGAAATTACGACCGTAGAGGTCCTTACTTTGATGGTACAATTTTTGCTAGTTGGAAGCATAAGATGAAAAATGCACATTCTTGGTCATAACACAGTCGTTTGGGCTATTGTGCATATTGGATTGCAAGGTGAATACGTAGAGGATGGAAGAGAACCGGGTCGTGAAGCATCCGTGGAAGAATTGAAGGTGTTGCAATACAATGCTCAAGATTGTGATATTCTCTTCAACGGATTGTTCCCTGAAGAGTTCAACTAAATTAGCTGTCTTGAGAATGCAAAGGAAACTTGGGATACTTTGGTTGATATGCACGAAGGTATCGAGTCCATCAAGGAATCCAAATTGGATGTGCTTCAAAGTCAACTTGACAAGTTCAAAATGAAGGATGGTGAAGGAGTCGCTGAGATGTACTCTAGGCTTGCTCTCATCACAAATGAGACTGCTGGCTTAGGAAGCGAAGAGATGACCGACAAATTCATCATCAAGAAGATCCTAAGAGCCTTGGATGGAAAATATGACACAGTGTGTACCTTGATCCAAATGATGCCCAATTACAAAGATCTCAAGGCAACGGAAGTCATTGGTAGAATTGTTGCTCATGTGATGTCACTTAAGGATAAGGAAGAGCTTCACAACAAGTCTAGTGGTGCTTACAAAGCTTCATGTGATGCTCATACAACATTAAGTGATAAACAAGTCTTCAATAAAGATTGAGATTAATGGTGAAGAACTTGAACAAGTTCTACAAGAGTAGAAGCAAAGAGAGAAGTTCCAAGTCAAGGTCCTACAACAACAAAAGATCTTCTAGTCTTGATTGCAATTGCTACAATTGTGGAAGACCCGCACACTATTATAATGAGTGTACGGTTCCCTACAAAAGAAGAGAAGACTCACCTAAAAGTAGAAGTAAAAGAGAGGAATCACCACCAAGAGAGAGAAGAGTAGAGATGATCGTTATGAACGAAGACCCTCTCGTAGAAGCAAGGATTTGGAAAGGAAGGACAAATCATATAAGAGATACACAAGACGAAGACATCAAGCTCATGTTGGTGAATGGGTATCCGGTTCTGACTCCAACAACTATTCTCGGAGAAGTTATCACTCCGACTCCGAATATACTCAAGATGAAGGTGTCGATGGTCTTGCACTTGTGTCATCCAACTCCTACGACATATTCGACTCACCAAATGAAGGGATTGGAAGATGCTTCATGGATAAAGGCCCCAAGGTATCACACCCTGAGTATGTTGATTTCAATAATGATGAAGATGATTTGCTAGGTGATGATGATTTACTTGTTGACAACACTAGTGTTGAAAACTATGATGAAATTGCTATTAATCATGCTAATCAAGATGAAGCGAATGACAATGATAAGAAGGAGATTGGGCGTCTAACTAAAGAACTAAACACTCTTAAGTTAGCTCATGAGACTACCTTAGAGGATCATCGAGAGCTTTTAAAGACTCATGAGAAGTGAGAAGCTACGCTTTGAAAAGCTCAATTTAGAGCAAGAGCATGGGTTTTTCAAAGCAATCAATGATGATCTTCATAAGAAAAAGTTCTTCTTACATTGCCAAGCGTTTACTCTTGTCTACTTACATTCCAAAAGTAAAATCTAGCAACAAGAGCAAGAAATATTCTTCTTCTAGTAGTAACAATAATCATGCTAAATCTAATATCTCTGCTTCTAGTAGTTCTCTTGATTCCACTGATGATTCTCTTAGCCAAGTTACACTTGAGCAAGAAAATATCTTCTTGAAGGTAATTATAGAGAAAGGTGTTTACAAGAGCCTTGCTGAAAGTAAGCAATTTGAGGAAACTGTACGCAAGGAAGGAAGGCACTAGAAGAATCAAGGTGTTGGTTTTGAACGCAAGTTCAATGCCAATGGAGTTGAGCGAGAGGAAGATCAATGCCCCAAGACGAAGTTTCTTACTCAACAAGAGAAGTATGATCCCACTTCTTTCAAGGGAACACAAGCTCAAGATGATCTTCCACCACAAGACCACAAGATAAAAGGCAAGGACAAGCTTCAAGAAGAGATTGATTCATTTGAAGAAGCTCCAAAGGCCATGGTCAAGTGGGTTCCGAAGACTACATCAAGTTCTACTTCATCAAGTATGACTGCAACTCTGAGGATTCCTATCAAGTTGATGTGGGTCCCAAAGAAGAAGAACTAGAGAGTTCTTGAGGGTGACTCGCTAACAAACTTCACTCATACTCATTTTGACAAGGACAAGTGCAATCAACTCCCATATCTTGCACTAGTTCAAGGAGTCACAAACCCTCTTGTTGGTAAGACAAGGGACAAGGTAACCTAATTCTTTCATGGACATCATCATATGTGTATTTCACTCTATGTCTATGGATATACTTGTGTGTTCCTTGTGGGACTAACCCGTGTAGGTATTGAAAGTGCAACTCACTCAAATAGGATTGCTCGAAATGACCTACATCAACATTGAGCATCTACATCTTCAACATGTACATGAAGTCATCATCGACAAAACCCAAGGTTAGTTCATCCCTCTTAGGGGGGATATCACATCTAGGGGGAGCTTTGCTCTAAGAATTGAGCTACAAAAACTCTAATGGTGTGAACACAACAATGCTTTATGTAAAAGTGGTAACCCAACTCGTGCTTAAACGATGAATATGACCTACGATCAAATGTTCTCATTTGAATCCTCAGTCAATATAATCATATATAGATGACCTAGTCATCGCCAATTGCTTGATAGATGCTAGAGTGTTTGTGCATGCTTTGCCACATATTTCATTAGCTATCTTATTGAGTGAGCATGTTGGTTGCATAATTTTCTTCATTCGAGCACATCCATTTGTTGCTTTGAGTGTTTGGACTTTCTTTTTGCCAAATGGATGGACAAGAATGCCTAAGAACTCCCTCTAGCTATCTATGCTTTTCTCGTCTCAAACTCTATTCATGCTACATCACAAAGTTTGAACAAGTCGCATTCAGACCCTCCGGGTGAGGAGCACTCGGAGCCACCGATCAGTCAAGGGCTTAAACTTCCAAAACCTCTTAATGGCTTTCGGTCTGACCGATTCATTCCTCTCGGTCCCACCGAAATCATTGAGCTAATCTAGGTTTTCACCTCGGTGCAACCGATTAGAATTGTTCAATCTCACCGAGTTGCAGTAACCGCTTGCGATTCTGCATCTCGGTGCCTCCAAGTCGCTCCACTTAGTCACACCAACATTTACTAGGTATATATACGCCGCGGGTTGAAATTTGGAAAATTCTTCAAAGACCCAACCGCGCCTACCCAGCTCAGCCCCCTCCTGGTCTCGGATCATCCCATCGTCGCAAGTGCCTCTCGCTGCTGGTCTTCGCCGCCGCCAACGGAATCTCACCGCCGTTGTCGCCGTAGCAAGTTCATCTCCAAGATAGGGTATGAACTCAATCTCTTTGTGCGTCCTTTTACTCTAACTCTTGCACAATGATCAATGCCTAGTTTCTTGCCACGATCGAGATCAATCTATGCACTGAAAACTCCATTAGAATAGATTTGATGCAAAAAACTTAGGGTTAGGTTTCCGCCGAACTCATCACAGACCGACCGATCTGAAGATTTCGGTCTCACCGATTTGGCTCAGACCATTGCATATGTACTACCCGGTCTGACCGAAGTGTACTGATCGGTGTGACCGATTTTACTTTCTCTGTGAAACCCTAGCATCTCGGAGTCACCAAACTGCATTCCGGTCTGACAGAAATTGTATGTTTAGACTCTAAAGTTGCTTCAGTGTCACCGAGTTTGTCATATCGGTAGCTCTGAAATGCTTTTTGCAGAAAACTAAAGTTAAGTTTTTGTCTCAATGTTTTTGCAAAATAGCAGTGCTTTGTGATGCTCATCCACTCTACCTATACCTGTCTATTCACAGGGTCGGCTTCAGAGATGTCAGAAGGCAGTGAAAGTCAAAACAGGTCAGAGGAGCAAGTGAATCTCAGTGCGGGCACTAGTCCCTCCAACATCAGCTATGATGACGGTAGCAGAAGTACACCAAGCAATTTGCCTAAGGCTGCAACTAGGCAAAGAAAGAAGAAAGCCTCAGAACTGTTTGTAGATGATGTCCTCTCCATGCCATCTACGCACACGGGAGCAGCAAGCCAGAAGACCTCTTCAAGAGCTCCCGGAGATCGTGCCTAGAGTGCCGCATAGCACTATGCATTTTCGAGTTTTTTGGTAACTTGTTGCCAAAGGGGGAGAAAGTGTATAGATCATTAGGATTTGAGAGAGAGAGAGAGTTTTGCCTTTTATTTGCCACTCTTGCTACTTGCTACTTTGATCGTTTGCTCGTTCAATTCTATGCTACTATATTTGTTCTTGCTCGTGAGATACTTTTATGATCATGTGTTTGATCATACTAAGCTTTAATGTGTGCTTGAATGCCTATCTCCATTATCTGTGTATGATCAATCATGGGTTGTCCTTGGTGATGGGTGCATGTTCTTTATATCTTATCATTTTGAGCGCTCCACCAAGATGTATGTGACATGGAAGAGTGACCCATGATCCTAATCAATTGTGCATTTGCATTCACAAGCAAATTTTAAATAATGCACAAATTTAGGGGGAGCTCTTGCTTATCACATACTTCTCAAAGCGACGATGTATTTCATTCATATTATCATTTGTTGAAGCTTTGATCTATATGTTGTCATCAATTACCAAAAAGGGGAAATTGAAAGTGCAACTAATCCCCAGGTAGTTTTGGTAATTCATTACAACATATAGCTCATTGAACTAATATCCATGCAAGTTAAATATTTCGAAAAGTTCAATGATTGGCATGGCATGGACTAGAGACGTGGACCCCTAAAAATGCTAAGAACAAAGATTGGCAAAACCTCAAGACTTTCTATTTTCATTTTAGTGATCCAAGATCACATTGAGTCCATAGCAAAGCCAATACTATTAAAAGGGGAAGAGGTGTTGCTTAATGGTCTACTTGCTCAAAGTGCTTAGTGATATTGCTCCATAAACCTCAGCCACTTTATCATTTCCAAATATGTCCAAAACCTAAAGTCAAACTTGGCCCTACCAGTGATATGTATCCGGCGCGACCGAGTTCTTTTGACATAGCCACTGCAAGAAACCCTAGACAATTCGGTCTCACTGATATGGATCTCAGTTTTGGTCTTACTGAAATGAGCGATCGGTCCCACTTAGTTCCCAATGCAAACTCTCTGTTTCCCTTCATAACGTTTCGGCCTTACCAAAATGAGCGATCGGTCCCACCGAGTTTGCCTGACCAATTCTCTGTTAACTCATTGCTGAAATCGATCTCATCGAGTTCATGCAATCGGTCACACCAAGATGAGGTTTTGCCCTAGCCCTAGCATGTTGGTCCCATCGAGTTGATCATGTCGGTCCCACTGAGATTCCTAACATTCACATTTTAACTGAATCGGTCTGACCGAGTTCTTCTATTCGGTCTGACTGAGTTGGGTCAATTATGTGTAATGGTTGGATTTTGTGTGGAGGCTATATATACCCCTCCACCCCCCTTCTCTATTCAAGAGAGAGCCATCAGAATGTGCCTACACTTCCACTACTCATTTTCTAAGAGAGAACCACCTACTCATGTGTTGAGACCAAGACATTCCAATCCAACCACAAGAATCTTGATCTCTAGCCTTCCCCAAGTTGCTTTCCACTCAAATCATCTTTCCATCATAGCCAAATCTGTGAGAGAGAGTTGAGTGTTGGGGAGACTATCATTTGAAGCAGAAGAGCAAGGAGTTCATCATCAACACACCATATATTACATTTTGGAGAGTGGTGTCTCCTAGATTGGTTAGGTGTCACTTGGGAGCCTCCGACAAGATTGTTGGAGTTGAACCAAGGAGTTTGTAAGGGCAAGGAGGTCGCCTACTTCATGAAGATCTACCCAAGTGAGGCAAGTCCAAAATGGGCGATGGCCATGGTGGGATAGACAAGGTTGATTCTTTGTGGACCCTTCGCGGGTGGAGCCCTCCGTGGACTTGCGCAACCCTTACCCTTTGTGGGTTGAAGTCTCCATCAACATGGACGTATGATAGCACCACCTATCAGAACCACGCCAAAAATCCCCGTGTCTACATTGCATTTGCCTTCTCCAAACCCTTTCCTTTACCTTCATATGCAATGTTTTACTTTCCTCTGCTACACTCATAGAATTGCATGTGTAGGTTGATTGCTTGACTTGTGCTAAGTTGCTAAAATTTGCCTAGACTTAAAATTGGGAAAAGGCTAGTTTTTTTGGTGAAGTAGTCTAATCACCCCCCTCTAGACCTACTTTCGATCCTACAAGGTGCCATCTTTTCTCCGGAGGCCGTCCCCAAGAAGAAGAAGCAGCTCCTCCTTAGAGGTCCTCAGGAGGCTGGGGCGTCCGACGATTGTGCCTCATGTCCCGCGCCCACTGCAGGGGCGCCCTTCCCTCTCGCATAGGAAAGCGCGCCCAGCGGCCCTCTCAGGATGGGTTGGGGGGCTCTCATCTGGAGGGCCTCTGACCTGGCTAGCATCACAAGGGAGGCGTTTGGGCACCATGTGGAGACGTGTTTCAACGCATGCTTCCACGAGCAGGGCGCAAGTCGCCAGGTGCTTAGGAGTTCATCACCAAGGCAATCGAAGAGCTTCAGGAGGTGCGAGCCATGCAGCTATGTCTACCTTTCAGTGCAGCTGCCGCCCTTGACAAGGGTGGCGAGCTACGTGTCTGCATCAACATCCCAGGGCTCAACACGGCCGCTTCTCAGGAGCGCTTCTGGCTGTCCCGTGTCGGCCGGACTAGGGGCTGCCCCCGCAGCTATGTCTGCATGCCGTTAGGCCTGCTGAACATGGCTGCCACGCACCAGCGCTACATGCAAGGCGTCCTGGTGGCTCATGAGGCCAGGTACCAGGCAATCTTGACGTAGGAGGTGTCGGACCCTCGCGAGCCTCCTGGACCTCCGGAGTCCCCAGAGACTCAGGAGCCGGATGACTCATGAGGAACAACTTCTCCAGCGTGCATCTCTAGCTGCTCCAACACTTCTATGGCGACGGTACCAGGTGACTTTTTGGTCTGTTCAGCTAAGGGTGCCCCTCGGGATGCATTATCCTCAAGTTGTACGGGTCTATCCTTGCAGCGTGTATCATTTTGCGCATATATCAGAACTGGCCTCACCCTTGAGTTGCTTTATATTATCACCTGCATGTCTGGTGCTTCGCCACCATGAATGTCGTGCGCCCTCAAAAACCTGCCCGTGACCGCCTCATGATTAAGGACTGGCATGGCGTCTGTACTCGGGTCCATCCCTATAGCGTCGCCAAACCCAAGTGGACGAGCTCTATCTCGTTGGCTAGCTCCCGTGTACGTCACTTCCTGTGGTCCCTGCTGCCTTGTTCTCGCATGAGCTAATCGAGAGTGGATGAGTCAGGGCACGCGACCCGGTGCTTCGCCACCGCGAGAACCATGCCCTGGTTGTCTATCTTTAGGATTATTGCATGAGAAGACTGGGCACGGCGTCTATGCTCGGGTCCATCCCTACAGCATCGATAAACCCAACAGCTGAGCTCTGTTTGGCTGGCCGGCCCCATCCACGTCACCTCCTAGGGTCATTGGTGTTTGGACTTCTCATACGATGTCCTCTGGAGATTCACTCGGCGCATGCCACCTAAACATCTCGCAGGGCCCTAACAAATGTTCTGAACCAAAAAATTCAGGCACAACCCGCCTTGAGGTAGGGCCTCGTGAGTCCCACGCTGGCTCACGGGTGCCCATATACACCTCCTCCATTTCTGCCATGCTAGACACATGTCAGGACAGGAATGTACACGCCCCGGAGTCTACCCCGTAAGGGAGCTCCCACCCACGCACCACTGGTAGCCCCATGCTCCGCGCTGGTGAACGACACAGTCGAGGAGCAGCTATGCCCATGCTAGAGTAGAGGCACCATGCTCCGCGCTAGTGAATAAACAACTAAGGGCACCTTAGCGGCCGTAATAACCTCAGGAGGGCCAATAGGCTCGCCGCCCGGCCTCACGGTGCTATTTTCCCCATGAGAGGGCCATGTGAGGGGGCTGGGCATGGGGGCTACACCCAGGCCACCATGGCGCACGCCACCTCACCTGGTCCTTCATACCTGGTTTTCTCGTGACCCTCCCAGGCTAAAGCTGGCGAGGAAAGGTATGGGGACTCCGGATTAACTCAGACGTTGCTCATGTTTCCTTCATGAGGGCCGTTTGAACATCAAGGGGGACCCCTGAGCATCACGACTCAGGGGCCTCACTGATCACATAGCCCCTCACCCCTTGGCCTCGTCCTGGTAATCCGGACGCCCAAATGGTGGCTGAGGTATGCGCAGGGCCGATCCCCGCTGACGCATAACACCAAGGCAAGTAGGAAGGAAATTGAGCATGGAAAGCAAACTACAGAGTCCCAACAGTTATTACAAAACACAATGTTCCACAAATTTAAATAGAAGTTCTCACGCCTCCACAAAGCCATGGATGTTGCAGGATCTAACTAGGAGGAAGCGTCGTCGTTGCCTTGGTTGCCGCTGCCGCCCGCCTTGGGGAGCCCGTCATCGATAACGCTCCCGCCATCTTTATCGTCGGCTCCGGTCGACGCAGCCGCGAGGTCAGGGACATAGAGGAACTTCTTCAACAGGGCTTCGACCTGCTTCTTCACGGCCCGGCAGCAGCATTGCGGGACTCAGGAGCCACCGGCTCGATCAGGGTGCTGAGGTCGAATCTTGGTTCTCAAAGGTGGAGGTGGCTGAAGACACGTGTCGCGGCCGCATTGAAGAGCGCGCGGCACTCCCCCTCCACCATGGAGTCCACTCCAGCGGTGATGCCTTCAAGCGCCTTGACAAGCTTGGGGAGAATCCTAGCAATGCCATCCTCCGGAGTTGCCAGCGGCTCCTCGTACCCGTCCTCATAAAGGGAACGCGGTGCCGTGCGAGACCTCAGCTCGAGTGAGACAAAGACTCTGTGCCCCGCGACTGCCGCCTTCTCGACGACGGCGAGGGTCTTCTCCCTGGCCTCCAGCCGGGTCGTCTCCTCAGAGACAAGTTTGGCATGGGATGCCTGGGCTCTGTCCACATCTTCCTTTAGCTTGCCCAGGCGGCCCCGCTCCACAGCTTGGTCCTTGGCCGCCTGGGCCAACTCAGCGTCGAAGTCGGTGAGTGCAGCCTCCCGGGCCTTGAGATCCTCCTCCCGTTCTTGGAGCTGACGGGTGTGGGTAGCCTGCTCCTTGCGGACGGCCTTCAACCCAGCTTCTGCTGTGTTGTAGCGCCTCTTGGCGGATGCTGCATCAGTCAGCGCTGCATCCCGAGCTGTCGTGGCCTCGCCTGCCTCCTTCCTACCCTCCGCGGCGGTGGCCTTGGCCCAGCCCCAGGCCGCCCTGACAGACGCGTCAGCCTAGAGCCACCCTGAAATGAACCCCATGCGCCCCGTCGCCATGCACCCGTCGGCGCCCTGAAGGTTGGTCCGGAGCTGGTCCAGCGGGGTTTAGGCTTCCTCCAGAGCACCGGGCCTGGCGAGGGAGACACAGTCCGCCAATGTGAGGGCCCGGGGAGGGGGCAGCACCGGCATCTGGACTGGCACCGTAGCAGTAGCAAGGGCCGCAGGGGGCCCTGGAGCCACCGAACCCCTCGTGGGTGTAGCAAGAACAGGCGGCTCCGGAGCCAGCTGGCCCACGGAGGTAGCAGCCTCCTGAGGCTCCATCACAGTGCTATGAGGGTCCTATTCCATCACAGGGGAGCGCGACGCAACCTCCTTAGTCCGTGCCACGGTCGCTGTGGCCACGATGGGTGGTGGTTCCTATGGCGTCCCGGCTTCCTCCTTCCTCTTCTTCACTGCGGTCTCCACCCGAGGCACCAGGAGGGGAGTGTTATGGGCACGACATGAAGGATCACAAACAAAGGTGAAGTAAGATGCTCACTCATCAATAGTGATGTACGCGCTTTTCCTGACCGGGGCCAGGGCACCCCCAATCTTCCTAAGCACGGGCTTCGCCGTGCCCTGAGGATTGGTGCGACGCACGGCGACTGGCCTCGGTGGGGCGGCCATAGACGGCGAGGCTAAAGCGTCGCCTCGAAGAGGGGATGCCGCCTCACCCTTCTTCGGAGTCGCTCAGCCTAGCCTCCGCAAGGGGATGGCCCCGGACCTCGTGACGACCCCGATGGAGCGTGGGGATCCCTCGACTAGGGGCTCGGCGGTGTCGTCGTCATCAAAGAGACCGCGGAGAAGCTCGCTCTGTGATGGGGGAGAGGTATCCGCCGCGTCATCTAAAGTTGCCTCCAAGTCCTCCTCTCCCTTCCCCTCAGAGTCCTCACTAGAAGATACCGGCACCGGGAAAGTGGGAAGCCTGGGCGGCATGAGCCCTAGCTCGTTGAAGACAGACATGGCGGCGACCAGCTCCGCCCCGTCGCCATGACGGTACAGCTGGATGTAGGCTACCGGGAGGCTGCCTGGGTCCTTCTCCAGCAAAGTGTGCATGGCTTTGTCCAGCTCCACGCATGTCAAGCTCCCTGGGCGCAGCCGGATGTTGTCCCTCGCTCCCTTGAAATCCCACATGGGGCGCGAGTGTGCCTGGAGTGGGGCCAGGCGCTACGCCAGGAACTACTTAACAAGCATGGCCCCCGTTAGTACCCTGGACTCCATGTTCGCCTTCATCTTCCTCAGGACCGGCGCCGCCCGGGGGTCGGTGTGCTTCTCATGAGCCCACTGGTCCAGCTTCTCCGACATATCAGTCAGCAATTCTAGCCACGCATGGAGGCCCCTGGCGTTCATGAAGATCCACTTGCACTGGAAGTTCTCCACCTTCTTCCCGACCCTCATGAGCGTGTTGCCGGTGTGGACCGTGGAGAAGGAGACATAGGTGGAGCGCTGGATCGGGTCGTGCATCCGGAGGTAGAAGAAGAGGCGGGGGAGCGCGACGGAGGGCAGCACGCCCACGAATGCCTCGCGGTAGAAGGCGAAGATGGAAAGGAGAAGGATGATGTTGGGCTGGAGGTGCAGAGCCTAAACCTGGTAGTGGTCGAGGATGGCGGTGAAGAACTTGGAGAAAGGCAGGACGAGCCCCGCGAAGACACTGTGGAGGAAGAAGGGATATAATGTCTTTGCAAAGGTCTGCGGGTCATTGGAGCTGGCCAGAAGCGCCGTCTCCTTTCGCTAGTTGTGGTTGCTCGCCTTCAGTGGAAGCGCGACGGCGAGGTGCCTCTCCTAGATGATGGAGGACGCGCTGAGGGCTAGCACAGGAGAGGAGGAGGAGCTCGTGTCCTGCGCGGCTGACTTTGCCT
>NC_041393.1:332924079-332931921 GCF_002162155.2 Triticum dicoccoides
GGAGATTCGGCAGATCTGGACATGCTCTCAACAGGAAGAAAGGGGATCTAGAGCAAGATGATGGGAAGGCAATGAAGGCTCGGCGGCAGGCGCCAGTCTTTCTGTCAGCTTGGTCAGTTGCCGATGCAGCATGGGGAAGTGTAGACGCCCACGTCCCATAAAGCGCCACACGTCGGCTCGGTCCACAGGTGATCGGGGCCCGCAGTGCTTCGCCCTTGCCCTTTGGCTTCGCCTCGAAGCCATGTCCGAGCGCGCCTTGGGCCCGGGGGGCGGTCCATCGACGGCCTGGTGTGGCCCATCTTCAACACCAGCAAGACAAGACCCTTGCAAGGGGCCAAGCCTCGCAAGGCGGATGACGCCAAGACCTCCGGAGTGAGCGACCTCCCTAGGCTGGCTCCCGAGGAGCGGAGATTCCTATGCAGGCGCCCACCTCATGAGGTTGAGGTGATGCCAGCCATGATGACCAAGGCCAGACGGGCGCAGCGTAGCAGGTTTCCTCTTTGGTGCTAAGGAGGCAAGCGCGGGCGTGGGGTCCCGAGGAATCAGCCAAAGGTTTCCATTCCTGTGCAACGAGACGAAGACCACCAGGTCGGCAGGATGGATGTCATCATCGAGCCCACCACGGTGTCACGACCAGAAGCTTTGCAGGAGAAGACCACCTTTCGTCACGATATGGTGTACTTCTTGTCCCCCTTCAAAATTGGCCACTTTGGGATCCCTTCCCGCCTTCGTTTGGAGGAAGAGGACCGATGCCACTATAAATATAGCTTAGCCACCACCGTAGGAAGGGATCCAGATGGAGAGAGACTGAGGTGAGACCTCACTAGCTCACACCCACACTAGAACATACCTCCTAAGGTTGTTCTTCCCTTGTACTAGTTCATCCTCAGCCCCTCGCGAGGCTAATCCACCACCAAGCAGGATTAGGGTCTTACACCGCAAGGTGGCCCAAACCTGGGTAAACTGTCGTGTCCCTTTACTTTCTTGTTCATCGAGCTAGGCCGTGAGGGAGACACACTGGTTGGCTGGAGAGGTTGAGTTCTTCGCACACGCCCTAGAGTTCGAACCTTTCTTGGGTTTGTGGAGCCCTGAATCCGACAAGGAGTTGGTGCGAGAGCCCAGAGACCTACTATATCGAGGGGGGAGGAGTCTGCGAGTATGAGATCAATGAAAAGAGGGGTGGGAGCATGCACGTGCATGGAACCATGTTAGAAAGAGGGGGGCATGCATGGACGGTGAGAAGAGAAGAGGGAAAGCTTGTGTTTGTGGTAGGCACACCTGACTAGAAAGGTATATCGATTGGTGTGTGCCGAAAAGAAGGAGCTGGGGGTGTACACACACCATGGGTGAACAACCTAAAGAGAAATGATGAATGTGCGCGATGGAGCTAGAGAATGCCGAGGGAGGGTGACAGGTAGGCGGGTGTGTGCATGCACGAGAGAAAGTTAGCGCTAGCTACAGAGATTAGAGGATCATGTGGGTGTAAAAGACGAATAGAGATCATAATTCATTATAAAATTGGATTCGGATATTTGAACAACAGATACGCATGGTCTGGTTATGAACATCTTATACTACATATAATATATAGAACATTTATTTGAATTTGTGATAATGTGTGGCTTTGCAGCTCAGGGCTAAATACTTGTCATAATGTTGGGAGTAGGGCACTATAGTTTGTGTGATAAACACAGTGTACGTATGAAACATGGTTTAGATTATGAAGATCTAGCTAGTACATCAAATTTACTATTTTTGGAATCAACATCAAGTGTATTCAAAATTTTGAATTCGAGTTTATATATATACACACATAAACACTATTCTGATCACGGGATCAGACTAATATTCTGATCACAACCTGAACTGTCTGAGTAACGCGCCTAAACTTCCCTCTGTACTGGGTTGAACTTCAGCTAAAAAGTGTCCAAATCAGACTTGCGATATACCATTGGAAAGCTATGGACACCAATATCATGATCCAAGTTAATTTTTTGGCAAAATGTAAGCGGTTTAAGAGCAGTTTTGAAAACTGTTTTTTCTTCATACAAAAAACGTGAATCGTATTGTCGATCGCATTTCTAAACTGTTTATCGGAATGAGGTAAATAATATAGCGTTGGAAAGCTGCTGCAAAACCGCTCCTTCGACATATTGAAAGTTTTCTCTAGTTCCCTATGGATAAAGAGTAATTTTGAAAATCGTAAAATTTTGCAAACCGAATAGCCGAGTTCGTATTTTCAATGTAATTTCTAAACGGCTAATCCATTTGAGTCAAATGATATGGCATTGGAAAGCTTGTGAAAATGCGCTACTTTTTCATGTTAAAAGTTTTTTCTACTTTGGAACGGTTTAAAAGTAATTCAGAAAACGGTACAAGTTCCATCAAGTTTGTATTTCGAGATAATTTTTTAACCGTACGGCTGAATGCAACAAATAATACGGCGTTGGAAAGCTTGAGCAAATGCGAAACTTTTTCGTATATATTGTTTCTCCTAATTCCATACAGTTTTAAGTCAAATTGGAAAATGGCTAAACATTTACTTTTGGCATAATTTCTACATACTTTATCGAAATGGGGCAAATAATATACCACTGAAAAGCTACGGAAAATGCGAAACTTTTTCATGATGATGGTTTTCTCTGATTCCTAGCCGTTTTCAAGTAATTGCGAAAAAGGCGAGATCATTCATTCAGTCTTTATCGCGAAACTGATTCTTCGAAAATGCATCGCGTGAAGAACCTGAACTTCTCGGCACGTGTACTTGAACTTCACTCTATTTTTCACGTGCTTTTTTTGCTCGTATATCTCTATCCACTGCTCCTAGCTCTCCATCCACTCACCAGAATTGACCTAGTGATAAACCGATGGAAAGCTGCTGAAAACACGCAACTTTTCCGTGTTGATCATTTTTTCATACTCGCAACGATTTTAAAAGTTTTTCATCTGAAATTCATTCAGCGTAGTAGTTGAACTTCATGCTATTTTCACGTTGAACTTCTGTGATGTATTTTTGTTTGTACGCGCGCCTGAACTTCTCTCTGTACGAACCCGACCTTCGGGCTATCTTCGCAACCGTGCCTTCTACCGCGAGTTTTTCTGGTTAGTCATGTTCCATGTGATGTAAGTGTAATCTTCAAACGATTTTTAGCAACTAAATACTCGTTTTAGATAGGAATCTCGCTCATAGGCGGATTTTGCAGTCAGGTTGTGAAGAACTCGCGTTTTTTGCGATTTTATTGCCTGAGTTATTCGACCTGAACTTCCCCCTGTGCTAGGTTAAACTTCCCGCAACATTGCCCAAATAGGGCTTGCTATATACCATTGGAAAGCTATGGACACGAGTATCATGACCCAAGTTAATTTTTTGCAAAATGTAAGCGGTTTAAGAGCGGTTTTGAAAACCGTTTTTTCTTCACACAAGAAACGTGAATCGTAATTTCGATCGCATTTCTAAACCGTTTATCCGAATGAGGCATCTAATATGGTATTGGAAAACTGCTCCAAAACCGCTCCTTCCACATGTTGAAAGTTTTTTTTCTAATTCCCTATGGTTAAAGAGTAATTTGAAAAAACATAAAATTTCGTAAACCAAACAGCTGAGTTCGTATTTTCGATGTCATTTCTAAACGGCTATTATAATGGAGGCATATGATATGGCATTGGAAAGCTTATGAAAATGCGCTACTTATTTATCTGGAATTTTGTTTTCTAATTCCCTATGGTTTAAGAGTAATTTAGAAAATGGTCCAAGTCCTACCGAGTTCGTATTTTTGAGCTAATTTTTTAACCGTGCGTCCGAATGCAGGAAATTATATGCGTTGGAAAGCTTGAACAAATGTGAAACTTTTTGGTATGTATTGTTTCTCTCAATTCTTTACGGTTTTAAGTCAGTTTCGAAAATGGAGAAAAACATATTTTCGCCGTGATTTCTACAAACTTTATCGGAATTGGGCAAATAGTATACCGTTGACAAGCTACGGAAAATGCGAAACTTTTTCATGTTGATGGTTTTCTCTGATTCCTAGCCGTTTTCAAGTAATTCCGAAAATGTTGGGATCATTCGTTCTGCCTCTACCACGAAACACATTCTTCGAAAATGCACCGCGTGAAGAACCTGAACTTCTCAGTGCGTGTACCTGAACTTCACTCTGTTTTTCACGTCTTTTTTTTGCTCGTAGATCTCCATCCATTGCTAGTAGCTCTCCATCCATTCTCCGGAATTGAGCAAGTGATATACTGATGGAAAGCTGCCGTAAAGACGCAACTTTCCCGTGTTAATCATTTTTTCATATTCGCAACGATTTTAAAAGTTTTTCATCTAAAATTCATTCAGCGTAGTAGTTGAACTTCCTGCTGTTTTCACGTTGAACTTCTGTGACGTAATTTTCTCATCCATTCGTAAGTGTTACACAAATAATATTCCTTTTGTACAAACGTCTCCCACAATACTTGAACTTCTATTTTTGCTTGACGTATTTTTATTTTTCTATACTATTTATTCTCACTTGAAATGCATTCCTTGTAGTATTGAACTTCTCGTTGTTTTCACTATGAACTTCTATCACGTATTTTTGTTCAACCTCTCTCACAATAATTTTTGAACTTTCTCGGGCCAAGCACTTGAACTTCTAGCAACAAAACTTTAGGCTTCGCATTTTCATTCTTTTTTTAATACAAAGTGCACACTGTGTAGTACGTGAACTTCTGGCCGTTATCAACCTGAACTTCTGAGATCATGCGTTCTTCCTTCATCGGAAAAACCGAAGTCTTTGAAAATGCACTTTGTGAAGAGGTTGAACTTCTAGAGCAGTTCTTTTTGAACTTCACTCTGTTTTTTATGTGTTGTTTTTTACCCGTAACACCCCAACCACTTACCGGAATTGAGCAAATGATATACTGATGGAAAGATGTTGAAAACACACAACTTTCCCATGTTGATCAGTTTTCATGCTCGCGACGGCTCAAAAGAATTTTCTTAGTATATAAAAACGTGTTTTAAATGGTATGCACGAAATTTTAAACCGCTCATCAGAATATAACATATAATATATGGTTGGAAAGCTTATGAAGTTCGGAGTCTCGTAATATAATTTTTGAACTGTGCAGGGTGGTTTGTATTCTTTTATTCTCATCCGAAACACATTCCGTAGAGTAGTTGAACTGCTCGATGTTTTCATATGGAACTTCGGCCACATATTTTTTATTGTAATTCCTCACCCGTTCCTCGGAGTGCCACAAATGGTAAATCATTAGAAACTTGTCGAAATACGCAATTGTTTTTAATATGGTTAAACTTTTCTTTTCGAAGAACATACACAAATTTATTTTAACCATTTATTTTTTTCAAATAGAGCATACAATATACCTCTTGGAAAGTTGTTGAATAGAAATAAACTTTTTTCATGTGGAGTATATTTGTTCCAAACATGAAATGGATTGAGAGAATTATTTTAAAACATGAGACACAACAACTTTTTGTGTTTTTTGAACACGTAAACACATGCTGAACCTCTCTAATAAGAATTTTTGAACTTATGAGGTAAGAGCACTTGAACTTCTAGAAACAAATTTTTAAACTTTGGTTTTTTATTCCATGTTTCTCATATGAAATGTACACCATGCAATACGAAATGAACATCTGGCAATTATTAATTTGGACTTATCTATGTTTCGGTTTAAAAAATGAGAAAAATTCCCTTTTTTGTTTTTCCTTTTTTTAATTTGAACTTCTTCATTTTATTATTTAGTAACAATAAAACATCTAAGTTCTTTTACCTTTGAACTTCTCTCCTTTTTTTACTTTGAACTTCTTAGAAAAATATGGTTTTACATAAGCAAACAATTTTCTAGGTTTTTAAATTTGAACTTCTAGTTTTTTTACCTTCTCAATTATTTGAAATTGAACTTCTAGGGTTGTAAAATTTGAGCTTCTATGTTTTTTTAAATAAACGCGAATTTGAATGTTTTTTCAATTGGAACTTCATGGTCAATTCTGTAATAACGGCTGATATTTGAGTATTTTAAGAATGGTTAAATCCGATTTTTTAATAAACACAAAACCACTTCGTTAGTTTAGTTTGAACTTCTATTTTTTTTAAGAGCGAGGAAATTTTATTTTAAACTTTTTTCAGTTATTCCTTTATTTTTAATTTGAAATTCTTTATTTTATTCTTTAGTAACGACAAAAAATTTGAGGTTTTTTTATAAAATTTGAACTTCTCTGTTATTTTAATTTGAACTTCTTAGTCTTATTCTTAGAATAATATCATTGCTTAAAAAATATCCTTGGCCATACTTTTACTTTACCAACACACGAGAAGTGTTTGTGTTCTTTTGTATTAATTGAACTACTTTTTGTATTTGAACTTCTTGATTTTATATTATTAGTAACGTGCAAATTACGAGTTTGTTATAAACATCGAACTACTTCATTTTTAAATTGGAACTTCTTGGTTTTAAGTTTTAGTTATGAAAATAATCATAGTTTTGTAAGAAACGTCAAAACCATTATGTAATTTAATTTTGTATGTCTAGTTTTTTCTGTATTGGGAAATCTTTTTTTATAAACCTTTGAACTACTCTATTTTTAATTTTGGACTTCTTGGGTTTTCTTTTTTGGAACTGAAAAAATATGTTTTTCCATTTGAATTCCTGAACATATCTGTTTTTACATTTTGAACTTTTTGGTTGTCCTTTTTAGAAACAAGAAAAAAGTCATTTATTGATTGGTATTTTTTGTGTTTTTATATTTGTTGAGGTTACATTTTCTAAGTAAAAAAATGCATATGAATTTCTTCGATGATAGTAAGTGAACTTCGGGCGCATAATTTATAAAACACTCTTTCGCGCCTAGATGAATTTTCATGTAGATGTATAGGAACTTTTTTTGCTTGCACCTCAACAACCAACATGGAATAGTACGATGATAGAAGTATTGTAAAAATCTCCATAAAATCACAGAAAGCTATACCAAATGGATCATAGAAAATATTGACCAAATCTCACAAGAAAAAGGTCAGGTCGAGGGCATTCTTTAACATGCATTAAAAAGAAACAAGTAGGGCATGAAAGCAACAAAATCTGAAGGGAGGTTGAGATCCCTCCTTGCCGCACAAGTCCACAGCCTCGTGCGCAGGGGAGCCATTTTTGCTAGCGATCAATGTATCTTAATACTACAGTCGAATAGCCAGACTCAGCATGCCTTATTCTGCAAAACCAAAATCTGAGCACATATATCAGAAGAATATATATATATATATATATATATGTACTATCACGAACAAAAAGTGTGGTAGGGCATATTTTTTTGAACTTTATATGCAAAAAAAATTTGTATTTCTTCACCCCTTGTTCTCCATGAACTTCAGTTTGTAGACAACCAGAACTTGGTTGATCGAACCAATGGATCAACGGGACCTTGCGGATGGCAATTGCACCATCAGGCATCGGAAACGTCTAGGTGAACAGCGTTTGCATCATGCAGGGCGGTTGGGGATGACGACATCTGCGTGATCCGGGAGCTTGAAGAACAAGAATGGCCATCGAAGGGGTGGGCCGCGATGGTGGTCCGAGGGTCGCGCATGGACGCGCTCATTCCAGCACGCACAAGACGAACCAGGCGGTGACTAGAGGGAGGATCATGGGGAGTTACCCGAAGGCAGAGGGCGAGAGAAAGCTCACCGGAGGGGAGAAGTGCGGGGTTGACCGGAGGTGAGGGACGGAGAGAGCAGCGGCGGTTGGTGGTGGAGGCGTGAGGTGGCCGCAGGATCCGGCCGCGCGTGTGGGGGTTCCAAGGAGGGCGCGCCGCGGTGGGTGGATCCTGGCAGGTGGCGTGGCGGC
>NC_041393.1:332932235-332938672 GCF_002162155.2 Triticum dicoccoides
CGGGAGGGGGCGTGGCGGCGGGGGCCTTCAGGTGAGGGGGGGTCCGGCGGCGAGGGCCTCCAAGGAGAGGGCGCGGCGGCGTGGGGGTCTGGGGAGGGCGCGCCGCGGCGAGGATCGAAGGAGGGAACTCGACGGCGGGGATCCGAGGGTGCGGGAGGTTGCGGGGTGGAGTGGGGAGACGTGGGCAGATGGTGCGAGTTTTTTTCTTTGCTTTTTTCTGTTTTTGTTTTATCGCGTGGCGCTGGCCGCACCGGTTCGGGAGGATCCCATCGGGCACTATATATAGGCGCTCTGTGATCCAAATAACTATTCTAATCCTGGGATTAGAATAGTGCTACTCTATATGAACACTATTCATATCACGGGATCAGAATAATATTCTGATCACAACCTGAACTGCCTGCGTAACGTGCCTGAACTTCCCTCTGTACTGGGTTGAACTTCAGCTAAAAAGTATCCAAATGGGACTTGCGATATACCGTTGGAAAGCTATGGACACCAATATCATGATCCAAGTTAAATTTTTGGCAAAATGTAAGCGGTTTAAGAGCAGTTTTGAAAACTGGTTTTTCTTCATACAAGAAATGTGAATCATATTTTCGATCGCATTTCTAAATCGTTTATCAGAATGAGGTAAATAATAGAGCGTTGGAAAGCTGCTGCAAAACCGCTCCGTCGACATGTTGAAAGTTTTTCTCTAATTCCCTATGGATAAAGAGTAATTTTGAAAATCCTAAAATTTTGCAAACCGAACAGCCGAGTTCGTATTTTCAATGTAAGTTCTAAACGGCTAATCCATTTGAGGCAAATAATATGGCATTGGAAAGCTTGTGAAAATGCGCTACTTTTTCATGTTAAAAGTTTTTTTGAATTTGGAACAGTTTAAAAGTAATTCATAAAACGGTACAAGTTCCACCGACTTTGTATTTTCGAGATAATTTTTTAACCGTACGGCCTAATGCAACAAATAATACGGTGTTGGAAAGCTTGAGCAAATGCGAAACTGTTTCGTATATATTGTTTCTCCTAATTCCTTACAGTTTTAAGACAAATTAGAAAGTGGCTAAAAACGTATTTTTGGCATAATTTCTACATACTTTATCGAAATGGGGCAAATAATATACCGCTGAAAAGCTACGGAAAATGCGAAACTTTTTCATGTTCATGGTTTTCTCTGATTCCTAGCCGTTTTCAAGTAATTGCGAAAATGGCGAGATCATTCGTTTTGTCTTTATCGCGAAACTGATTCTTCGAAAATACATCACGTGAAGAACCTGAACTTCTCGGCACGTGTACTTGAACTTCACTCTATTTTTCATGTACTTTTTTTTTGCTCGTATATCTCTATCCACTACTCCTAGCTCTTCATCCACTCACCGGAATTGAGCAACTGATATACCGATGGAAAGCTGCTATAAACATGCAACTTTCCCTTGTTGATCATTTTTTCATACTCGCAACGATTTTAGAAGTTTTTCATCTGAAATTCATTCAGCATAGTAGTTGAACTTCATGTTGTTTTCACGTTGAACTTCTGTGACGTATTTTTGTTTGTACGCGCGCCTGAACTTCTCTCTCTACGAACCCGACCTTTGGGCTATCTTCGCAACCGTGCCTTCTACCGCAACTTTTTCTGTTTAGTTGTGTTCCATGTGATGTAAGTGTAATCTTCAAACGATTTTTAGCAACTAAATACTCGTTTTAGATAGGAATCTCGCTCATAGGCGGATTTTGCACTCGGGTCGTGAAGAACTCGCGTTTTTTGCGACTTTACTGCCTGAGTTGTTCGACCTGAACTCCCCTCTGTGCTAGGTTGAACCTCCCGCAACATTGCCCAAATAGGGCTTGCTATATACCGTTGGAAAGGTATGGACACGAGTATCATGACCCAAGTTAAATTTTTGGCAAAATGTAAGCGGTTTAAGAGCAGTTTTGAAAACCGTTTTTTCTTCAGAGAAAAAACGTGAATCGTAATTTCGATCGCATTTCTAAACCGTTTATCGGAATGAGGCATATAATATGGCGTTGGAAAGCTGCTGCAAAACCGCTCCTTCCACATATTGAAAGTTTTTTCTAATTCCCTATGGTTAAAGAGTAATTTGAAAAAAACGTAAAATTTTGTAAACCGAACAACTGAGTTCGTTTTTTCGATGTCATTTCTAAACGGCTATTCCAATGGAGGCATACGATATGGTGTTAGAAAGCTTATGAAAATGCGCTACTTTTTCATCTTGAATTTTTTTTTCTAATTTTGAATGGTTTAAGAGTAATTTAGAAAATGGTCCAAGTCCTACCGAGTTCGTATTTTCCAGGTAATTGTTTAACCGTGCGTCGGAATGCAGCAAATGATAAGGCAATGGAAAGCTTGAAGAAATGCGAAACTTTTTGGTATATATTGTTTCTCCCAATTCTTTACGGTTTTAAGTCAGTTTCGAAAAAGGCGAAAAACATATTTTCGCCATAATTTCTACAAGCTTTATTGGAATTGGTTAAACAGTATACCGTTGAAAAGCTACGGAAAATGTGAAACTTTTTCATGTTGATGATTTTCTCTGATTCCTAGCCGTTTTCAAGTAATTCCGAAAACGGCGGGATCATTCGTTCTGCCTCTACCGCGAAACAGATTCTTCGAAAATGCACCGCGTGAAGAACCTGAACTTCTCGGTGCGTGTACCTGAACTTCACTCTGTTTTTCACGTGTTTTTTTTTGCTTGTAGATCTCCATCCACTGCTAGTAGCTCTCCATTGATTCACCGGAATTGAGCAAGTGATATACCGATGGAAAGCTGCCGTAATGACGCAACTTTCCCGTGTTGATCATTTTTTCATACTCGCGACGATTTTAAAAGTTTTTCATCTAAAATTCATTCATCGTAGTAGGTGAACTTCCTGCTGTTTTCACGTTGAACTTCTGTGACGTATTTTTGTTTGTAATTTTCTCATGCATTCATCAGTGTTACACAAATAATATTCCTTTTATACAAACGTCTCTCACAATACTTCAACTTCTATTTTTGCTTGACATATTTTTATTTTTCTATACTATTTATTCTCACTTGAAATGCATTCCTTGTAGTATTGAACTTCTCGTTGTTTTCACTATGAACTTATATCACGTATTTTTGTTCAACCTCTCTCACAATAATTTTTGAACTTTCTCGGGCCGAGCACTTGAACTTGTAGCAACAAAACTTTAGGCTTCGCATTTTCATTCTTTTTTTAATACAAAGTGCACACTGTGTAGTACGTGAACTTCTGGCCGTTATCAACCTGAACTGCTGAGATCATGCATCCTTCCATCATCGGAAAAACCGAAGTCTTTGAAAATTCACTTCGTGAAGAGGTTGAACTTCTGGAGCAGTTCTTTTTGAACTTCACTCTGTTTTTTATGTGTTGATTTTTACCCGTAACACCCCAACCACTTACCGGAATTGAGCAAATGATATACTGATGGAAAGCTGTTGAAAACACGCAACTTTCCCATGTTGATCAGTTTTCATGCTCGCGACGGCTCAAACGAATTTTTTGAATATATAAAAACGTGTTTTAAATGGTATGCATGAAATTTTAAACCGCTCATCAGAATATAGCATATAATATACGGTGGGAAAGCTGATGAAGTTCGGAGTCTCGTAATATATTTTTTGAACCGTGCAGGGTGGTTTGTATTCTTTTATCTCATCCAAAACGCATTCCGTATAGTAGTTGAACTGCTCGATGTTTTCATATGGAACTTCGGCCACATATTTTTTATTGGAATTCCTCACCCGTCCCTCGGAGTGCCACAAATGGTAAATCATTAGAAACTTGTCGAAGTACGCAACTGTTTTTAATATGGTTAAACTTTTCTTTTCAAACAACATACACTAATTTATTTTAACCATTTATTTTTTCAAGTAGAGCATACAATACACCTTTGGAAAGTTGTTGAATAGAAACAAACTTTTTTCATGTGGAGTATATTTGTTCCAAACATGAAATGGATTGAGAGAATTATTTTAAAACATGAGACACAACAACTTTTTGTGTTTTTTGAACATGTAAACACATGCAGAACCTCTCTAATAAGAATTTTTGAACTTATGAGGTAAGAGCACTTGAACTTCTAGAAAAAAAAAATTTAAACTTTGCTTTTTTTATTCCATGTTTCTCATACGAAATGTACACCATGCAATACGAAATGAACTTCTGGCAATTATTAATTTGGACTTCTCTGTGTTTCTGTTTAAAAATGAGAAAAAATCCCTTTTTTGTTTTTCCTTTTTTAATTTGAACTTCTTCATTTTATTATTTAGTAGCAATAAAACATCTAAGTTTTTTTACCTTTGAACTTCTCTCCTTTTTTTACTTTGAACTTCTTAGAAAAATATGGTTTTACATAAGCAAACAATTTTCTAAGTTTTTAAATTTGAACTTCTAGTTTTTTTACCTTCTCAATTATTTGAAATTGAACTTCTAGGGTTGTAAAATTTGAGCTTCTATGTTTTTTTAAATAAACGCGAATTTGAATGTTTTTTCAATTGGAACTTCATGGTGAATTCTTTAATTATGGCTGATATTTGAGTATTTTAAGAATGGTTAAATCCGATTTTTTAATAAACATGAAACCACTTTGTTAGTGTAGTTTGAACTTCTAGTTTTTTTAAAAGCAAGGAAATTTTATTTTAAACTTTTTTTAGTTATTCCTTTATTTTTAATTTGAAATTCTTTATTTTATTCTTTAGTAACGACAAAAAATTTGAGGTTTTTTATAAAATTTGAACTTCTCTGTTATTTTAATTTGAACTGCTTAGTCTTATTCTTAGAATAATATCATTGCTTAAAAAATATCCTTGGCCATACTTTTACTTTACCAACACACGAGAAGTGTTTGTGTTCTTTTGTATTAATTGAACGACTTTTTTTTATTTGAACTTCTTGATTTTATATTATTAGTAACGTGTAAATTACGAGTTTGTTATAAACATCGAACTGCTTCATTTTTAAATTGGAACTTCTTGGTTTTAAGTTTTAGTTATGAAAATAATCATAGTTTTGTAAGAAACGTCAAAACCATTCTGTAATTTAATTTTGTATGTGTAGTTTTTTCTGTATTGGGAAATCTTTTTTTATAAACCTTTGAACTACTCTATTTTTAATTTTGGACTTCTTGGGTTTTCTTTTTTGGAATTGAAAATTATGTTTTTCCATTTGAATTCCTGAACTTATCTGTTTTTACATTTTGAACTTTTTGGTTGTCCTTTTTAGAAACAAGAAAAAAGTCATTTATTGATTGGTATTTTTGTGTTTTGTTATTTGTTGAGGTTACATTTTCTAAGTAAAAAAATGCATATGAATTTCTTCGATGATAGTAAGTGAAATCGTGCACATAATTTATAAAACACTCTTTTCCGCCTAGATGAATTTTCATGTAGATGTACAGGAACGTTTTTTTGCTTGCACCTCAACAACCAACATGGAATAGTACGATGATAGAAGTATTGTACAAAGCTCCATGAAATCACAGAAAGCTATACCAAATGGATCATAGAAAATATTGACCAAATCTCACAAGAAAAAGGTCAGGTCGAGGGCATTCTTTAACATGCATTAAAAAGAAACAAGTAGGGCATGGAAGCAACAAAATCAGAAGGGAGGTTGAGATCCCTCTTCGCCGCACAAGTCCACAGCCTTGCGCGCAGGGGAGCCATTTTTGCCAACGATCAATGTATGTTAATTCTACAGTCGAATAGCCAGACTCAGCATGCCTTATTCTGCAAAACCAAAATCTGAGCACATATATCAGAAGAATATATATATATATATATATATATATATATATATATATATATATATATATATATATATATATATATATATATATATATATGAACTAGCACGAACAAGAAGTCTGGCAGGGCATATTTTTTTCTGAACTTTGTATGCAAAACCTTTTGTATTTCTTCACCCCTTGTTCTCCGTGAACTTCAGTTTCCAGATAACCAGAACTTGGTTGATCGAACCAATGGATCGACGGGACCTTGCAGACGGCAACTGCACCATCAGGCATCGGAAACGTCCGGGTGAATAGTGTTTGCGTCGCGCAGGGGGGTTGGGGACGACGACATCTGCGGGATCCGGGAGCTTGAAGAACAAGAATGGCCATCGAAGGGGTGGGCCGCGATGGTGGTCTGAGGGTCGCGCATGGATGCGCTCGTTCCAGTGTGCACAAGACGAACCAGGCGGTGACTAGCGGGAGGATCATGGGGAGTTACCCGAAGGCAGAGGGCGGGAGAAAGCTCACCGGGGGGAGAAGTGCGGGGTTGACCGAAGGTGAGGGACGGGGAGAGCAGCAGCGGTTGGTGGTGGAGGTGTGAGGCGGCCGTAGGATCCGGTCACGCGCGTGGGGGTTCCAGGGAGGGCGCGCCGCGGCGGGTGGATCCTGGCAAGTGGCGTGG
>NC_041393.1:332938727-332953498 GCF_002162155.2 Triticum dicoccoides
CGGGAGGGGGCATGGCGGCGGGGGCCTTTGGGTGGGGGGGTCCGGCGGCGAGGGCCTCCAAGGAGAGGGCGCGGCGGCGTGGGGGGTCCGGGGAGGGCGCGCCGCGACAGGGATCAAGGGAGGGAACTCGACGGCGGGGATCCGGGGGTGCGGGAGGTTGCGGGGTGGAGTGGGGAGACGTGGGCAGAAGGTGCGAGTTTTTTTCTTTGTGTTTTTCTGTTTTTGTTTTATCGCGTGGCGCTAGCCGCACCGGTTCGGGAGGATCCCATCAGGCACTATATATAGGCGCTCCGTGATCCAAATAACTATTCTAATCCTGGGATTAGAATTGTGCTACTATATATATATATGTATATATATATACATCTGAGCTATTATGTTATGCGTAACAGAATATTATTCTGTTACCCTTTCTGAACTGACGTGGTTCATAGTTTGGACTAACGTGGTTTTCCACCTGAACTGATCTTCCTGCATGCATGACAGACGTAAACAGGGGATGCAACATGGAGCTTCCGGTCGTTCTCCGACGCAATGCTATGGGCCATTCGTTGCTAGAGGAGACATGTAAGGGGTTCCGCACGTGCGCGCGCTCAGCTGGATATGTTTTGCGATCTGTAGTCACCGGAGGTGATGGCGTCGGCATTTTGGTGGCGGACGTGTTTTGGGTGTTGGTGTTTATCGTGGTGTTCGTGGGCCTCAATTTACATCGTGTTTGTTGTTTTTGATGTGAGAATTATCGGTATGTTAGAGTTTTTGGAGATTAATTTCATCTGTAATGTCTGATTACAAGTTTTGGTGTTCTTGGTCGCTTTCCACGCCCGCCATGGAAATCTGTTCTTCCTTTTCTGTTGTTTTACTTTTGAATTGGCGTTGCAGTGAGAGATATGAGGATTGTATGAAAAGATTTACGTTGTCAATTTTGCTTCTTTGAGTTGTTTCTACCCCGGATTCCCATGTTATTTTCTCGTTGGCGGAGGTGGTGTATGGCGGCTGACTGTATGCTGCGATTTCTTGTAATCTGGTCAAACTGTGTAATTAAGTTGTGTCACATCCCTAATTCTCGTATGACCTAGACTAGATAGTCATGTGTGCATCATGTTTCAATTCCATTTTAATTGAAATGAGGATTTGTGAAACCCTCAGAATCATCTCTGGAAATGACCCAAATAAAAAGTGCTCCAAAAAGGTCCAAGAAAATGCTCATGTTGCTCTCTGAAAATATTGAAAAGGTCCAAGAGCTCATAAGTATTTATTTTGGGCATTTGGATTAATCCAGTAATTATCTTGCCTTGGATATATATGTGTTATATATATAATATATGTCCAAAAGTTATGTTAGTTGTTGAGGAGCTTTGGGATATTATAACCAGCTCCTACAAAAATTGGCATAAGAAAATAAATTATTCTAGTATTATTATTAAATCAAAACAAATGTCAGAAAATAGAAAACAGAAAAAGGGAAACCTACCTGTGCAGCCCGGCACTATGCAGCCCACTGGCCAACAGGCCGGCCCAGCCAGCAGGCAGCCCAGCCCAACTGCGAGGAGCTTCTTCAAGCTCCTGCCAGTAGGAGCTGCTGCGTGCCCGCATCTCAGCCGGCCGCGGCCACGTCTCCCTGCCACCTCCTGCTTCCTCCCCTCGTCTTGATCCGCGCCAAAGAAGCCCCGCGACCCCGTGCACCTCTTTCCTCTCCTCCTGGACCCCTTCCCCTCCTCTGCATCCCTCGCGCAGAGCTACCCGAGCACCATCATCGCCACCGACGCCGTTCGACACGCCCACCATAGTCGCCTCACCCCGCTGACGTGACCCTGACCTCCGGAGCAACCTCGAGGAACTCCTTGCTGAGTCACGCAACCAGGAGAGCCCCGAAGCGACGCCCTCAACCTCATCTCCAACCACGGCCGGCCGAGATCGCCGCCACCGTCCCGTCGCCTCCAGGCCTCCCGCGAGCATGCTGACCATCCCGTCGTCTCCGCTGTGAGCTCACGGAACGAATCCCCCTCTCCCCTTGTCTTTTGCAAGCTGTAGCCATGATCCCGCTCGAGGCTGAACTCCGGCCGCCGCCGCGAGCTCCGCTCCGGCGAGCTCCGGCCACCCCTCCTCCTCCTTCCTGCCCCACCAGATGCGTGAGAGACTAGGCTGCGCCCCGTGCCCTTAGCCTCCACCCCCGTGGCCTGTAACACGGACACCGCCGTGTCCCGTGGTCGCCGGCGACGACCTCGCCGGCCTGACAGGTGGACCCCGCCATCAGGTGATTAGCTTAAGCTAATCACGAACTACCTAACCCCCTGATGCTGACATGTGTGCCCCAGTGCCCCCTAATCTTTTAGTTAAGTAAACTAACCCGCCTGTTTAACCCCGTCTCACTGATGTGTGGACCCCACACGTCAGATTTGACCTGGTCAGCACCGCTGACCTGCTGATGCATTGCTGACACAATTAACCTTTTCTGGTTTAAATTTTAAGGGATAATTAGATTTATGCCCCTTGTTGTGTCCCACTCGTCTGTTTTACCCCTAATTCCCAAAAGTCACCGGTTCTGTCCAAGTCACTTTGCTCCTCTTTTGCTTTTGCCCTTTGACCATTTGACTGTTAGTTTGAAAACTTCATAACTAATTCATACTATATCAGAAAAAATGCAAATAAGATAACAAAATGTTCTGAAAAACATCACCTATATGTGAGTGTCATTTGCATTCATGCAAAAGTGTTGGAAAGTACCCATTGGAGTTTTAGCTCTTTGGCTACCACCACGAATAGTAAAATCTAAAAAAGTTCAAAAAAATTCAAAAAAATTTGGTGGCAAAGAATGACAAATGTTTTAAGTGCCTGCCAAGGTTCAGCAGGGAATAACATTCGTGGATGCTGCTGCACAAAAAACAATCAGCACTCCAAAATAGATTATTTTTTTGCCACGACTTCCACAAATGTCATTCCCTAATGAAACTTGGCAAGCACTTAGAACATTTTTCGTTCTTTGCCACCATATTTTTTTTGAAATTTTGTTGAAATTTTTTAGAGTTTACTATTCATGGTGGTATCAAAAGAGCTAAAACTCGGATGTGCACTTTCCAACACATTTTTCATGAATGCAAATGACACTCACATATAGGTGATGTTTTTCTGAACATTTTGGTATCTTATTTGCATTTTTCTGATCTAGTATGAATCAGTTATGAAGTTTTCAAACTGACGGTCAAACGGTCAAAGGGCAAAAGCATAAGAGGAGCAAATTGACTTGGACAGAACCGGCGACTTTTGGAAATTAGGGGTAAAACAGACGGGTGGGACACAACTAGAGTCATATATCTAATTATCCCAAATTTTAATCAGGAAAATCCAGATTATGTTATAAACTTAAAAAAAACATAGAAATTCAACCGTAACTCAGATTGAAATAAATTATATATGAAAAATTATCAGAAAAATGCAATCTATCCAACTGTACCAGTATCATGCATGACAAACCAACCTATACCTGTTGTATAAGTGAAACACTAAAATGGCATTTATTAAAGACTTAACTTAGAGTTGCATTTGAATTATTGATTCAAATGGACTTCAACCAAATGAATGCTAGTTGCATTAGCTCAAACAACATCACATCTACATGCCATGTTCATGCATCATATTGTTGCATATGCTTGTGTATTGATTGCCGACACCGTTCCTTCTTGATAGGTCCTGCTCCGGAGACCGTTCTAGAGTACCTGTCTGAGGAGCAGTGCCCCCTCTGTTGATCTACCAGGCAAGCAAACCCCCTTGTTCATTCCGATACAATCCTACTCTATCGCTCCTGCTCTCATTTATTGCATTAGGACAACAACGATTCAATTGCTACTTTGTGCTGCGGTAGTTGAACCCATTCCTCTGCATGACCTGTCATTGCCACAGTAAATAGTTGAAACCCACTAGCATGTGTAGGAGTTGATTGAAGCCATTGTTGTTTTCCTACCATGCCATGCCTGCTATTGCTTAGAGTGTGTCTGGTCTGATTCATTGGGCATGAATTAGAGTGCAGTGCTACGTTCTAATGCCGAGAGTTAAGCGTGTGAATACGATTTGGTAAAGGTAGCGGTGAGAGGCCATGTAGGAGTACATGGTGGGTTGTCTCACCGGAACCGTCCTTAAGCACTGAGTTCTATGTATGTTGTTCAATGACTCGATACTACCACACATTGGGCTCCGAGCACTCCAAGCCCTCTCGATTTATTAACCAACTTGATCTTTGTCCAGGAATCGCAACTAGTTTCTTGTGTTTGTAGGTAGTGCTATTTTTCTACCAAGTGGCACCCGACAGGGTGGGCTTGGGACAGACTAGGCACACGTGGCATGGTGTATTGAGTGGCACCTAGATGGTGGGCTCGGGAACACTGCACACATCGTTTGGGGCCGTGAGCGACACCCGGCCGGATCTCCTTGCGGATGGAATGCAAATAGGCGATAAGCCTGGACTATAGTCTTGTGTGGTTAGTCAGGTCGTGGCCGACATCCTCGCCAGGCTTCCGCTTGAAGGTTGCTAAGATACATGACGTGTACATGGCGGTAAGTGGCGAGAGCGTGTGTGAAGAAGTACACCCCTGCAGGGTTAACATGATCTATTCGAATAGCCGGGTCCGCGGTTATGGACTTCTTGGATGCTTACATGGTACATAGACAACTTGAAGTGGATACTCTAAAATGCTCAAGACAAGTGTGAGTGCTATGGATGGCCTTCTCGTAGGGAGATGGGAATGAATCCATAGTAGTGTATTGTGTGGTGATTATTGGACTCGTGTGCGCCATATCACCTCAAAGAAGTTCTCGTAGTCGTAGAACAGGATAGCCATATAGTCAAAGCTGGCTTGCTGCAACTAAACCCCACATTACCCGCTTGATACAAATGCATGTACGATAGGATCTGATGTAAGTCTTGCTGAGTACCTTTGTACTCATGTTGCTTTATTTATGTTTTTGCAGCGGAAACTTCGTCTTACTAGTGTCCTCTTGGACTTCAAAAAGTAGCTTGTACCTCAGCTACGATCTCGATAGAATGTTGTAGATAGTCAGGCTCTTCAGCCTTTTCATTTGTAGATGTCTGTACTCAGACATGTAATGCTTCCGCTTGTTGCTTGTTTACTCTAAATGCTGGGTCATGTGAGCCCTGCTTGTAATAAATGCTGCCATGGCTCTTCTGAGCCTTTATCTATATGAGTTGTTCAGTTATGTTGTGATGCCATGTTGTACAACACATACTTGCATGTTATGCGTACGTGTAATGTGTATTGCTATGTGTGGGATCTGACTATCTAGTTGTTTATCCTTAGTAGCCTCTCTTACCAGGAAATGTGTCCTAGTGCTTCCACTGAGCCCTGGTGTCGGTGTCAAAACCGGCGGATCTCGGGTAGGGGGTCCCGATCTGAGCCTCTAGGCTCATGGTAACAGGAAGCAAGGGACACAATGTTTACCCAGGTTGGCCATCTCGATGGAGGTAAAACCCTACTTCCTGCTTGATTAATATTGAATATATGGGTAATACAAGAGTAGATCTACCACGACATTGTAGAGGCTAAACCCTAGAAGCTAGCATATGATGGTATGATTGTAATTGTGATCGGCCTTCTAAGGACCAACCTCTCTGGTTTATATAGACACCGGAGAGGGCTAGGGTTTACATGGAGTCGGTTACAAGGAAGGAAACACAATATCCGGATTGCCAATCTTGTCTTCCATGCAAAGGAGAGTCCCATCCGGACACGGGCCGAAGTCTTGAGTCTTGTATCTTCATGCTTCAATAGTCCGGATGATGTATACAGTCCGGCTGTCCGGATACCCCCTAATCCAAGACTCCCTCAGTAGCCCCTGAACCAGGCTTCAATGATGATGAGTCCGGCGCACAGTCTTGTCTTCGACATTGCAGGGCGGGTTCCCTCTCCGAATACTCCAAAGTAATTATCGAACACTTGAGTCATGTCCGGATCCACAAAATGATCTTCACATGCCACCGTAGAGAGAATGACATTTCACAAATGTAATCTGCTGACAACTTTTTAGGCAACGCAATGCGTCATCACGGTCGGGCCATTATTCGAACCGTTTTACCTCAAACAGCCACAGCGCAAATCGCGAGGCGGTTTCTTCTGCATGTTTTATCATAGCAGAGATCGTGTCCCCTTATCGTGGGATTCTCATCAATACGGGTATGGGTAATCCAACTGCACCGCTAATCGCAGCGAGTGGGGAACGAGCGGGTTCCACCAGGCAAGTGGGGTGGCGCAAAAAGTTATTGTCGTCTCTATAAAGAGATAAGGTCTCTTCCTCCTTACCCACGCCTTGTTCTTCCGCTAATCTATTCCCATCTGTTCGAGCCCTAACACCCAGGCTTTCTCCTTTTCCGTCGAAGAGTGATTTTCCAAAGATGTCCGGATCTGGAGCAGGAGGCAAATGGATGACCTCTACCGTCCAGGAGAAGGACATCAAGAAGCTTCGGGAAGCCGGGTATCTGGCCCAGAAGATCGGCCACCGTCTCCCACCAGCGAGATAGGTCGTCCCCACTCCGGAACCTCACGAGAGAGTCGTGTTCCTTTCCCATTTCGTCTGCGGGCTCGGGTTTCCCCTTCACCCATTTGTTCGTGGAGTCATGTATTACTACGGGATTGATTTTCATGATCTTTCCCCCAACTCCTTCCTCAACATCTCGACGTTCATCGTCGTGTGCGAGGCTTTTCTCCGGGTCTCACCTCACTTCGGCCTGTGGCTGAAGATTTTCAATGTGAAGCCCAAGGTGGTGAGTGGCGAACACGCCGAGTGCGGCGGCGCCATGGTGAGCAAGATGCCCAAGGCCGTTTGGCCGAAGGGTGCCTTCAATGACTCCGTCAAGGAGTGGCAGCAGCAGTCATTCTATATCACCGAACCACGCGGCAAAAAGTGGGCGTCAGCCCTAGAGTTCAGATCCGGAGCCCCACTGCGGCT
The DNA here is from genome assembly GCF_002162155.2 of Triticum dicoccoides. NCBI lineage: Eukaryota > Viridiplantae > Streptophyta > Magnoliopsida > Poales > Poaceae > Triticum > Triticum dicoccoides. The sequence continues at coordinate 332,945,682 of NC_041393.1, forward strand.
CACTTCCAGGCCCAAGAAGGGCCCGAACTGGTCCTCGTCCGATGAGCTGTCACTGCTCCAGACGCGCATTTAGAGCATGGTCAACAAGGACATCAAGCTTGTCGACGTAGTCCAGGTGATGTTAGTTCGCCTGGTTCTCCCTTGCCAGTGTCGAGCCTGCAACTTGTGGGAGTATGACCCAACCGAGCACCAGACTCTTTGGGAGCTCTACGCTTCCTCCCACAAGGATATCTGGAAGGTGCTTTTTAAGTCCAGCAAATCATGGCCGGGCTCCTCCGAGGACCGTGGGTATCGATTATCCCATTCTGCAAGCCTGGTAAGTTATTGTTATGCTCTGTCCATCCATTCTTCAGTTCGGCATGTTCTGAGGGAGACAACTTAATCGTGTTTCATCGTGACCTCAGGGATGGATAAAGAAGGTGGAGCGGATACATTGTCCGGCCCCGCTGCCAGAGGAACCGGCCGGACCTCTTCTGACGAAGATGCTGGTCCCCGCGCCTTACAACGCGCCAAAGAAAGAGGCCTCCAAGAAGGTCAAAAAGACCCGGAGTGGCCTCCATCGTCGCGAGGCTTTGGACGCCAAATCCGAAGACTCCAGTGATGATCCTTCTTCTGAAGACGAAGAGGAGGAAGCAGAGGAGGACGAGCCTCACTCTGGTGGTGGGAAGAAAAGGACGGCCTCCACATCCCTGGAGGACGGATTGCCCAATAGGGGGAAAGGTTCCCTCCCAGAGGCATCCACCACGGCTGCCGATAGCAGCCCGGAGTGGGATCCCAGGGCCCAGCCCCTGGAGAAGTTGTAAGTATATGAAATCCGAACACGCATATGCGTCCGGGATTGCTTTTGGGTATAGTAGTTTTAACTGTTTCCATATTTTGCACAGTCCAGCAGGGTCTCGCGTCGGACAGTCCTCATCAGAGGATTCGCTGAGCTCGGACGCCTTGGCGAGCGAGACGCCTCCAGAGGCCCCTTCCCCAAAGTCAAGGCGCGACGCTGATGTGTCTTCTCAATGGGACTCGGACCAGGGGGGCATATCCATGGAGCTGGACACACAGGAGCGATGGCCCCTGAGTGTGCCGATAGCGGGGGCGATCTTGGGTTCGGCCCACAGCCAGACAAGGTCCAGGAGACCTCTAAGGCTCCCGGATCGGGCAAGCAGCCACCTTCGGCTGTAGGAGGCTTGCCTACTCTGCCGGCAACCTCTGTCCAAGCAGAGTTGCCAGGCGGTCTATCGACAGCGTTAAAGAACACGTCTATCATCAATGAACATCGGACCCTCATGGGTGCGGTGGTTGAAAAGATTCAGTCCGCCAAGAGCGGGCTGAACAAGTCCTTCCTTGGCCTTATAAAGGCCTTTGAGGTATGTTTCTTGAGAAACCTTTGAGGAATCGTCATAATATGAGTAGTAGCCCCTGATACATTGTCCGGCTGCAGCCAGAGAGCCGGGCAGGGGATCAAGTCCTCTGCTATTGCAGGAGCCTGTGTGAATGACGTATACCCCTTTATGTGAAATAGGTGTCTGCAGAGAGGACAACCGCTCATAATGCAGAAGTGTCCGAACTGAAGTAGAGCCTTGCCCGGGCCGAGGAAGAACTTGGCCGTGTGAAGAAGCAATTGGAAGACAAGCAAGGTATGTTGAAAACATTTGTCTTGATGTTGGCACGAATGAGTAATTGTGCCTAGTGAAAAGTATTTGTATTGTATGCTCTAGGAGCGAGTGCCACGAGGCACTAAAGAAGGCTGTGGCTGATGCCAACGAGAAGGCTGCTGCCAAACAGGTACTTCGTGAAAACACGAGGCTAGGGTCATCGCAGCTGAGCGAGAGCTCCAGTAGGCTATGAAGAAAAGCGAGGGCTTGGAGCAGAGTCTAGTAGGGAAAGAATCCGAACTCGCCCAAGCTCTCGAGGCTGCGGAAGGTGCTCAGGAAGAAGCCCGAGGTGCTGTGCGGGACATTCAGGAGGCCCGAAAAGTTGCGGCTGGTAAGGCCTTCTGTATTCTTAGCCGTTTGTACATGATAATGGGAAAAATTCTAAGCGGCAAGCTGAATTCTTTTTTTCCTGGGGCTTTTGCGGATCTTCCTCGCAGCATATCAAATGCCGCCCAATTCTACCAAACCGAGGAGAAGAAGTCTGCAGAGAGGGATTTCTGGTCGCAGTATTTGGCGCCGAACTATCCGGTGCCTTTTATCGATCAGCTGAAGCAGCTGGTCGAACTGCACTAGGCGGCCAAACTAGCCATGAAGGACTTAGTTGTCCAGCTGTGGCCTGCGGAGCCAATTCCAAGCAGTTACTTCGGACTCCTGAAGCGGATTGTGGGGGCCTGTCCTCGGCTTGATGCTATCAAGTGATCAGTCTGTATAGAAGGTGTGCACATGGCGTTTGCCCGTGCAAAAGTGCATTGGGGGAAGCTTGACGCGGAGAAGCTAATGACTGAAGGGCCGCCGGAGGGTAAGGAGCATCGCAAGCCCGAGCTGTACTATGAAGGTGTACTGAAAGGGGCCCGCCTTGCGGCGGATAAGTGTGCCAAAGACATTATATTTCCCTGAGGGCATTCGTGCAGCTTTTTGTAATATGGGATAATGGCATTTTTATTATATATTGCCTATTTTGTTTGAACATATGTTCTTCCTGTACGGCTATTTATTGTATGTAAATCCTGAGAGTTGGCCAGTCGTCGGCTTATGCCCCCACGTAAAAAGAATACGGGGGTGTTCGAGATATATCTGAACGCTCTTTATCCCATAGCTGGGTCCTTTTAATGATGTGTTTCGCACCACGAACCAGACAATCAGACTATAAGGCTTTATTACTCTCACTTAGCCATAGGAATTCGAGTATGGTCGGCGCAGCCCTAGTCTTCGGAAAGCCGAACTAGGGGCTCAATTGGCGCCTGATCAGAAGACCGATCCGTCGCAATCTGCATTTATAATGGCATTATGTGGAATAAATCTTTAAGGATTTTACAACCTCTCGAACAGCTGACCAGCTCTCGCTGCATCATGACAGTCGGTTTTCGGCTTTCTCTACTGAGGTGCTCGTCCGGCAGAATCGAGACACAATCGCAGTAGTTCTCCTAGCGCTACCTTAGCCGATAGAATGGAACGTAAGGTACCAAAACATGGGAGCCGGGCAAAGCCAACCAATGACCCAAGACACGATTTGGAGCTGATGCATATAGTGCAATAAGTTCGGGGTGCCGAGCGACCGAAAAGGTGGTCGGACTTTATTGCCGTACTGTGAAGCCCCTGGCATAACCGGGCATAACACGAAGCGTGGATGCCATTTTTGGCAAAGAGGCGTCGGCGATAAACGACGGCCGGTAAGTGTTATTTTAGTCTACGCATTGTAGTAGGATGATATGTCTATGCATATGAGTACGATGTATGAAAAGAGGTGTTTTTTCGCAGAACCTGTGATGGCCGGACTGGAGGGGGTTGTGAGTGGATCAAGAGTGAATCCGAACTGCCTTTTACCTGCATGTTCCTGCCATTGTGTGTTCGGGCTGATTCCATGCCGCGAATCTTGTTCTGCGTCAAAGTGAGTTTGTAAAGGCAAATGCTTGGAGGTAGCTGAACGTCCTCTTGTGGTTGGTCCTGATCGGACCTTGGTGAACCCAGCCATTATACCGTGAAGTAGCGCGGACTCCTTAGTTGGTGTCCGGATAATTGGCTGTCATATCAAAATTTTGATAGGCGTGCGTGACTCGCTACTCCGGCAGCTGTATGATTTCCGCTCTAAGGGCAGGGTTCGGCCTTGCCCATATGTGTGATTGGATCACACGGTGTTGGCCTGAGTGGTTTACCACGTGGAATCTAGTTAACGTGGTTCGTCCCGTTAGCATATGGTAAATTACCGCATGGTGGGAAGGTGTCAAAGATTTATTCTTCAGCGTAGCATTTTTTGGTGATCCGAAGCTGTCAGACGATGCTCGGGATATCACCCCGACAGAAGCCCCGGATCTAAATCCAGGGCAGGTTGCGTTGCCTAAGGACGGAGGGCTGGATCCCGCCCCGCAGGCCGTACCCTCATCAGCGATGGAGCCGAACACAAGCCTCACTTCCAAGAGAGCCTGTGACTCCGGACCCCCGGAGTCATATCCGGTTGTAGGTTCCAGTCAGCGCGTCCCTGAGCCCGCCGAACCTGTTTGGGCTCTGGTGATGGAGTTCACCGCGGCAGACATCTTTCAGCACTCGCCCTTTGGCGACATGCTGAACCTATTGAAGTATCTCTCTTTGTCAGGAGACTCTGGGCCGAACTATGTCCGGCTCAAGTGGGAAGCAGGCGACGATGAAATTCGCTACCCACCCACCACCCACTTCATAGCCACGGTTGATGATTTAACCAACGTGCTTGACTCCGAAGGCATCGATGGTATGGACGACAATGCAAGAGAAGATTCGGGGTACCGAATTCTCGCCTCGTCACATGATATATACATGGTGGATATGCCCAAGGAAGACGACGGTGACAATCTGGAAGATAAAACCCCTGGACAAAGACCAAAGCGACGGTGCAGACGCCGTTCCAAATCCAACAACAGTAAAAATATCAGCAAGAGCGCCAGAAGGATGGATACTCCGGTCAACTCCGAAGGAAACAACAATGAAACAGAACCAGCAATGGAGCAGGACGAACCAGGTCACGCCGAACATAGTTCGGAGCATACGCCCGAAGAAAACAATCCAGAGGGACGAGTTCATCAAACCGGCCCAGGACAAGAAGATAGTCCGGACGACGACGCATTCATCGTTCCGGAAGAACGCGTGTAACAAGAGAACCTCCACAGAAAGCTTATGGCCACAGCAAGAAGTCTGAAGAAGCAGAAGCAACGGCTTAAAGCAGCACAGGAAACGCTCAATCGCAGATGCAACAAAGTGCTAGACACTGAAGAAAGATATGGCGATGATCGCCATACAAAGAGCTACCCAAAACGCAAGCTACTGCCAAAATTCGACGACGAGGCCGTTCCACCAAAGAATAACACGACCAGGAGACCAGGCGTACCACTTCATGACCGCAACAAAGCAACTACCGAAGACGTGCACGATTTACGTGAGCACCTGGATAAGAAAGCTGGCGCAGCTAGGTCCATCTACGGATCTAAAGGACACACCCCGGCAGGGGACTATGGTCGTCAAAACAATTATGACAACCAAATACCACTTCAGAATAAACACCGAACACAACAACAGCCGACAGCATGCCACAACGCGTCCAGATACAGAGGGGCTGCTCACCCCCGTGCTTTATTGATGAAGTATTGGACCACGAATTCCCACAAAATATAGAGGCATACGACGGAACGACAGACCCAGGGGTCTGGATTGAGGACTTTATCCTACATATACATATGGCTCATGGGGATGACCTCCACGCCATCAAATACCTTCCCCTCAAAATAAGGGACCAGCTAGACACTGGTTGAAAAGCCTCCCCAAAAATTCAATCGGGAGTTGGGAGGAACTTGAGGACGCTTTCAGGGCCAATTTTCAAGGGACTTATGTCCGGCCTCCGGATGCTGACGATTGAAGTCATATAATCCAACAGCCTGGAGAGTCCGCCCAAAAGCTTTGGAACATATTCCTCACTAAGAAGAATCAAATCTTTGATTGTCCGGATGCCGAAGCCCTAGTGGCATTCAAACACAGCATTCATGACGAGTGGCTCGCCAGACACCTCGGTCAAGAAAAGCCAAGGACAATGGCAAACCTAACAAGCCTTATCACCCGCTTTTGCGTGGGTGAAGATAGTTGGCTAGCCCGTAAAAGCACGAGTGACCCCAGCACGTCCGAAATAAGGGATGTCAAAGGGAAGCAACGGTGTAATAAAAACAAACGCCAAAACAAGGAAGAGAGCCCGGATAAGACAACGGTTAATGCCGGATTCAGGGGCTCTCGACCTAACCACCAACATAAGCCATCTAAAGGCAGCAAAGAGGGACCGTCCGATCTGAACAGAGTTCTGGACAGACTGTGCCAAATTCATGGCACCCCCGACAAACCTACGAACCACACGCATAGAGAGTGCTGGGTCTTCAAGCAGGCCGGCAAAGTAAACGCCGAACACAAGGGAAGGGAAACACCAAGTGAAGATGAGGATGAACCTCGCCCGCCGAACACTGGGGGACAGAAAAAATTGCCGCCAGAGGTTAAAACAGTGAATATGATCCACACGACTCGCACATCCTTGAGAAGGCACGAACGCGCCCATGTAGACACGCGCGATATAGAGCCCATCATACCCACACCTAACTACTGGATGTCTTCTCCGATCACCTTCAATCACCTGGACGGCCGAGCTAGTATTCGGCGCGAAGGATCAGATGCCTTGGTGTTTGACCCAATAATCGACGGATACCACCTCACACACGTCCTCATGGATGGCGGCAGCAGTCTCAATTTAATATATGAGGACACTGTCCGCAGGATGGGGATAGACTCATCCAGAATTAGCAAGTTTAACACCACCTTTGAAGGGGTGATACCAGGCGTTAAAGCCTACAGCAGGGGCTCCGTCATACGGGAGGTAACATTCGGCTCTCCAGGCAACTCCAGAAGCGAAGAACTAGTCTTCATCATCGCACCCTTCCAAAGCAGCTATCAAGCACTGCTTGGAAGAACGGCCTTCGCCTGCTTCAACGCATTGCCACACTATGGCTACCTCATACTCAAGATGCCCGGCCCATGTAGCGTCATCACCATTATTGGAATAACAGCACGCTCTTCGCACACAGAGGAACACGTGACGGCCCTAGCGGCCAGACTATAAGCGGCCTCTAACAAAAATATTATGGGTTGTTAAGACCACAGACACGGTTAGACGAGTCCGGCAGCCCATATCAAACCAGGGCATCGTATATGTAATCCTATAGTGGATACCAGGGGCTAATAATAAAGCCCCACTCTTGGCTCAACCTTATTGGCAGGCCAGCATCTTACATTTTTACTATCCATCGCATACTTACATTGCACTCTTCTATGAGTTTCCCTTTTCCGCAGACAACGTTCGCGCGATACCCTTCCAGGATGCGGCACAACAGAGACAAAGGCGCAGACGTGCAGCAGGGCCCCGTTCAACATGTTTCTTTTTAGATTAAGCCCCTGTGTAAACCTTTTCTATTTCCTCTTGTTGTTTAACCATCCCATGGGTTCCATACCCATAGAGGATACTGCCGTTTTTGGCATTTCGCCACGACAGATTAATGCCCGTACCTGGAAACACAGGGTTTATAACGAATGGGCATTCTTGAGCTCATCATCTGTTATAAAGTCCGAATACCTTTGGGAGTGTTCGGTGTCACGAGTTTGGCCTTATATGAATCAGCTCCGAATCATGTCTTTGGTCAAATGTTGGGTTTGCCCGGCTCCTGGGTTTGCCGCCTTACGTTCCGTTATTATCATCTCAGGTGGGCAAAGGAGAACTACTGTGATTGTGCCCTGGTTATTCTGGATGAGCACCTCAGTAGAGAAAGCCGAAAACTGACTGTCATGATACATCGAGAGACTGGTCAACCACTCGACGACTCACCGGAATCTTTAGGATTTCTCCGCATTAATGAAGGGCCATTTCCCGGCCAGATATATACGCGCCCGTATTCGGATGCACGCGAAGGTATAGCCCCACTTTAGAATCCCGCGTCTAAGCGAAAGTGCTACAGCTATATAGTCTGGTTGCCTAGTTCGTCGTGCGATCACCTCCTTAATGGACCAAGACGTTGGATCAAGAGCGATTAAGCATATTTTTTCACGAACACCCCCATATTGTATGCGTCGGGTCTGAAGCCAACGACTGCTAACTTTTGGATTGCATATTTGTAT
>NC_041393.1:332953649-332968221 GCF_002162155.2 Triticum dicoccoides
CGCATAGGGGATACAGTCATATTTTCAGACAAACAGTATAAATATAGCCTTATAATCAAAATAAACATTGTTTTTACAATGATTTGAATCATCACTCGAGTAGGAGATTCTTCGGGCACTGTGCCTCTATCAGGCGGGCACCCTCTGTGACCTGCGCCAAGTAGTGCCCAGCCGGATATTGGCCCCCCACCGGATCCCGAGACGCTATAATAGTGGCATCCATATCCGTCCAATACGCTTTAACGCGGGCAAGGGCCATCCGCGCACCCTCTATGCATGCCGACCTGCTCATGGCATCGACCCGAGGCACGACCCCAAGGAACTGTTGCACCAAACCAAAGTAATTGTCCGGCTTAGGCCCCTTCGGCCAAAGATGGTCTATTACAGACCGCATTACAAGACCGGACAACCTGTGAAGCTCCGCTACAGCAGCCATCCTATCACTTAATGGCAGCGGGCGAGTGGGAGCATTGAACTGCGACCAGAAAAGCTTCTCCACCTCCTTCTCACGCTGATCTTTGAAGAACTCCACAACATCAGCCGTACTCTTCGCCAGGTCCGCATAGGCGTCCGCTGAACTCCAACGTCCATCCAGGGAGTGTACTTCGGATCGAAAAACTTCATCCACAGCAAATAGGAGCCCCCAGCCGCGATTTAACTGGCCTGTTGAAGCTCCTCCCGCGCACCCCTGAGCTCGGTCCGTATTTTGTGGGTGGCATTAAGTGCCTTGCTTAGGTCAGCCGATTTATCCTCATGCTCCTTTTTCAGGAGCTCATACCGGTCAGCGGCATTTTTTAACTCGATAGCCATTTCGGCTATCTTTTCCTCGCTTCGGTGATGAGCAGCCTGTTCGGCTCTCAATTCCTCGGCCGCCTTTAGGGCAGCCGCATTGCTCACCCGAGCTTGTTCCTTGGCTAGAGCAAGTTCCGCCCTCAGGGCCTCCATGGCAGCAGCACCATCTGCAGTCCGAACATATTACATTAATATGTGCCACCTTAATATTTTCCTATGCAATGGGAGACAGGGCACATACCTTGTGATGTATCCAGCCGCTCATTCATTAGAGGGATATCGGCATCAATCGACCCAATTTTCCTCGTCAGTTCGGCAACTTCAACGGACGGGCCGGTGGCCAGACCCACAGGTACTTGCACATATTTACAACACCAATTATTGATTGATGATCCCCTGTTTGCCGCCTAGGGCGGGCAACCAGCGTCTCAGGGGCTACTATCTATATGTTGTATTCTTCATTACATACCTCAAAGCCTCTGAGAAGGCTTGTAAATGCTTCATTCAAACCGCTTGTAGCGGATGGAATCTTCTTGAGAACCGCACTCATTAATGAGCGGTGCTCCTCTGAGAGCGCAGCTCACTCTAGTAAGCCCGTTAGTACATCCGGACTCAGGGCGGCTAACGTATTGGCCTCCGGCCTCGGCAGATCTGGACTCCTCCGTGACGACACCTCGATGTCGCCTGCTTCAAGAATCAGAGAGGCAGGTGGGGTCTCGCTCTCCATCATCTCCGGAGGAAGGTCCCCCGAAGACGATCCCTGTTGAGAAGAGCTGCCAGTTGGACTGCAAAAAGTTGAATCCTGGTTATTGATCCAGGAGAAATACTGTACCTTCAAGTTAATGATTGACTTACGACTCGGTGGAGGGCTGGCCTGTTGGTGGGCATAACGTGGTGAGGATGCCCGTCGCGGCAGAGCCCCTTGGTGACACCTTCTTCCCTGGTTTAGGCGTCTCCATCTCTAAGCCTTCGGAGGCGACCCTCTTCTTCCCACCCGGGGAGGAGGCTTTAGCCTCCCCTCCCCAACTATCCTCCTTGGGGGAGGTAACAATTCCCCCGGTTCGGATGCGTAGCGTGTGGGGTTAGGATTCTTCGTCCCTCCCCTTGTCTTTCCCCGAGGGCATTCTGCTAAGTACCTGGTCAAGCATCTTGGCCATGGTAGGGGCGGGTGAGCCTTTAAGAAGCGGTGCCGGACACCAGATTCTCTCCGCCTTGCTGAGCCATTCCAGGAAGCGGATGATTGTCAAAGCAAACAGTCATGATAAATACGAAATAGGGTGTCCGGTATCAAGGCTACTTACTTGGGTATCTAGGCGATTACAGCTTAGGCCCGCATCCTCGGTGGTGTCCAGACACATTACTTTCCGTCCGAAGAATAATTTGCACATCTCTTCGAGCTTTAAGCCGAAGAAGTGCTTGACAGTCCGTGGACCCTACGGACTGAACTCCCACATCCGGAGAGGTCGGCGTTGGCACGGCAGCGTCTGCCGGATTAACATCACTTGCATTATGCTGACAAGATTAATGTCCCTCGCAAGAAGCTCCCGGATGCGATTCTGCAGTACTGGTATATCACCAGCGGGCCCCCAATTCCGTCCTACGTCTGTCCAAGACGCCAACTATGACGGAGGGCCCGAGCGGAACTCGGGGGCGGCTACCCACTTTGTGCCTCTGGGAGGCGTGCCATAAAACCACCTCCGTTGCCATACATCGGATACTTCTGGGAAAGAACCCTCTGGCCATGGGGCGTCGGCATTTCTGCTTATTACAGCACCTCCGCACTCCACATGTCGCCCCTCGATCCTCTTCGGCTTCACATTGAAGGTCTTGAGCCATAAGCCGAAGTGTGGCATGACATGGAGAAAAGCCTCGCACACGATAATGAACGACGAGATATGGAGGATAGCATCTGGAGCCAGATCATGAAAATCCAACCCATAATAGAACATGAGCCCCCTCACGAAGGGATGGAGGGTGAAACCCAAACCACGAAGGAAATGTGGGACGAAAACGACACACTCATTGGGCTCCGGCGTAGGGATAACCTGCCCTGGAGCAGGAAGCCTGTGCTGGATATCGGCGGTCAGATATCCGACCTCCCTAAGCTTTGCAATGTCCTTCTCTTCAATTGAGGAGGCTACCCACCGGCCTTGAGGGTCAGATCCGGACATATTGGATGTTCCGAGGGTTGGAGCTTAGGTTTTTGGGTGTTAGAACTCGAGGTGCGAGAAGGCGCAATGAAGGTGAAAAAGACGCGTAGGTCTCGGCCCCTTTATAAAGAAGGTGAATGTCAAGAGTCCTTAGTGTGATCGTTTGAGGCTTATCTAAAAACACACGGAGTTATACCAACAGCCGTCGTGGGGTCATGCACGCTCATATTGATGGAAAATCCCGTAATAATAGGAACACGATCTCTGCGATGACGGGACGTGCCAATAAAACCGCCTCGTAACACGAGTTGAGGTGGGGTAGGAAACATCGGTTCGCGTTGGACCAGGCCACGATGCAAGGGCACAACGCACGAAGATTGCCAGCAAGTCAGATTTATACCATGTGAAGATCATCCGGACACGGTCTACATGTTCGATAACCACTTTGGAGTATTCGGAGAAGCAACCCGCCTTCCAATGCCGAAGACAATACTGCGCGTCGTACTCATCGTCATTGAAGCCTGGTTCAGGGGCTACTGAGGTAGTCCTGGATTAGGGGGTATCCGGACATCCGGACTGTGTACAACGTCCTTACTATTGAAGCGTGAAGATACAAGACTCAAGACTTCGGCCCGTGTCCGGATGGGACTTTCCTTGGCGTGGAAGGCAAGCTTGGCGATCCGGCTATTATGTTTCCTTCCTTGTAACCTACTCCATGTAAACCCTAGCCCTCTCCGTTGTCTATATAAACCGGAGAGGTTGGTTCTTAGAAGGCCGATCACAATTACAATCATACCATCATAGGCTAGCTCTTAGGGTTTAGCCTCTACGATCTCGTGGTAGATCTACTCTTGTACTACCCATATCATCAATATTAATCAAGCAGGAAGTAGGGTTTTACCTCCATCGAGAGGGCCCGGACCAGGGTAAACATCGGTGTCCCTTGCTTCCTGTTACCATCAGCCTTGACGCACAGATCGGGACCCCCTACCTGAGATCCGCTGGTTTTGACACCGACAGCAGGTCCATGTCCAACCTTAGGGACTTGCTTCACATGCGAGAAGCCAGGGCACTATGCACGTGACTGCTCTCAGACTAGTTATGCTCCACCCCAGCCCGAGAAGTCTGTTGGCTGCATTAGGCCATCAAGCAAGACGATTAGTGCCAAGCCAGCTTGCACTAAACGTGGACGTGTGCATCACGTCTCAGCTCAGCTAAAGATTCTCATGACGATCCGGATGTCGTTCTAGGTTCACTCCTTATCAATTTTCATCCAGCATCGGTTCTGTTCGATACTGGAGGATCTCATTCCTTCATTTCTGAAAGCTATGCTAACTTGCACGACATGTCATTTTGTGATATGCCAACTCCGCTTGAAATCCAAACCCCAGATGGCAAACCACCAGAATCATCTACGATAATGAAATCCTTATTGATAGACTTGTATTTCTTGCATCACTTGTAGCCCTCAAGTCCTCAGATATTAACATCATCTTGGGTATGGACTGGATGACAGCTGATCATGCCAAGATTGATTGTTACACCAGATCTATTCAGCTTACACACCCATCTAGCAAGGTAGTCACTGTCTCCACCAGAGTTGCAAGGCGCCAACTCTATTCTCTTAATGCCAGCCCTCTTCCAGACCTTGAAGATATCCCGGTAGTCCGTGACTTTCTGGATGTCCTTCCAGAGGAACTGCCAGGTGTCCCACCTGACAGAGATGTAGAGTTCGTCATAGATCTTATCCCAGGAACCGCCCCAATTTCTAGGAGACCTTACAAGATGGCACCCTTAGAACTAGCCGAGCTTAAGTAACAACTTGATGAGTCCTTGAAAAGGGTTTCATCCGTCCTAGTTCTTCTCCTTGGGCTTGCCCCGTCCTCTTCGTTAAGAAGAAGGATGGTACAGACCGGATGGTTGTAGAATATCGTCCCGTTAATTTGGTCACGATAAAGAACAAATATCCGCTTCCCAGGATCAACGATCTGTATGATCAGCTTGCTGGATCCTTAGTCTTTTCTAAGATGGATTTGAGGTTAGGCTATCATCAAATCAAGATCAGAAATGGGGACATCCCCAAGACAGCCTTTGTCACCCGATATGGCCAGTACGAGTACACCGTCATGTCCTTCGGTCTAACCAACGCTCCAGCTACCTTCTCCCGCTTGATGAACTCGATCTTCATGGAGTACATAGATAAGTTCGTCGTGGTTTACCTCGATGATATCCTTATTTACTCGAAGAACAAGGAAGAGCATGCCGAACATCTTAGACTTGTGTTAGAAAAACTCAGAGAGCACCGTATTTATGCCCAGTTCTCCAAGTGTGAATTTTGGTTGCCAGAAGTGACCTACCTAGGCCACGTAATATCCGGTAAGGGCATTGCTGTCAATCCCAAGAGAGTTAAGGCTGTTCTTGATTGGACTCCACCTGAAACAGTTAAACAAGTTAGGAGTTTCCTTGGTCTAGCCAGCTATTGTCGATGCTTTATTGAAAACTTCTCCAAAGTAGCCAAACCTCTCACGGAACTTCTCAAGAAAGATAAAAAGATTGAGTGGTCCCCATAGTGTGAGTATAGTTGTTAGGAACTAAAAAGAAGCCTAACTTCTGCTCCCATACTTGTGCCACCAGATTTCACTAAAGACTTTGTTATCTACTACGACGCCTCACGACAGGGACTAGGTTGCATTCTTATGCAGGATCGTCATGTGATTGCCTATGCATCTCGACAGTTGCATCCACATGAGGAGAATTATCCTACACATGATCTAGAGCTTGGAGCCATAGTCTATGCACTCAAGACCTGGCGACATTACCTTCTTGGTAAACGTTGTGAGATCTAGACCGACCACTAGAGTCTCAAGTATATCTTCACACAACCAGATCTGAACCTTAGGCAAAGACGTTGGTTGGAAGTGATCTCAGATTATCATCTAGGGATTACTTACACTCCAGGCAAAGCCAATGTCATGGATGATGCGCTAAGTCGTAAATCCTATTGCAACAATCTCATGTTGCAGCAGGGCCAACCACTTCTCCATGTGGAATTTTGTAAGCTTAACCTTCACATTGCTCCTCACGGATTCCTTTCTACCTTGGTGGCAAAACCTGATCTTGAGGATCGGATTATCGCTGCTCAAAAATAGGACACGGGAATTTCCAGGATCAAGAGAAACATTAAGAAGGGAGTGGGTGGATGTTTCTCTATGGATGATCGAGGTGTTATTTTCTTTGAGAATCGCTTGGTGGTTCCCAAGAATCAACATCTGCGACAACTGATCCTTAAGGAGGCTCATGAATCTCCTCTCACAATTCATCCTGGTAGTACTAAGATGTATCAGGACCTACGCCAGAGGTTCTGGTGGACTAGGATGAAGAGAGAAATTGCTCAGTTCATTGCTAACTGTGACGTTTGTCGTCGCGTTAAAGCAGAGCATCAAAGAACTGCTGGCACCCTTCAGCCTTTAGCTATTCCTGAGTGCAAATGGGATAAAGTTGGTATGGACTTCATCACCGGCTTTCCCAGGACCAAGAGAGGGAATAATGCTATCTTCATAGTCGTTGATCGTCTTTCGGAAGTGGCTCACTTCCTTCCTGTTCGAGAGAGTATCACTGCTAGTCAGCTCGCTGACTTATATATTTCTCGAATAGTGTCACTTCATGGCGTTCCACTAGAGAACAATTCAGACCGTGGTAGTCTTTTCACTTCTCATTTCTGGGAGAGTTTCTAGACTGCCATGGGAAACCATCTTTCCTTCAGTACTGCTTTCCACCCTCAATCAAGTGGTCAGGTGGAATGGGTGAATCAAATTCTCGAAGACATGCTTAGAGCTTGTGTTGTCTCATTTGGTATGGATTGGGAGAAGTGTCTTCCTTTTGCCGAGTTTGCTTATAACAATAGCTATCAATCCAGTCTCAAGAAAGCTCCTTTTGAGATTCTCTATGGACGAAGATGTCGAACACCCTTGAACTGGTTAGAAACCGGTGAAAGACAATTCTTTGGACCGGACATGATCCAGGAGGTAGAAGAGCAAGTTCGCATCATTCGTGAGAACTTGAAAACAGCCCAGTCTCATCAAAAGAGCCAGTATGATCGTCACCATAAGGATATGACTTATGAAGTTGGCAACAAAGCTTACCTTCGGGTTACTCCTTTGAAGGGTACCCATCATTTCGGTATCAAAGGCTAGTTGCCTCCTCGTTACATTGGTCCCTTTTGCATTCTTGCTAAACGAGGAGAGGTTGCCTACTAGTTGGAACTACCCCCACATCTTTCCAGAGTGCATGATGTCTTCCACGTCTCTCAACTCAGGCGTTGCTTCTCGGATCACATCCGCGGAGTGGACCACGAAACGCTTGATCTCCAAGATAACCTCACATATCGAGAGTACCCTGTTCGAATTCTTGATCAAGCAGAGCGTGTCACTCGACGTCATAACATCAAGTTCCTCAAGGTTCAGTTGTCTCATCATTCTGAGAGAGAAGCTACTTGGGAGCGATAAGATCGTCTTCGACCGGAGTACCCTGCTTTCTTTCCATCGACCCCTGAATCTTGGGACGAGATTCTTTCAAGTGGGGGCGAGTTGTCACATCCCTAGTTCTGGTATGACCTAGACTAGCTAGTCATGTGTGCATCATGTTTCAATTCCATTTAAATTGAAATGAGGATTTGTGAAACCCTCAGAATCATCTCTGGAAATGACCCAAATAAAAAGTGCTCCAAAAAGGTCCAAGAAAATGGTCATGTTGCTCTCTAAAAATATTGAACAGAGATAAAAATCAAACCAATATTTTTAAGAGCTCATAAGTATTTATTTTGGGCATTTGGATTAATCCAGTAATTATCTTGCCTTGGATATATATATATATGTTCTATATATAATATATGTTGAAAAATTATGTTAGTTGTTGAGGAGCTCTGGGATATTATAACCAGCTCCTACAAAAATTGACATAAGAAAATAAATTATTCTAGTATTATTATTAAAGCAAAACGAATGTTAGAAAATAGAAAATAGAAAGAAGGGAAACCTACCTGTGCAGCCCGGCTCTGTGCAGCCCAGTGGCCAACAGGCCGGCCCAGCCAGCAGGCAGCCCAGCCCAACTGCGAGGAGCTTCTTCAAGCTCCTGCCAGTAGGAGCTGCTGCGTGCCCGCATCTCAGCCGGCCACGGCCACATCTCCCCGCCACCTCCTGCTTCCTCCCCTCGTCCTGATCCGCGCCAGAGAAGCCCCGCGACCCCGTGCACCTCTTTCCTCTCCCCCTGGACCCCTTCCCCTCCTCTGCCTCCCTCGCGCAGAGCTACCCGAGCACCACCATCGCCCCAACGCCGTTCGACGCGCCCACCGTAGTCGCCTCACCCTGTCGACATGACCCCGACCTCCGGAGCAACCTCGCCGTCCTCCTTGCCAAGTCACGCGACCAGGAGAGCCCCCAAGCGACGCCCTCAACCTCATCTCCAACCACGGTCGGCCGAGATCGCCGCCACCATCCCGTTGCCTCCAGGCCTCCCCCGAGCACGCTGACCATCCCGTCGTCTCCGTTGTGAGCTCACGGAACGAATCCCCCTCTCCCCCTTGTCTTTTGCAAGCTGCAGCCATGATCCTGCTCGAGGCCGAACTCCAGCCGCCGCCGCGAGCTCCGCTCCGGCGAGCTTCGTCCACCCCTCCTCCTCCTTCCTGCCCCACCAGATGCGCGACAGCCTGGGCTACGCCCCGGTGCCCTTATCCGCCACCCCCGTGGCCTGTAACACGGACACCGCCGTGTCCCGTGGTCGCTGGTGATGACCTCACTGGCCTGACAGGTGGACCCCGACGTCAGGTGATTAGCTTAAGCTAATCACCAACTATCTAACCCCCTGACGCTGACATGTGGGCCCCAGTGCCCCCTAATCTTTTAGTTAAGTAAATTAACCCCCTTGTTTAACCCCGTGTCACTAACGTGTGGACCCCACACGTCAGATTTGACCTGGTCAGCACCGCTGACCTGCTGATGCAGTGCTGACGTAATTAACCTTTTCTGGTTTAAATTTTAATCAGGAAAAACTAGATTATGTTATAAACTTCAAAAGATCATAGAAATTAAACCGTAACTTAGATTGAAGTAAATTATATATGAAAAATTATCAGAAAAATGCAATCTATCCAACTGTACTTGTATTATGCATGACAAACCAACCTATACCTACAGTATAAGTGAAACACTAAAATGGCATTTATTAAAGACTTAAATTAGAGTTGCATTTGAATTATTGATTCAAATGGACTTCAACCAAATGAATGCTAGTTGGATTAGCTCAAACAACATCACATCTAAATGCCATGTTCATGCATCATATTGTTGCATATGCTTGTGTATTGATTGCCGACACCGTTCCTTCTCGATAGGTCCTGCTCCGGAGACCGTTCCAGAGTACCTGTCTGAGGAGCAGTGCCCCCTCTGTTGATCTACCAGGCAAGCAAACCCCCTTGTTCATTCTGATACAATCGTACTCTCTCGCTCATGCTCTCATTTATTGCATTAGGACAACACGATTCAATTGCTACTTTGTGCTGCGGTAGTTGAACCCATTCCTCTGCATGACCTGTCATTGCCACAGTAAATAGTTGAAACCCACTAGCATGTGTAGGAGTTGATTGAAGCCATTGTTGTTTTCCTACCATGCCATGCCTCCTATTGCTTAGAGTGTGTATGGTCTGATTCATTATTAATGAATTGGAGTGCAGTGCTACGTTCTGATGCTGAGAGTTAAGCATGTGAATACGATTTGGTAAAGGTAGCGGTGAGAGGCCATGTAGGAGTACATGGTCGGTTGTCTCACCGGAACCGTCCTTAAGCACAGAGTTCTATGTATGTTGTCCAATGACTCGATACTACCACACAATGGGCTCCGGGCGCTCCAAGCCCTCTGGATTTATTAACCAACTTGATCTCTGTCCAGGAGTCGCAACTAGTTTCTGGTGTTTGTAGGTAGTGCTATTTTTCTACCAAGTGGCACCCGGTAGGGTGGGCTTGGGACAGACTAGGCACACGTGGCCTGGTGTACCGAGTGGCACCCGGGTCTCCTTGCGGATGGAACCCAAATAGGCGATAAACCTGGACTAGAGTCTTGTGTGGTTAGTCAGGTCGTGGCCGACACCCTCGCCAGGCTTGGGCTTGAAGGTTGCTGAGATACATGATGTGTACATGGCGGTAAGTGGCGAGAGCGTGTGTGAAGAAGTACACCCCTGGAGGGTTAACATGATCTATTCCAATAGCCGGGTCCGGGGTTATGGACTTCTTGGATGCTTACATGGTACATAGTCAACTTGAAGTGGATACTCTAAAATGCTCAAGACAAGTGTGAGTGCTATGGATGGCCTTCTCATAGGAAGACGGGAATGAATCCATAGTAGTGTATTGTGTGGTGATTAGTGGACTCATGTGTGCCATATCACCTCAAAGAAGTTCTCGTAGTCGTTGAACAGGATAGCCACAGAGTCAAAGCTGGTTTGCTGCAACTAAACCCCACATTACCCTCTTGATACAAATGCATGTATGATAGGATCTGATGTAAGTCTTGCTGAGTACCTTTGTACTCATGTTGCTTTATTTATGTTTTTGCAGCGGGAACTTCGGTCTTACTAGTGTTCTCTTGGACTTTGACAAGTAGCTTGTACCTCAACTACGATCTTGATAGAATGTTGTAGATAGTCAGACTCTTCAGCCTTTTTCATTTGTAGATGTCTGTACTCAGACATGTAATGCTTCCGCTTGTTGCTTGTTTGCTCTCAATGCTGGGTCATGTGACCCCTGCTTGTAATAAATGTTGTGATGGCTCTTCTGAGCCTTTATCTATATGAGTTGTTGAGTTATGTTGTGATGCCATGTTGTACAACACATACTTGCATGTTATGCGTACGTGTAATGTGTATTGCTATGTGTGGGATCTGACTATCAAGTTGTTTATCCTTAGCAGCCTCTCTTACTGGGAAATGTCTCCTAGTGCTTCCACTGAGCCCTGGTAGCTTGCAACTGCTCCGGAACACTTAGGCTGGCCGGCATGTGTCCTTCTTCGTTCCTTTGTCTGTCCCTTCGGGGAAATGTCACGCGGTGTCTACGAGTCCTATTAGCCTGCTACAGCCCGGACCCTCCGGAGTCCTGCTAGCCCACTTGCTACAGCCCGGATTCACTCGCTGATGACCAACACGTTCGATGCTGGGTCATGTATGCATGTCCCTGTAAGTTAGTGCCACTTCGGGTTCACGACTAGCCATGTCAGCCCGGGTTCTTGCCATATGGATGCTAGCGACACTATCATATACGTGTGCCAAAAGGCGCAAACAGTCCTGGGCATGGTAAGGCGACACCCGTGGGAATACCGTGCGTGAGGCCGCAAAGTGATATGAGGTGTTACATGCTAGATCGGTGTGGCATAGAATCGGGGTCCTGACAAGTTGCATGTTTTTCAGTGTTGTGTGAATTGCTGCCGTATGTGTAGTTGGACTGCTGCATGTCAAAGTTGTATTACTGTGCGTAGACATCAGGACTGGCTTCATACCGATAGCTTTGCACTTTGGTTATAAAGCCCGAGCCCTCTGTCACTTTCATTCTACGAGATGCAACCAAAGAAAAGCGAGATGGATCCTGAGCTGGGAGAGGTCACAGAGGAGGAGGGGGACGCCATAGATGTGAGGGCTGCAGTAGCGGAGCAGAGGAGGAGGAGGCACAGGCGCAGGCAGATGGCATGATGTGCTGCCGAGGAGGAACTGGAGGCAGAGTTCAACAGACACCTTGCGCGCTTGGTGATGGATACTTGCAACTCCAATGAATTGGAGCTTCTTTTCCCAGAGGGCAGGGGAAGGAACCATATTCAGATCATTAGTTGGGCTAGGGCGAGAGCAGCCACGGCTCCACATCCATCCACCAGGGCCAAATGGCGTCGTTTCTTTGATCATTATGACTGAAGTAGTGAATATTATGTTTTTAAGATTTTTGTTGTGAGGGAGCAGATGTTTGAATGACTAAATGAATTCAACTATTTTATCTCTGAATGTGTTGTTTTGTCTTCATATGTTTGACATGTGCACTTTTGAACTTCTTGTTTATCTGAAGTTGAACTGATCTACGGTCAAATGTTGCATGGCTTGTGTAATAACTATTTCCTACCAGGTGGCTGCCCACCTGCCTATTTATTATTTTTATAATCTGCGAGTCTCCCTGTCTATAAACTCTATCCATCTATGTGTGGTGTGTGGCCAAGTCTCCCCCCTCCTTTTTCTTCCTTCTTCCAGAATCAGATCTAGGTTCCTCCCTCTTCTCTTTGTTGTTTTTTCCCTGTTCCTGTGTGTTCCATGGAGGATGGTTCATGCGGATGCCTGGAAAAGATGGCGAGCATAGCTGACGGCTGTGTGTACGAATCTGGTTTGGAGCTCACCCAGACTCAGCACCGTGGGCAACTTTCTTGTCTGCTGTATAGCAACCATGGGTTTCGTACACCCTATGTTTGTCGCCTGACGGTTTTTGACTTGAAGGAATCATGGGTATGTGTTTCTATTCGTTTTGTTTTCTACTTTTTTGTTGGTCTCTGTTTGAATCCCATGGACTGAATCTGCAGTTTAGTCTTATGAATAGTTTGTCTATATTTTTTATTTGGTTTTGTCAGAATTTAATAGTAGGGATTTCTGTGTGTATTTGTTCATTACTTAACAGTATTTTATCCATTTTTGTATAATCGTTGATCCGTTTTTTGTCAGATGTTTTTACTGTAGGTGTATTGATATGTATATTTCTTCAGTTTAGTCAGTTCACATGTCTAGTTAGTTTTGTGTTATTGTTTTGGTTCAGATTTTTTCTTTTTTAGTTTATTATGCAAATCGTTCCTATATCTGTGTAAAAATTCAGTTATGTCAGGTGTTCACTTTGTTTTGTACTCCCATGCCCATTTGCATAAAATGTCACCCAGGATTAGGATTGTTGCTCCTAGTTCCGGTGTTCTGAAGATGGAGACTTCAGACAAAAATGGGTATCAACTGATGGATGTTGCCTACCGCATCGACTTTGATGGTTGCATCAACCTAACTACTGGGTGGAAGGAGTTTGTGGCAGAGTCTGGATTTGAGGATGGTTTTGTGGTTATGGTTATGTTCTCCAGAGAAGATGACTCTCTAACGTTCAGAATTTATGTGTTGTAGGTTTAAATGTGGCAAATGACGCCGGTTGTGAGATTTGTGTGTTGTTGATTATGTTGCAGTATTTTTTCTTTTAAAACATTTGCATGTGATATGGTTGAATTGTATGGTTTGGAACAAGTTATGTAATGCTTTTTCTATTGTTTTGCTCAAGTATAACTGTTTTATTTATATATTATTCATATTAGTACTGGAACAATTCTATAGTTGAACTGATGGGTATCCTTTGTTTTGACTGGTATATTTTCATGCTCATAACTCGCAAACGATGCTATACGCTGATGTTGTTTTTAGAATTCCTTTTTGGGTATTGAGTTTGCTGAACTTACATTCTGTTAATGATAGTACTAAACTATTTTTAGGTTGTCAATTATCAATCAAATTTGTTTGTTGTATAACATTTTTTTTCTTACTTTTTTAAATGAATTTTGGAGCACATTTTTTCTTTTTATAATTGAATAATGATAGTTTTAGTATTTTTTTAAATTAAAATTTTTTAATCTTTGCTGCATAGTACTATTTTTTTGTACTTGAACCTTATGAATTGTAGTAGTTGAACTTTTTATAAATTCGTTTCTGAAATTTTTATTTACAATCTTCTATGTTTAATTTTCCAAAAAATATATATTTTTTTATTTTTTTTACTTCTTACCATTAAGATGTGTTTGAACTTTTTACAATATTTTTTGTTTATGAACTGATTTTCTTGTGAGGTTTTTTCAAAATTATCTGCATTTTTGGTTGTGTGTGATCTGCTGGATTTTTGTAATGGGGCGAAGTACTGTGTTGGGCCATCGTCCTGAGTCGTTGTTTTCAGCCTGGATAGCTCGTCCGCGCGGTTGTGCAGCACAGCGTGCGCGTGCGCTATGGGTTTAGTCCCACCTCGCTAGTCGAGGGGGCTCTAGACCTCTTTATATGCGCAGCCGAGGCTCACCAGTCAAACTCCTCAGAACACTTACCTGAGCGCTTATACACGGCGATCGCTCTCTCTCTCTTGACCTATGGGCCCTGGACGGCAGGCCCTGCGTTGTGCGGATTACTAGGGATTGGCCAACGGGCTCGAGTTCAAGTATCTAGCCTTGTCAGGGCCTGCGCCTGTCCTTGGGCGGTTAATTTTTTTCCCTTTTTGTTGTTTGACTCTAGTACTTGACTCCACGAGTAACTTGGACTCGTACATTTTTGTCCTTGGGAGGTCAATTTTTTTGTTGTTGTTTGAATCTAGTACTTGACTCCACTAGTGACATGGACTGATGGTCAATATTTTCCTTTTTTGTTGTTTGAATCTAGTACTTGACTCCACCAGTAACTTGGGCTGGTACTTTTTTGTCCTTGGGCGGTCAATTTTTGTGTTTTTTTGTTGTGTGTGTGTGGGGGGGGGAACAGAATAACCGCACTGCGCCTGTCAAACGAGCGCACTGCCGCATTAGCACGAGGCCGAGCCGGGGGGACCCCCCCTCCC
>NC_041393.1:332970425-332992967 GCF_002162155.2 Triticum dicoccoides
CACGTTAGCGCGAGGCCGAGCCGGGGGGGGAGGGGGGTCGAGACCCCCTCCCCCATCCCAGCGAGGCCAAGCCAGGAATGAGCCATAGTAGGCGACGACGCGGCGTGCCGCGGCATCGCATGCGGAGGCGAGTCCGTAACATTACTTGCCCCCGCACCGCACCGCACCGAGGGGCATAGTTGTACTGACAAATCTTCCTTGTATGGACTTGCCCCCATTATCTATCTTATGGGTGTGTGGGTGCGTGTGGGGGGGGGATAGAATAACCGCACTGCGCCTGTCAAACAAGCGCACTGCCGCGTTAGCGCGAGGCCGAGCCGGGGGGGAGGGGGTCGGGACCCCATCCCCCATCCCGGCGAGTCCGATCCAGGAACGAGCCGTAGCAGGCAACGACGCGGCGTGGCGCGGCGTCGCATGCGGAGGCGAGTCCATACCATGATTTGCCCCCATTATCTTATCTTTATTTTTAGGGGAAAAACCAGCACCGTTATGAATTATTTTTTCATTTGTACTTTTTTGATAATTTTTATTGTACTGTTGTGAGTTATTATTTGTAATTTAGGCGTTTGTTTCCCCTCTATATTAATTTTTTTATTGTATTTGATTTTTGGTATTATCTTTTGTAATAGCCCGGAGATAGTGGGCTTCGCCATGGTTGTGGGCTTTAGCCGTCCGTTTTCTCCCACTCACCTTTTAACCTCCGATCTTGCCCGTTCCGCTCCACTCCCGTCCCCAAATCGATTCCTTCTTCATTCCCCTCTTCTTCTCTTCTCGCAGGGGAAGTTGCTACTCCTGTTTCGCCACGGGAGCGTCGGCCGGCGGGTTCAACCCCAGAGGTGGAGGTCCGGGTGCTCTGTTTGTTCCTTTTGCTCTGCCATCGACTTTGCTTGCGTCCTCTTATGTACAGATTTTCTCTCTATTTCTAATCTATTGCTCTCTTGTTGTCTCAGACTGCACTCGCTAGGGTTTCTTTGCTATTGAACAAGCGTTTGGTGGCAGTGATACTGGATTGCGTGGAGGATTTTGTGTTTGCTGGTAAGAGTTTTGCTTTGTATGGCATGCTTCATTTTTGAAATAGTTTAGAGCCCTAATTTTTGTTCATGTGTCTTCCAGATCTGGTTCGGCAGATTTTAGGACTGTAGATCTCAATGGGTACATCATCCAATCCGGACAAATTGAATGCAGGTGATTTTCCCTGTATTTTGGATGATGTTTTAATAGATCTGGTTTTTAGGTTGTACAGGTGTTGCCGTATCGACTTTATAAGTTGTATGTATTTTGATAGCTGTTAATTTTTCCCTGGAATGTATGGTGTGTATGGTTTTGGCAGTTGATGCGTCCTGCAGACAGGTTGTAGTACTTATCACCATGTGTAGTTTGAACTGTTGTCCTGACATTTGAATAGGTTGTAGTAGTCCGTGAAGAACTAGTATGATGTTGAAAGATTTGTCTTTTCTGAAGTTTGCTGTGCTAGTGGTGGGTTCATATTTGTTTTATTGGGTGAACTTGTACTGTTCACATAGTTGAACTGATTGCTTGTTCATGTACTTTTTTGCTAATTATGATGTTGTTGCAGATGTTGGAGTGCCGGTACCTCCTGATTCTGAAAATCAGAACGCTTTCAAGATCTTGTGAATGTTATTTTTGAGACACCAAATCCTCTAGAAGAACTTGCGAATGTTGCTGGCGTTTCCCTTATATTTGCTCTTTTTTATTAGCCTTGAATACATATATATGCTTAGTTACATTAGTTGTTCCTTTTGTTTTGTGTCTGATGTTATGCGCTTTATTTATCTTGTCTCTGCAATGTTAACTGTGTTTTAATTTAATATGTGCGTGCTTATGTTATTGGTTTATGCAGTTAATGACAGCCATGGTGTTCCTGAGGACATTGCTGATGTTGTTAAAGATATTAATGATGGAATGTATTCTCTTAATGTTGATGATGGTGATGGCAACTTGCAGTTGTCTGTTACTCGGTCTCAAAGTGTTGATGGGACTGAGCCTGTTACCCAGGCTGAGGATGTTCCTATGCAGTTACAGCTCGAGGATGAAAGGATAAGAAAGAAGAAGTATGATTTCCAGAGGAGAAAGGAGTTGGAACGGCGTCAAAAGGCTGCCTGTGTGCAACAAGGTGATGTTGATGTTGCTCAAGCTCCTAAATGTGTAGGCGATGAAGGTGGTGACGCGGCCTTTTCAACTGTTGATGCCGGATCTCATGGAAGTGACATGCCTGTGAAGACAAACCTGATGCAAACTCGTTTGACGCAAGTGTTTGATCATGATGCAGTTAAGGAGAAGAAAGTTGTTTTGAAGAGGAAGATGTCAGATCGAAATCCTGATGGCACACAGACGTGTAGCCCACGTGTGAAAGCTGGTTCCCAACTTGGTAATAGCAAAGCTGATGGGGATAGTGTTGCTGTGAAAATTGGTCCAAGCAAACTTGGTGGCTCCCCTGTTCGTCGAAGTCCACGAGGTTTGAAAAATAAGAAGCCTTCTTCATCTCCTCTTCAAGAGCGGTCTTTGTTGAAAGAAAATAAGAAGCGTAAAGTTCATCCTGCAAAGGTGAACAAAGGTGTGAAGAAGCGTGCTTGTGTCGAAGCTGAAGATGCTGTATCTGAAGAAGATGATATCGAAGTTGATTCTGAAGATGAATTTGCAGTTGTATGTGTTTTGTACTGCATGTGACTTACTAGTTGTACTTGCAATGATTTAATTGTGTTTGGGCTGGTATGCTGGCCAGGTGAGGCTGGTCATTGTTTGCATCAATTGAGGGTGGTACTGATGTTGTTTTAATAGTTGAACTTGTGCAATCTATTCTTTTTTTTACTTGCCTCCATATGCTTGTTTTGTTTTCTATATTCATTGTTTGTAGTGGTATGTGTTTTGTACTGCATGTGACTTACTAGTTGTACTTGCAATGATTTAATCGTGTTTGGGCTGGTATGCTGGCCAGGTGACGCTGGTCATTGTTTGCATCAATTGAGGGTGGTACTGGTACTGATGTTGTTTTAATAGTTGAACTTGTGCAATCTTTTCTTTTTTTACTTTCCTTCATATGCTTGTTTTGTTTTCTATATTCATTTATTTAAGGTGTGGCTTCTTTATTTTCATTTACAACCTATTAGCGTTATGAGTCCGGTCAAGCCGGTGGGAGGCAATGCCGGAAAAGTTGCCTTGGATGAAGGTGACCAATGGAAATTGAACTTAATTGTGCGATGTTCGTTGAGAGAGGTTGAAGCTTGTGCTAAATTGCTCGAGAGTCGGCATGTGGCTAGGGTTCATGCATCTGGTTTTGGTTCTATCTTCAAGTGGAGGGTGATGTCTAACATTTCCCGCCCTCTGATGGGAGTTTTGTACTTGAGGAGAGATCATAATACAATGACTCTTGACATGGGTGAGGCTAATAAGAAGCTTCGCATCACTAGCGATGGTATACAACAATTATTTGGTTTCCCTCATGGTGCTCGTTCTGCGCCAAGGCCGTCAGAGGACGGATATGACAATGCTTTGATGAAGTTAAGAACGGAGCTTGACATTAGCAGGAACAAAGAAATCAGTACAAAGGATTTCAGGAATAAGCTCAAGGTGCTTGTCAAGGATCATAGCAAAGATGACCTTTCTCTGAAAGTGTTCTTCATTATTTTGTTTATGAAGGTTGTGTTGCCTGGTTCTGCCCCGCGTGTTTCCAGAGAGGCAACAATGTTTGAGGGTCTCGTCTTTGAGGACATGGCTAAACTGGATTATTGCCAGCTGATGGTTGAGGAGATTAGAAGGGTTGTTGCCAAGTACCAAGATGGTGATACCATGGGGAAGGCAATCACAGGCTGTGCCATAGGGCCTGTACTAATGTACCTTGACTGCCTTATCCGTGGCAAGACTGCGGAGCCTGACATGCGAGTCCCGGGCATATGTTTCATGGATCCTGCCAAGATTTCTGATGTGGTTGATGCAAATTTGATAAAAAAAAGGCAATGCAGATCCAAAGACTTGGGTGTTTGGGAAGCTTCCGGTGAGTTTTATTTCTTTTGTGTCTTGTAGACCTTTTTTTATTTTAGGTATAGCTATTTTTTGCTGTAGTGGACATTTGTACTGCAGAGTTATCTGTTTAGATTTTGTCATTTCTTAAGCTTTGTGAGGTTTAGGTACGGTTTTTTAGTACTGTTGTTTCACATGTTCAACTGGCTTGTTGGTAAATACTAACAAATTGGCAATGACAGTTAAAGTTTATTAGTGGTGTTGATTTTAAATCTGTTAATATCATGTTTTATTTTTTCCTATGTGTTGCATTGAATGATTAACTATTTTCCCCCTTGTTTGTAGTGGAAAACTCATGAGGAGGTTGTTTTTTCCGAGTGTATAAATGACCAGTCCTGGAGATGCCGTCGTCTCAGGTTCCGAAGTTTTCATCTCTGCACGATGAGTTGAGGGATGGCCGTGGTGTTGAGGGTGCTCGTTATGTCCCCCTGGCCCTAGTAATGCTAGTACTTCATAGAGGCAGGGTTTAGGTATTGACGTTCTGTTTCAGCGTTGGAGCGCGCTGAGCATATCTTAAGTAATGTGTGTTCTGAGCTGCAAAAGGTCCCAACGACAGTTGAGCATCTGAGTTGTATCAATGGTATCCTTCCTGAAGGTCATCAATTTAATGCTGAGGAAGTTGTTGACTACATTGAGATGGAGAGACTTTTAATTGGAGATATGCATGACGGTGCTGCTGATCTAGTTCAGAGCTCGGTTCATCTGTTGAACGGCATGAAGCTTTTCAGAACTATGCAAGACTCTCGCTGCAAGCCATATGAAGAAAGTGCAAATGTTGTTATCAAGCAGATTGAGCAGGATGAGGCTGCTGCCACCGACAGCAGGGCTGGTGATGGTACTGAGGCTAATGTTTCTGATCACGAAACAAATGATGTTGGCTTTGGAGCATCCTGATGTTGATGTGAGTCAGTCCTCGGTGTTTGCAATTTTTACTATGTTGTTCTGCTGTCAGTATTGTAGTTGAACTTCCTCATCTTCATCTATTTATTAATAATTTTCTTTCATGCAAATTAAGCAGGATGAGGCTGTTGCCACCGACAGGGGCTGATGATGGTATTGAGGCTAATGTTTTTGATAACCATACGAATGATGTTGGCTTGGAGCACCATGTTGTTGATGTGAGTCAGTCCTCATTGTTTGTATGTTTTTACTATGTTGTTCAGCTGTCAGTATTGTAGTTGAACTTCCTGATCTACATTTGCCTATTAATTTTTCTTTTCATGCAGGAGACCAGTCATAATGTTGAGGCTGCTGTTGACCATGGAGTTAATGATCCATCTACTGATAAGTGCAAGGTTATATTTATGTTTATTGTGTTTATTCATATTTTCTTGAATTTTCATGCGCACCAATGTGTCTTGCTTGTTCATTTTTCTATCCCACACCGTTTAGAGTTTGCAAGTGGTACCTACCTTTTTTGTTACTGTGGTTTAATTCCTTGTGTTTATTGTTGCTAATAATAGCATTGTTTTTTTTGCCTCATTACATTTGAATCAGGGTCCTCTTGTTGGCGACGAGCCTTGTTTGCCCGTTGGTGATGTTGCTTTGAATGTTAGCCGCAGCAAGATCGATGATGTTGCTGTGAATGCTTCTAAGGTTTGTTTTTTTGTGCACCTCTTGGTAGCTTATTTTTTATTGTTAGTTTTTCTCATATTATTCACTTTTTCTGAATTTTTATTTTCGCCAGATTACTGATGTTGAGCGTGAGGTTGTCCTTAGTGGTGGAGATGATGCTCGTGGTGTTCCATTGAGTAGTGGCTGCAATGTTGGTACCAAAGTTGGTGATGAGGATGATGGTGCTGCCAGCATACTTGATGCCAAATCGCCTGGTGTTGGTATTGCTGGGAATGAAAATGTTTCTGATTCTGAAGATTTGCCGCCGGAGAATTTCCCGCCTGGAGGTCTTGATTACGGTGATGCATTGCAAGATGCTTCTAGCGTGGAGGAGGTGCCATCCAAGGATGATGATTTACTTCTGTCAATTTCTTCTGATCCCTTGACGCAGGAGGTGCTCTTGTCGTCCCAGGATTTTCTTTCTGCAGACCCTGAAAGCGCAGCAATATTGGTGTCCTCTCAAGATGTCCCATCGTCAAACCCATAAACAGGAGGCATAATGGTCTCATCACAGGAAATACTATCGTCATCAAACCCTGATAGTCCAGGTAACGACTTGTAAATGAGGCGTAATGCTCAATTTTGGCATTTTGGACATGTTCTCTTGTAGTGGTTGAACTTATTATTTTTCTTCTTTTTTTGCAAGCACAAAGTGGTAATGTTGTTAAGGTTGATAAGTTTTTCTTCGCTGTTACGAGGTTGCGCATGAACCGTATGGAATGGTTAGTTTGGGATTTTGCCCGTCCATTTTTGTCTCTTTTTCTTTCTCTCGTATGATTATTGTTGTTGTTGCAGTAGTTTTAATTCATGTAATCTTTTGTGTTTTTCTAGTCACAAGCCGATGTTTCAAAATAAAGAATGTGATGCCAGTGTTGGTTCTATTGCTAAAGCGTTTGTCCCCACTGGCATGCTCAACTCAGACAGTGCTGACGTTGTTTTATATTCTCTACGTCAGAAGTACTAAGACACTGACAAGTTGATAGTTCCCAGATGGGTGACGATCAATATTTTTCTTTTTGTAAATAGGATGATAACTTGTTTTGCCAATTTTCTAACTGTTGTTGTTCTTTTTGTACAACAGACCAAGATCCGTGATGGAAATATTGATTCCAATGTGCTAAATTGGTTCACGAGATCAGGTGCTGATGGTTTTGACCAAGTAGGTGAACTTGGACTTTTTGTACTCATGAACTAGAACTGTCATGTTTTCTTTGCAGTTTTGGGAGGTGGGGGAATGAACTTGATTAGCCTGCTTTTACACCTGTACTTATGAATGATGCGTGCTTCTTTTTTTAAAGCTGCACTTATTGTCGCAAGGAAATTGAATCGATATGTTTGTTCCTCAATTTTGGGCGGTGGATATAAACTCTTATGATTATCTGATTTTTGTTTGTACTTCTGGATTTCAATTTCCCTCTTTTATTTTATTGTTTGGAGGCTGAATTTTTTGTGTCATTATGATTTGGTAAATTTATTTTTCCTCTGCGATTTTTTTCAGCTTCTTTTCCCTACATTTGATCCACCGTCATTTGTGGCTACCATGAAGCCTAGCGAAGAATCAGGGCATTGGTGCTTGATTGTTCTGAATTTGAGGTTCCGTCATTCCGAGTGTCTTGATTCACTCCGTGATGAAACCTGGGGTGATGTAGTTAGATTCTGAAGGAATATGACAGATAATATAAAGAACCTTTAGAGGGAGTCGAGTGTAGACAGGGCCAAACCGTTCTCACCGGTGCATATTGATGGTTTCTCTTGCGAGTTTGTGTGGGTGCCGCAGCAGGAAAACACGTGAGTATCCATTTTTAATGATTTTTGTCAGTTGTTTTTGTTGCTGGGAGGATGTTGTTCCTGTATTTTCGGATTTGTGGTGTACCATTTTGTTTTTTCCATTGTTTACATGCATGATTGTGGATTCTTTATGCTACAAAACTGCAAGACCTATCATTGCCGGGAGGATGGTGTAATTGAAATGGTCGATTACAACCATGAAGACATTCTTGACATTAGGAAGACTTTGATGTATACCTGCGCAACTAGCGATGTGTTTGATGTTGACTTCCGGGGTTTGTTTGGCATCGAACCCTGTACGTGTGCATGGCCTTTTGTAATTTTTTGCAGCATGTACTTCTCTATTAGTATTGTCATGAATTATGTATTTGAACTTACCCTTGTGCGGTCTTCTTATTTTTTTTGTTTTTGGTTTTGCAGGTGAGTGGCTAGATCTTGGTGAGCATGACTACAGGTTCTTTGGCAGCCAGTTCTCGGAGCTCGAGCGCGTAACTATTGATCTTAGCCAGGGGCGTTCTCCCGAAAAGACAAGATCTGGTGTTATGAAGGGGCGGTTGGGAGCTCTGACAGGTTCTACGGTTGCTTGTGCAGAGAGCCCCACTACACCCAAGAATCCCATTGTGGAATTGATAGACAGCGATGATGATGTGTTTGACAAGATTGCTGGCGTGGGAATAGTCATGAGGAGCGCTACTGCCAAAGGTTTATCTCCCCTTGCTGGAATAGTGGCTCGTAGAGCTGGTGGTGCTAGGAAAGATCCTGCTTTGGATTCTGGCAATGTTGTAAGCATGAAGCATGCGCCCAGAGCTCCCATAAAGTTTTGCTCCCCTGTGCAGCAGCTTCACCCTCATAAATTCCCTCACCTGGACAAGGCTCGCAAGTTGTATAATCTGTTGCTTAGTGATGAGTGGCGTGAGAAGTATGCCGAGTGAGTATCTCTCATTATTTTTCCTCTTCTTTTTCTTGTGTTGTTTGTAACTTCTAGATAAATATGACCTGAACTATTCCTTTTTATACAACTTGAACTGCTATGAATGCCTTATCTTGCTTATCCTTCTTTTTGTTCTTGTGTGCGCTGCAGGAATACATTCTCAATGATACCTCAGCCTGATGAAAGCGTAACTAGCTTCACTGGGAATCACATCTAGGAAGTTTTTTCACCTGGGCAAATGATGGAGGGTGATGTAATGGACTTCCTCATTGATGATTGGAAGCAAGATCCCGAGAGAAATGCTGATTTTGCATCTGGGAAAAGGGTATTGCTCAGTCCATATTTCATCACGGTAATCAATCAGATCGTTTCTTTCTGTTGAACAAGACTGCCTATTGTTTTTATGAGTTTTAATAATACTTTGCTTGTTGATCCTTTTCCTCTATCTATTTATTTTTTGGCTTTTTTGCAGGTTGTGCTTGACTGTATGTTTTATGGTGATGAAAAGAAAGTGTTTAATGTGGAGAGTGCAGCGAGAGATTTCAAGAGCTATGTTAAAGATAGGGAAGACTTGATCAGTGTCGACCTTGTGAGATCTACTAGCTGATTTTTGGTTTATTTTTTTGTTGTGATGCTGGTTTTTATTTTGAATATTTAACATCTCTTTTTTGGTCATTTGTTTTTAGATCATGATGCCTCTATTCAAGCCTATGATTTTAGCAAAGGATAAGAAAGTGAACCACTTTTCCTTATATGTCATGAATCGGTACCGAAGTAGCGTTGAAATCCTTGACTCTTTACCTTATCCGAAGAACCACCATCCTTCAAAGAACACCTATCATAGACTGTGAGAAGATTGTGAGTGACATTTATTATCTGTACTGGATTAATTTTTCTGCATCTTTGTTTCTGCTTTTTCTGAGACCTAAAAATGTGTGGTTTCTTTTGTTTTTTTTACAGATTTCTAGATTGGTCAAAGTAATGAAGGCTGTGTATGGTGATGCTCAGTACAATGCGAGCAAGCAGCCCAATTGGGAGCTGTTTACAAAGAAACCAACGTTTGTCAAGGTTCCACTTCAAGGGACGAATGAATGTGGCCATTATACTCTGAAGTATGCGGGATCCTATGATGGTGAAAAGATTGTTGAGAACATTCGAGATAATGACGTGGGTTCTAGTTGAGCTTTTCACCTTTTGTGTTTGCCTTATTGTGTATCCTTTTTTTATGTGTCATGATTTTTGATAATTTGTTTTATTGTTTTGCAGCCACGTATTGTTGATTGGAACGCTAAGGATCTGTATAGAGTTGTGTTCAACCGGAATAACCATCTTATGGTGATGGAGCTTCCCAAGGAGGTTCAGGCTTTGGCTCTTGGTGCATAGAAGAAATGGTCATCATTTGCGTAGTGAATGGGATAGTTGTGTGATATATCTCTTGAAAGCATTGTAGGCTCTATTTGTAGTGTTTGATGTCTTGTCAAGTACTATGTAATAACTCGTATATTTTGTGTTGTGTTTAAGTGTGGCACAATGTTTAACAAACTTTTTTTCCATGATGATAGTGTGGTTGAATAGCTGTTTCACTTGTGTATGTTTGATCGGGAATTCGTTTTGGTTAAGTTTTATTTTTTGTAGTGAAGACTTATATACTAGTTGAACTGAAAACACCTTTTTTCCAAGTGTATTATGAGTTGTTGCTGAGAAAGTGAGATTTATTTTATTTTTATCTGATTCCAACCTAAGTTGACCTTTATAGTTTCTGTACCCTCGTTTTCTTGTACTTATGATATAGTTTTGTTAGTACTGATTTGTAATCTCATTCAGTGTAAGGCTTTCAAAATTTGGTGCCAAATTTTTGTTTCAACTTCTTGAACTTATGTAGTTGAACTTCATAGTAAAAGTTAAAGCACTGGTTTAAATTAGCTACGTTTAAGAGATAGCCCTATTAAGTTCAAAACTACTTCTTTCTCAAGGCATTAATTGGTATCATCATAGCACTTACCGAATAAACTAAGTTGTACTGAGATTTCAATTGTGCTAGTACTTTGATTATTTATTTATTTATTGTGTTGTTTGAAACTATTACGTCGCTGGTCAAAGTGGGTTGATGCTTCTGTTGTCTTTCTTGTGATTTTTCTCCTTGGTTGAACTAAAATCTTTTTGTTTTAGTTTTGGTCTTCTTTTTTCTAGGCTGTGGTTTTTCTCAAGGCAATATTTGGTATCATCATAGTACTTGCCGTATAGACTAAGTTGTACTGCTATTTCAATTTTACTATTACTGTTATTCTTTGTGTGTTATTGTGTTAGGCAATGCGAACTGAAGCTTCTCGTTCCTTTTTTTGTCGAATGAATGCACTGTGTGTTCAAGTGTACCAGTACTTTCAATCCTAGCATGCTAGTGACTAGGAAATACGTACTGATGGTTCTTTGCTTTTCCTGTTGCAGTACTTAGTAATATTCTAACTACTATTAGAATGATTCTGTTAGTACTGAATGATGTCCTCAGCTGAAACTTAGTCTTTGTAGTGTTCTTCAACAACTAAAAACTGATTTTAGTGTGATAGTACTGATGTACATGTCTATGCTATATTGAGCGTCAAAGGCTACTATTTGCTTTTGTCCATAGTTAGTCTGCCACTATTTTTTTTGCGAAAATATTTATGTGTTATTTTTGTTTCTCCATGACTAGTGCTGCGTGGCAGCCATCAAGTTTCAACTTCAACCTACTTCAACTTCAAATGATGGATCAACAAAATAGGAAGGTAGCAAACTTGTTGGATGACATAAGCAAACGATGTACTTGATAGACATAGGCAAACTTGTTCAAACCCTGACACACATAACATAAGGTAGCTGGTTCAACATAACGAAAGCAAACTACAAATCTGAAACAACAAGATTATGGACAGGCAGAAGGGCGAGCAACACGAATATAGACTTTCATGCATCTTCATCCCGTGAAGTTGCAGTGGTAGTAGGGGTCAGCCTCTTGCTCTTTTGAAATATCCCAACCTGTCATGATGTTGTCGATTGCCTTCCATGACTTGTATGTTGCGTATGCATCAATTCCCGCGTACGTGATGAGGTTGTCTGGCAGTGGGCTAGTCCCCCACAGTTTGTGGTCTGCCCTGTCCATCTTCTTCTTCATGCTGTCGTAGAATGGGTGGATGACACCGCCTGCAACATCGGCCAAGGAGTCGTAGTATTTGTCAGTCTTTGGATCTTTCCACTTGCGCTGCATGTCGATGAAGTTGTTGGGGTTGATCTCCAAACCAAACTTGTCCAGCATCCGCTTGTCACCTCCAATGCTGAAACTGACAAATGTGTACAATTTCTCCTCCTACAGGAAGATTTGAGGCGCTTGGGCCTGCAAGGGGGAAACACACATTTAAAGATCAGTCTTCTTTTTTGAAGATTTAATTCTTCTTCTTTTTTTGGTTTTACAAGTGATTATCCATGAGGTAGGTGCTTATATATTATGAGTCATGGATGAATGTAGTTCAGAAACTAGTACACAAAGTCCTGAAATTAAATTCAACTACACCATGTTATTTTTTCTTTTTTGCTATCTTCATCGCTTCACCAAATGCTTCACCAAATTCAAGAATCATTTTACCAGAGTCAATGATATATGTGCTTCTTGATTCAAGTTTAGTTTTCTTTTTGTTGAATAAAAGACCTATACTAGTGCTTGATACATCTTTGTGCATTAATTCTATATCAAGTTTAGAAATTAATTTGAGAAACATGTGCATCAAGATATGGACCTATACCACTTCACCAAAGATCTTTTAATACATCAATTCTATAAACTATACTAGTGCATCAAGATCAGAATCTATGCTAGTACATCAAGTTCCGAAATTAATTTGGTGCATCAAGTTCAGAATGCTATAAACATTTTTTCAAATGCTAATCTGGTGAAACAATCCACTTCACAGTTTCAGAAATGCATGTAACTTGAGAAACATGTACTCGTGCATCCACTTCATAATCTATAGTAGTTCATCTAGTTGGGAAACAAGTTTAGTTAAGTTTTTAGTGAGTAGTACTAGTACAATAGATGAATGAACAGTAGTATGGGTTACCATTTTGTGGTTGCTACGATGTGGTATACCAAGCAGAGTTCCTCGACGCACAACTGCAGGACTGCCGCCATCTGTGGAGGTTCATCTTGGTTGGTGTACTCCACATCAACTCTGATGAAGCTCGGATACAAGCCGCCGCCCTTCATCCTGAGCCTGCTCATCACCTCGTCGGCCTTGTCTGGTACGCTGGTGCAGACGATCTCCAGCGTCTCCTTGCCATGGAGCTCAACCCCTTTGAGCGTTCTGGTGTACTCGCGCTTCTCACCGGGGACGTGAATGTCGACGAGGTTGCTGCTCTCATTCGATGTCTCGCCATGGTGACGCATGGCGGACGGTTCCTCCGCCATCGCCTTCCTCCAACGACTATGGGCTTGGGAGAGAGAAGTTTGTGGTTTGTGTGGAGTGGAGATGGAAGCAACAATGGTGGTTCTGTGAACGAGGCAGAGATGGAAGATAATGAGGTATTTTGCAGTGCGTCGACGGGGGTGTGTGGGAGGTGGTTCGTGGGGGGCGTGGGTGTAGTGGTCTGGGGGTCGCCGTTTGCAGTGCCTCGTGGCAACCTCCTAGTGGGTGGCACGGGTGGTGGCCTGGAAGAACTAACCGTCCAAGACAAATGTTTTTTACTGCTGCACTGATTAGTCTTGTCAAGCTATACTTACGATCTGCTAAATCTCACGTGCACGTCTCTGTGGTGGTGATGATGGCATTTTGTACTGTTTAGGTGACGTATGCTTTGTGATGTTTTTCCATGTGGATGTTAAGTATTGTTTTTCCATTGAAGTCTTATACACTAGTTTATCTCAAAACATTTTTTCAGTGCCCTGGGAGTTGTTGCTCAAAACTTGTACTTATGTTATTTTCATTTGTACCAACCTAAGTTAGGCCTTTATAGTTTTTGTATTCTCATTTTAGTGCACTTATGGTTTAGTACTGTGTGAACTGAATTGTAATTTCATACAGCACACGGGTTTGAAATTTGATGTCACAGTGGTGTGAGTGGCCTGACTGATCCTGTTGTTTTAGTACTGATGTCATATGTATGTTTGAACTGAGTTTTTTTTGGATGGGGGTGGGGGTTTGAGATTATTTTACGACCAGATCGTTCGTTGAGGTGTGGACAGATTTTATATAAATAAGAAATTTAGCAGAATTGACAAATAAATTCTATTTGAACTTCTTGCATTTTAGTAGTTGAAGTAGTCAGATTTTATATAAATAAGAAATTTAGCATAATTGACAAACATTATATATTTGAACTTTTCGTATTTTAGTAGTTGAACTTGTCATAATTGACAAACTTTATATGCTTGAACTTTTTGCATTTTGGTAGTTGAACTTGTCAGATTTTATATAAATAAGAAATTTAGCATAATTGACAAGCATTATATGTCTGAACTTTTTGCGTTTTAGTAGTTGAACTTGTCGGTTTTTTAAATTATGTACATTTAACAGATAGGCTATTAAGTTCTCTTCTTTTTAGAAGTTCATTGTTTTTGTATCATATTTTCTCCCTTTTTATTGTAGAGGTTAATTGACAAACATTTTTCTTGTAGTTTATATTTCTTTCTCCCGCCCTCTGATTTTGTTTAACTGGGCTTACTAGTGGGGTGTTTTGTTGACGATGCAGGCTCTTGGGCCGTTTTCCGGCCCGGATAGCTCGTCTGCGCGGTTGTGCAGCGCGGCATGCACGTGCGCTCTGGGTTTAGTCCGACCTCGCTAGTCGAGGGGGCTCCGAACCTGTTTATAAGTGCAGCTGAGGCTCACCAGTCGAACTCGTCTGAACACTTACCTGAGCGCTTATACACGACGCTCGCTCTCTCTCTCTTGACCTGTGGGCCCTGGTCGGCGGGTCCTGCGTTGTGCGAATTACTAGGGATTTACT
This sequence comes from Triticum dicoccoides, assembly GCF_002162155.2. Taxonomy (NCBI): domain Eukaryota; kingdom Viridiplantae; phylum Streptophyta; class Magnoliopsida; order Poales; family Poaceae; genus Triticum; species Triticum dicoccoides. The sequence goes on from NC_041393.1 coordinate 332,984,767, forward strand.
CATGGGCTCGAGTTCAAGTATCTAGCATTATCAGGGCCTGCGACTGACCTTGGGCGGTCAATTTTTTTGTTTTTTTTGTTTTTGTTTGTTTGAATCTAGTACTTGACTCCAACAGTAACTTGGACTGATACCTTTTGTTCTAGTTATTGTCAGTTTTGTGTGTGTGTAGTATTTTTCATTTCAGTTTTTTGCCTTCTTTTTTGTGTTTGTTTTTGTGTTATTCTCAGGGGTCTTCTGGTGTCATTTTCAGAACTATGGTACTTTGTGTGTAGACTGAGTTGTACTGATAGTGCATTCATAGTAGCGCTTACGGACTGATGCTTCTTTGTACTCTTTATTGTAGTAAGTATGTACTATCCGATCAAGTGTACTATTATTGTCATTCTTAATCTGCAAGGAACCAACATAAGTGTGTGCTGATGCTTCTTAACTTTTTTATGTTTGTAGTACTTGTTAATTTTCTAGCAGCTACATATGAATGAGAACACTACATGAAGTACTAAGAATTTTCGCTTCAACTTTGGAAGCGTTGTTAAGCTACTCGAGTTGTGCTGATTGTTCTCAATGTTATGTTTTCTATACAATACTGAATCAAAACTATACATGGAGCAACGTTGTGTGATTAGTTGCATCATAACTAGTACTTTAGAGCAGCCACAATGTTCCAGTCAGAAGTTACTTTTCAATCTTGAAATGATGGATTAACAACATATGAAGCTACCAAACTTATATAATGAGATAAGCAAAACATTGTCCTTGATGACTTAACTAAACTTGTTCAAACATGACAAGCACGACATAATCATACTGGTTCAACCCAACAAGATAAAAGGCAAGCACAAGCAGAAGTAAAACGAAGGCAGGCTCTGATGTATCTTCATCCCTAAAAGGGGCAGAAGGGGCGGTCGTAGTAGTGGTCAGCCTCCCGCTCTTTCGCATACTCCGAACCATCTGTGATGTAGTCGATTATGAACCATGACTTGTACGTGGCATACGCATCTACTCCTGCATACTCGATGAGGTTGTCTGGCAGCGGGCTGGTCCCCCACAGTTTCTAGTTTTCCTGCATGTTGATCTTCTTCTTCATGCCTTTGTAGAATGGGTGGATGACGCTGGCTACAACATCAGTCAAGGAGTCCTACTCTTTTCCGGTGTATGGAACTCTCCACTTGCGTTGAATGTCGATGAACTTGTTGGGGTTGATCTCCATACCGGACAACATCAGCTTCTGTTTGTCGCTTTCAATGCTGAAACCGGCAAATGTGACCAACTTCTCAGGCTGCAGCATCTCAGTCAGGCGCTTGGGCCTGCAAGGGGAGAGACATTTTGAATATTAGCATTACTTTGATGTTTGAATTATTCATTTTTGTTTTGTTTTACAAGCGATGAATCCATGAAGTAGTTGTTTATGTAGGATAAATAATGGATGAATGTACTTCAAAAACTAGTAAACATTCTGAAATTAAATTAAGTACATCATGTTATTCTTCTTTTTGGATTATACATAGTTTCAGTCAATGTTGTATGTTCTGCATTTGGTACTAGTTTAGTTTACTTTTGTTGAATAGGATAACACATAACCAGTGCTTCACCAAGTCCTTAGTTTATTTTATTATGAAAATAACATTAGATCAAATTCAGAAAATACTTCACTACATCAAGTTCAGGAACATCTTTTTAATACATCGAGTGCATAGACTACACTATTTGATCAACTTCAGAAACTACAATAGTCGATCAACTTTAGAATTTAATCTTCCGGGAGATTTTCCAAATAGTAATCCAGTGCATCAGGTTCAAAAATACATTTTATAGTGTATCTACTTGAGAAATGCAGTAGTGCATCCACTTTTCACAAACCACACTAGTACATCTAGTTGAGAAACAAGTCTGGTGAAATTTTCAAGATACAATACTAATAAAACAGATAAACGATACAGGGCAAATGAGTAAGATGGCTCACCATTTTGTGGCCACTGCGATGTGGTACACCAAGCAGAGCTCCTCGACACACAACTGTAGGACTGCTGCCATCTGGGGAGGTTCATCTACGTTGGTGTAGTGCACACCAACGCCGATGATCCTACGATTCAGACTCTTGCCGCCAAGCTTCTTCCAGAGCCTGGAGATCACCTCGTCGGCCTTTTCTGGTACGCTGGTGCAGACGATATCTAGCGTCTCGTTGCCGTGGAGCTCAACCCCTTTGAGGGTTGTTGTGTACTCATGCTTCTCGCTGGGGACGTGAATGTCAACGAGGTTGCTGCTCTTGTCCGATGTCTCGGCATGATGACGCTTGGCGGACGGTTCCTCCGCCATCGCCTTCCTCCGGCGACTATGGGCTTGGGAGAGAGAAGTTTTTGGTTTGTGTGCAGTGGAGATGGAAGCGGCAATGGTGGTTTGTGGGAATGAGGGAGAGATGGAAGAGAATCGGTTTTTTTGCAGTGCATGGACGGTGATTTGTGGGAGGTGGTTCATCGGGGGCGTGGGTGTAGTGGGTGTAGTGGCGTGGGGTCACCGTTTGCAGTCCCTTGTGGCAACCGCTCAGTGGGTGGCGAGGGTGGAGGCGTGGAAGAACTAACCGTCCAAGTTAAATGGTTTTTACTTCTGCACTGACTAGTCTTGTCAAGCTGTACTTATGACCTGTTAAATCCCACTTGCACGTCTCTGCGGTGGTGATGATGGCATTTTACTGTCGCACCGATTCATATAGTCAAGCTGTACTCATCAGCTGCTTATCCCACTTGCATGTGTCAGGGTCGGTGATGATGGAGGTCTGAACTCCTCTACTGTGGTACTTGGACTGGTGATTGAAGTGTAATTGAACGTACCAAATACCAGTGAGACTATGTGTGGTGCTAATGTTTTTTAAAACAATTTTCGTATTTTTTAAAGGATTGTTTATATCAAAATAATCTCTGAGTATTTTTTACAGATAAATTAGTCATCTGTACAGGATGTATTATATTCGCATTTTGCTTGAGGTAATTATTTTTATGTACTAATGGTCCTTCTGAATTGGGACTGGCAGAAGCAGACATATTTTTTTTCAAAACGATGTTTTTTTGAGGCGTTCACAGGTGTGTTTGTTTTACTATGCCTTTGTACTGACGACTGAGAATTATCAGTACTAATGTACTACAAGAGTTTAAATTTTTCCTTGACATATTTTTGCTGAGTTACTGGTCGACAGTAGCGTTTGCGTCAGATATATCCAGACAAGTTTTTTGAAATGTATTTGTGACTGCATTCAAAAGGATTATCTAATGGTTTACATAATAATGTCACTGCTCCAGCGGGCACAAATCAGAAATTATATCAGTACTGTGTGTACTCTGCCTTGTACTGACGATTGAGAATTACCAGTACTCATGTACTACAAGAGTTTGAATTTTCCTTGACATATTGTTTTGCTGAGTTACTGGTTGACAGTAGTGTTTTGCGTCAGATATATACAGATAAGGTTTTTCAAATGAATTTGTGACTGCATTCAAAATGATTATCAAATGGTTTACATAATAATGTCACAGCTCCAGCGGGCACAAATCATAAATTATATCTTAACTATAGTACTGATCGAGAAATCGACGATAAAGCTAAAGAAGTTTTGGTAATGACAGTGTTTCTGAAATGTTTCCTCATTGTGTGCCGATGCAACTGAGACTACAAGCTTATTTTTTAGTTGATGCAGCAGGATAACCACTATGTATTGTTCAGTCTTGAGCTTCTCCTAACTGTCCCCGAATGTTGTGCCTTGCCGGCACCCTTTCCAGGTTGAGCCTTGGCAGCTTCATCGTCAGTTTCAGTTTCCTCGCCCCCGACACTGTCATCTTCATTGTCTTCGTCTGATTTGTCATCATTCTCGTTAAACTATTCTTCTTCATCGTCTTCATTTCATTGTTTGGAACTCTGTACCTTGCCCTATTTCTATTCAGCTCCACTGACCTCCTTGCCCACTTTGCACGTGCGGGCATTATGTCCGTCAGTTCCCCCACACTTGTGGCAAGTGTATTTGTTACGTGTGTTGTCTCCATTGGTAGAAAGCTGGGTGGCTCTAATCTGCTTGTTCTTGTTGACAGTGGCATCTGTGCGGAGTGGGCATGTGCGGTAGTTATGGTTGCTCATGACGTTGCAGAATCCGCATGCCCTTATCCCGAGAGGTTTGCCGTTCGGGCCAAATTCCATGCGCTTGATGGGGCGTGGTGGCTTTTTGGCTGCTGCTTGCGTCTTGCTCTTCCTCCCCTTTGTGTTTGAGAATATGGGTGGTTTAATCACCCTTTCCTACTGCTGCTCGTAGGATGTGCTATTGTGATGTCGTTCGCCTATAGAACCATCAAGATCGTGATCTCGCATGTAAGCTTGTTGGTGCTCTTGAGCATGCACATGGGCAAGCTCTGGTTGCTGCTGCTCCTCTTCCTCATTGTCAAACGGGTCAATAGCTCCCAGATGGTTCATCTCGAATAACATTGTAGCAATATCCTGCTCAATGGCTTCATTGTCCGCGACACCTCCATTTTCAGCAGAATGCATGGCGTCGAGTTCTTTTTCAAGTTTGTCCATGACGACCCGCGACCTCGCCATTTGCTCTTGGCTTCTCAAGCTTTTTCTATGCACCCTCATGTTCAGTGTCAGCAGTGAGCTTTCAATGCAGTATTGGGATGCCTTGTTTGACGCTACTGTCCTCAAGTCATTTCTGTCAAATGTTGGCTGGATGTTCGGGCGTTTGGTGTATATCTTGAGGATGTATTTCTCTGGCAGCCTTAATTGTCTGCATCATGCACAGGACATGCATGCAGAAAAGACTTGCATTGTTTTTTGGAAGAGGTGCATGTTTATTGTCATTTCATTCGAACAAAAACTTTGCAAAAGAAAGTAGTACAGTATGTAACATCTTTTTTGTAGTCCTCACCTGTGTGGTCTCATAGCCTGCACTCGCACTCATATGTTTCTCCCACAGGGTCTGCAACCACCTGGAACGCATGCTGAGCCAACACAGACAGTTTTGGCGGGTGGTTGTAGCGCACAAGGTACTTTGTGGGCTCTTCCGTCTCTGTCGCCATGAAGAGTGTGCTCGGTTTTAGCCTATTTCTGATCTCGCTGTACACAACTCGTGTGTACAGCTTTGCCATCTAGGTGTCAAACCCATAGAACGTCAGCGTGTTTTGTTCCTTCTGCACATGCAAGAATGATGACCAATTGTTAGTTTTCTCGCAGCAAAAACTTCTAGTAAAATTTTACTTTAGTAAGCATGTAATTTTTTGTATTACGACAAGTGATAGAGCTATACCCGGTTACCCATTGTCTCCTGGTTCTCAGTCTTCCTCCTGGTTTTGACGCAGGAGTTTACCTGGCTGACAAACGGGTGTAGGTTATGTCTCTCACTTACGAAGTTCTTCTTGACCACATAGTTCATGCTCTCACTTTGCTGTGTGGATGTCATTTTGGTGCAGAAAATTTCTTTGAAGTAGGCTGATATCCATCTCTCACGTTCGTTCCACATGCCCACCATTGTGGCATCATCGTGGACGTTGTACTTATGCATGAGTCTTTTCCAAGCATCCTCAAACTCAGTTGGCATGAGGGGCCAGTTGAGCATTGATGTGAATTCATCCTTAAAGTCATCGTGCAGGTAGTACAGGTACGCGAGGTTTTCCCTGTACTTCTTCATAATGTGCCAGCAGCATAGATTATGTACTGTGTTCTTGAAAACATCTGCGATCGCCAAAGCCATTGCCGGGCACTGGTCTGGTAATGAGAAAATAGACTCGGAGTGGTCAGCAGATGGTTGTGCATATATACCAATAGAACTGACACAACATTTTTACTGTGTTATTTTCCTTTTCTTTTTTGGATGGGAGGTGGTGGTTGGGGGCGGTTTTGGGGGTTGTACCTGTGAGGATGCATGTAGGAGCCTTCCTTCTCATGCACCTTAAAAATGTCTTGAACAGCCACTTGAATGAATCTGCATCCTCATCTCTTATCAGGGCTAAACCAAAGAATGTAGTCTCTAAGTGGTTGTTAGTTCCGACAAACACCCCAAGTGGCATATGGTACTTTTTGGTCTTATATGTTGTGTCAAATGTTACACAGTCCCTGAAGTCCTGATACGCCCCTCGGCAGCTTGCGTTCGCCCAGAATATGTTCTTAACTCTGTCGAACTCATCGAGTTGCATGTCACAGAAGAATTCCCTGTTTATAGCTTTCATCTCCGTAAAGAAGTTGACAGTCTTTAGGACATCGTCCACATCATCAATCCTTGAATTCTTTGCTTTCCTGCATATTAAAAGTTCATTGAAAAATGCATGTTGAACTGGCGTCAGGTCATGCGTTGTGTAATATGTTTGTACTGATAGAGGAAAAAAGACGGAGGCTGTTTATGGGAGGAGAACAAGTTTGTACTTACAGGTTAATCAGGTCTTTGGCATTCATTTCGAGGAAGTAGCTACCAGGGTCATCATCGCTCAGTATGCTCATGATTTGCGCGTGTTCAATGTCTTTGAACTGCAGGTACTTGACGTACTCGAAGATTGTTTTGTTAAAGTTTTTTTGGGAGTGCAAGAAGACAAGCATTTCTGTGGTGAGCTATAGCCTATGGTTGTGTTCCTAGACTATCTCTTTTATGACAAATGTTCCATCCGTTTCCTTCTTCAGCCTCATTTTAGCCCCACAATTAGTTCTGGCTGTCGTCTTGTTACGCTGTCTATTTGCTTCAGACACCTTGGATTCATAAACTCCATGGCACGTGCAATAAAGGTAGGCTCTAGTCCTAAACTTGGGGCCTTCCCTGACAGCAAAACCCGCGTGCTTCGCATATACGTTGTAGAAGTTCTTTGTTTCTTTGAAAGTTTGAAACCGCATCTCTAGCCTTGGCAGAACGTAAGCTTAAATGTGAGGTGGCTGCACGCAACAGTGACCAAACAAAAACGTAGTTATGAAAATGTTAGATGGGGTGGTCACAGCACCATGGTATGGACTGTGCTTGTATTTTTTTTCTATATGGATACTTACATGTGTATAGCTCTGCGCTGCCTCCGGTGTTTGTTGTTCACCCTGGTTTATGGGCGCGGGTGGTGTCACCCTTGGCACATGCAGCAATGCATCTCTTGGAGGGAGAAATGTTGACGAAGATCTTCGTCTCTCATTGTACGGCCGTCTCCCCTCAGATTCATTGTGAGGTTGCTCCTGTCTATATGGCTCATATCTTGTACTTTTGAAACTGCTAGAGTGGCCAAAATTTATGTCTCTTTGGCCTCGTCTTCCCGTCGCAACCGCTTTTGGATCACGGATGATTGATGTTGACAGAGCGACTGGTGGAAGCCTTGTTGCAACCCATCCACGGCTTCCTGTCCTTGGCTTTTTGCATGCGATGGGGAAGGAAAACATTTGTTGTTGGTGATATTGTTGGCCTTGTTGCAACCCAGCAGCGGAAAAGCTTGCATTCCCAGATATTGGTGTTTGCTGCATAGAAGAACCTGTCCGTGCTTCTGATGATTCCGATGTATCTTGAAATCTACCTGTATTGTTGAAGTATCCAGGTGGTATTTCTGGTGTTACCCGACCAGGTGGTGCCCCATATGTGTTTGTCTCATCAAATGCTCGCTGCGTGCGCCGCCTTGCATGCTTCTGCAAATGACATTCAACAGTTTTGGGATTAATCTGGTTTCGTTTTCACTCGAACTGATGAACGTTCATGTTCAACACTGATGTACTGATGTACTATTTTTTACCACTGCTTGTAAACTGGACATTGAACTGATGCATGACTTCTCTTTTGTTCATCTATAACTTATGCAACTACACTAGAAGTACTCCTAGTTTATGTATCATTGAACTTACTGTGTAACTGTGGCACTCTCTTAGTACTATCTTCTTGGACTAATGCATAAGTTTAAGTTTGTTTTACTTGAACTGAAGCTAGCATATTAGAGGTACTGACAGTAACCTCGACATCCTAATCGTGCATCAATGCATCTACATTACAAGTACTGCTAGTTTATGTATCATTGAACTTACTGTGTAACAATTTTGTATTTTTTTTCAGTAACAGTTTTGTTACTCGTTCGAACTGACGAAACTACATGATTTGTACTCTTAGAAATAACAACATACAACTTTTAGTGGTAGCTGAACCTTAGTACTATCGACTTGGACTGATGCATAAGTTTAAGTTTTTTTACTTGAACTGAAGCTAGCATATTAGAGGT